>NC_140768.1:292743022-293343022 GCF_044657685.1 Stegodyphus dumicola
GGCAAACAGAGTAGGAGGAATGTGAACAAGGTCGCCGCACATACTACTACATCTCACAAGTAAACGACGAACGAAAGATCACTTCCCTGCAAGTAATAAGATTTTATTACAGGACATTGATCCCTTCACAGAGTCAGCAACACCGATCTCTGTGTCTGCTTAGAAAGTGATACTCCGGATCAATATCTTACCATTTGCTCACTCACTAGAGACCATTATCTTAAAATCTCCAGTAACAATACACAAGCCCTTTGTAAGTTTATGATGAAACAACGTCATCTGCTGGCAAGTATCACCAAGGTTATCGACAAGCTAGTGAAACAGGGAACTGACCTTCGTTACATACTTTTTTAAAACTTTAATTTAACTTCTTTGGAGGGAGGTTAATAGGAACATTGCCTAGAGTAAGAGTTTAGTAGTCACTCAGCATTTTTTTAGAAGTTTAACTCGCTGCATGAGTACTGCATTTGAATGTCGCGCAATATACGTCTGTAAATTTCGGTAGTGTCTGTAAAATGTTGCTTTTGTAAAGTGCATTGTTTAGCTATAAAATAATTTGAGTGTCTAAAATAATATAATAAGTAAATTACGTAATATGTCCTGAGCCACAACGGCTGGAATATCTTACATTGTTATTTGATACACCTCCTAATTCTAGATATGCAGGGACGCGATATAATGTCATCAATCCTCTTAGAAGGGTGTCTCTATCTTCCAATCAACTGTCAGTTATCAGGTGTTGGAACCTTGACTGAAAATTCCATATCTTTATTATTTGGAATTTCTTTTTCAAAATGGCGTCAAAGGAGATTGTTGACGTTTGCACCTACTTCTACTTGAATTCTGAGAAGTTAAAACGCAAGTTATGACGAGACGTACCAAATCGCCATTAATTTCTCCATTTAGGTGATTACAATACGAGTTCCATTACTTAAGTGTGAACGACAGTCTGGGGATTAAAGTTGAGAAGGAAATTTATGGAAAGAAGGAGTCCACATCCTTAGCCGAAAACATACAGCATTTAACAAGAAAGGAAAAATAAAATTTCATCTTTCTTTAATAGAAGAAACCGGAACGGTTTCTACGGTTGCAAATGTTTTGCAAGAATTTAGTCATGGAATGTGTTTTCGGCTAAGTATCGGCAATATCGGATAATCAATAAATCACATTATGATAAAGGTTTTGTTTAACATGGTCTTTTCTGATGTGTAAATTTTACATAGTGTATTGTTTGTTACTGCTGAGTCATCAATTGAAAATTCCATGCCTTAATAAAATGTATTGACATTATGTTATAACATTTTGGATACCCATACCTTAATAAAGTGCTGCATTATACAACGAGTACTTGATACCATAACATTGTAAGCAGTAGAGGTGCAAAACAACTTCCATTATTAAGCAACTGGTTTGATACCTTTCAACTATAATGAAAACTTAGTAGACTGTAGTTGGAGCTTTATATTTGCAGATGTATTTAAGTGTTCGTAATACCGTTAAAATATAGAGCTTGTATTGTTAAATTTATTCATGCCTCGGTATCAAAAACGGTACTTGTATTAGCGTCGTTATACACTATGCCCATAGAATTATGCTGGCTTTATTTTGAAAACCGTTGGTAGCACACATACAACTTTCAGTCATAAAAAGTTTAATATTTACGAATTTTTTAATCTAAAATAACCAATTTTGTTAAAATTATCTGAACTAAATTTCTGCTGATTATTAGTCCGCGTAGTTGTATTTAGTAACGGAGTCTGTTTCAAAATTTGGAATTTTTTCCAATATTTTAGCTTTTCCTGAGCTGCGAATTAAATAAAAGAATGTTAGAATAATAGCCTATAGCCAATGCCTTATTTGTAGAACAGACACTACAAATAATTTAATTTGTAGTAATTTTGTAACTACAATTAAAATTTGTAGTGTAGAACAGACACTACAAATAAGCAGCATTTGCTCGTCTGAACTTGACCCTAAGTTGACCTTGATCCTAAGTTAGAACATAGTGGTAATCAACATAGTAGGGATCTTATGTCCTGAGAACATAAGATCAGTTTCTTTGCCTCTAACCACTGAAGAATTTTAAGTGTTTAATATTTCGGTGATGTAATTTGAATTCGATTTTTTTTTTGGCAAGTGACCTGGTGTGAATGGATTGATTTCCGAATAAAGCCATGGGAATCTGCAACAACAAATTCCATCAAGTAATCTAAACCACAATTATTTTGCTTTTTAACGTTTAACATTTCATAAAAGAAGCGTTTTTAATTGAAATAAGAGTAATTATGAGCGAAAATAGTTTAATTTATTCATTTCCCAGCTTTAGTAGAAAGAAAGTTTAAACTTACTCGTTACTAGATGAAGAAGCAATCAATCAAATAATGCGATATTCGAACCGTAATTAAATGCTAGACTAAAGAAAAAAATTCTGCTAGCAGA
The DNA here is from genome assembly GCF_044657685.1 of Stegodyphus dumicola. Taxonomy (NCBI): domain Eukaryota; kingdom Metazoa; phylum Arthropoda; class Arachnida; order Araneae; family Eresidae; genus Stegodyphus; species Stegodyphus dumicola. Next base: position 292,745,462 of record NC_140768.1, read on the forward strand.
AGTAATTAAATAATTAATTAAATAACTTCTTTCACATTCTCTTTCGATGACTGAAATTAATTTTCATTTTCTGTCATGTAAGTTGATCATTTATGAAGTTATAATCGTTTAAAAGCATTTATTACATAGCATTTAATTTGCTAAACACATGACTGAAGAATTCAGAGTCATTCAAATTTAATTACTCTTAGTTACTCTCATCTTATTAAAGTACAGAACTTTGCAAAAGAATTGTTTCTACTAGAAAACTATTCTTGAAATCCCTTTTAGGTACATCTTGTTAAATATTGTACATATTATGTTTTGTGTTTAAACGAAAAATGTATCTATGAGATTTAAGGAATTGCTGCACAAAATAAAGAATTAACAAGTATGTATATTCTACTGTATTTTGTTTGTATACATAAAAATATACTTCTACACAATTTGCGTTACTATAAAATCATGTATAACTATTAAACACCTCGAACTGAAACATATTCGACGTATTTGTTATTTTCAGTTTTCGGATCTTGTGAAAAAAAAAAAAAACTTGAGGAAAGTTATTGTTCCAATTCTTAAGCGTTTTCAATCCAGCGAAATATATGAACAGCTCGTAGTGAATAATTGAATATTTTCCTTATTACGTAAGTACACGAATCTCCAAGCGAGTGGCATTAACTTTCTGTGAAATAATATTTAGTCATTTTTTTCCTACCATTAGGCTTTGTCATTTTTAATATTCATTTTAAATATAAGATTTCAACATAAAATGTGGAAAGCAATAACATTCTATTTGGCACAGACTCTATCGATTTCGAGAGCAAACGAACAGACGTCCATCTTGATCAAGAACAAAGAAATCCGAAACGAAGGTAAATTCACTGTTGTATTTATACCCAACAGGAGTAAGGCTAATGAGAATGCAAAGCCTTCTGCCGGCCTAAATAGTAATTAAAATTGAAAAATTAAGTTAATAGAATTTTAAAAGCATTATGAAGAACTAGGTTGAAAATTAGAGTCATTAACTGAAGAAGATATATCTTCGTGCAGGTGAAAAGCTTTTAGGAAATTCAACTGCTCGATGCAAGAAACCTTTTACAGAATTTTTGCAAACCCAAAGTGAAAATAATAATTAAATTCTCCCTGTGATTAGCTATCGAAGACTTGTTAATTTGTCCTTTTCTGATATAAGATTTGTGTTTCATGATACAAAATCTTTACTTTGGTCGAATGGATTCCACTGGGGATTTTTATTCGTCTGCAATATAATCTTGCATTGTTTTCGAACCTTCTGTTATTGTTTTGAGATTTCACAGTGTCCAAAGTAAGGGTGCAAGTAAACAAGTTCCAAAGCAAGAGTCATTAGGTTATTTTGAAGCAATAGATGCGAAAAATGTGCAATTCCCTCGCCAGGACTCAATCCTGGACCTCTCGAATACGCGTCGAATATGCTTCCAGTTACAGGATGCAGGCATATGGAAAGAAAGAGGACGTGGCCTGTTATGACCATAAGACCAACTTGTTTGATTAGGTGGATCGGGCTGCGTCAAGTTCTGGTACCTTAGAAGGAAATCTTAGTTGAACAGTCTTATCGTTATGAAGGAAACGCTAATTAAAAGTTTGTGCTACAATTTGAAAAACCTATGTTTGCCATAAAACGTTTTTCAATGCATCTTACTGTAATGGAACATTCTTACTGAGCAGCAGACACTGCGATCTACAAATAAATTTTGTAAAACAATCTCTTAAAGTTTTGTGACTTGCCACAAATTTAATGTAAAAAATACAAAAAGGAATCCCTTTTCTAACTTCCTAAATATCACTATAAATAAGACTAATAAAACATTTGGTAAGAAAGAAATACTTCAGAATTACGCCAAGATGGTATAGTGAAAAAAACAAGATTCATAGAAATCTTATGGCTTTAGAAAGGTGAAGAAAATACAAGGACCTAAAACTACTAAAGTAAAAGATTTGCGCCTATCGCTAAGATAAGACCTGCACAGAGTTTTTTACCTTCACAAAAACAACTATATCAACTGCGTGGGAAAAAACCTCTCTCTCTGGAAAATTGTGGACATTGTTCAGGGGAAAAAACTTGGAAAAAGACTTGAACTTTCTTGCCTCGGGTTAAACTTGATAAGGGAAGGAGAGAGGGAACCCAAGTTTCTTTAAAGATGGCGATGGAAAAAGAAAAGTCGACCAATTCTTGAAAGTTCGTTTAAAACTGGCGCAGTTATAGAAAAGGACGGACTAGCTGAGGATTAAGTTTTTTCCTTCTTTTCATGGATCCTCTAGAAGTGAAGACCAAAATCCGGCTGACTTCCAGAGAAAAAAACAAATTGGGAAAACTATTTCTTAACCTTGCATTCTTTTGACAGACGCTGTCACATTTGAAGACTTTCCAATTCCTTTGGATTTATCAATCCAAAATAGGAAGATTTAGGTATTTAAGGGCTAAAGACCAAGAAATAAGTATTAAAAATTAACGACTGGTTCAGAAAGAGGAATATGACCAAACTTACGAAATAACAGAGTTTTTAATGACGTAGAATTCTATAATATAATAGTTCCTGTACCGGTAGTTGCGTAATACGAAGTAGTTAAATCTACTTAATTTCGAACTTAAGTAGCTGATTGTTTACTTTCAGGTTCTTCATTATGACATTCAGCATTTTCATTTTAGTTTTAGAAATGCATAGTACATTGTTCCAGAATCCAATTGAAAATTAAAGTTACTTTGATTTACTTTTATATAAAAAATCAGTTTTGTCTCCTTTGTTATGCAAGCTAGAGTTTAGTACATCTACACAAAATTTTAGTTCTCCCTCAGAGTCTCTATTTTGTAATTAAATTTTTCTTTAAATACGGATATTTTTTCTCCTTTTAATATCTTCTTTACAGATTTCGAAACAAATTTGCTGTTTTACATGCAAAATAAGTTTTTTGACATGCACAGTTTCGATATTGATGAAATGTTTCGTGTCTAAAAAAATATTATTTTTATTTCTCGAAGTTTGCCTCTTAAGTTGTTTCCTTAATATGTTTATCTGGCTTGTCTTGCTCTATGTTTACAACTGTATCTATTTTTATTATTTCCATTTGATGAACATTTATTCTAATGTACATAAATTAAGATATTTTTCCACTGATAATCGTGTTTCATGCAGTAGTCTGTTTCTCATTATATCGTCCCTACATTATAAACAGTACATTGTCTCAATGTATCTTGTTTTTTAACTATTTATTGAAACTATATGTTGTATTTAATAAACAAAAAACTTCCAATTAATACTGTTATTAAAATAGTTGCTTACGAACAATTAAGCAAACTGATTATGTATCAGAGTCGTTTTTTGACAAGCTAAAGCGAACCGAGATTCAGCAGGATAAGATTATATAAATGATTTTCGAAACTCATAGGCAAAACGTTAAGAGGTGATAGAAAACACCTGGATGCCGAAAGACTGTTAAGGCTGCACTTCCGACAAAACACCTGCCAGACCGGAAAATATTCGAGCGATTGCATTGGTGTCTGTATGAAACGGGATCCTTTGTCACAGACATGCATGATACAGGACGTGGCAGGAGTAAACTGGCACTACAAGTTGTAGAAGACATTCTACCAAGAGTCTTAGATCGTTCAAATATTAGCATGCGAGTGGTTTCCCGTACCCGTAAATGTGCCCCACACAATTTCTTGGCGAGTATTACTGGACAAAGGATTACACCCTTAACACGTACAGAAAGGGAAAGTCTTGATACCTGTAGATTATACGCCACATGCCGAGTTTGCACTTTAGTTTTTGCGACAGCTAGCAGCGCAGATGATGGTCAGTGCACATGTGTTATTCATTGATGAATGCACCTCAACTAATGAAGACTTTTCTAATTTATTACCTCTTAAATTTTTGCTTATGAGTTTTGAAACACCCTGTATATGAGAGAGAAATTCTCTAACAAAATTCTTCATAATGGCATCCTCTTCTGTAGGCGTACATTTTTTGTTTTCTTTTCTCTAATCTAATAATTCAAATCTACATATTTGTCGGCGAACATCATAAACACATAAACATGTTTAACAAAGTTATGAGTATTTAGTTCGATATGAAACCTCAGAAATTAGTTCTTGTAAGTACATTTTACTTTAATTAAAATTATTTTACATATTTACTAAAAACATGTGCAGTATTTAGGAAAGGAATAGTTAATAATTTATGTTGATGTTACGAGCTGCAGCGTATGTAGAAATTAATCAGAATGATTCCAGATGGAAAATACCAATATATATATATAATACTGATATGTTGTAGATATATTAGGTTATTTCTGAAACAAGAAGTGAAAAATGAGCAACACCTTCACCTGGAATCGAACCACGGACATCTAGAATACGCAGCCAGCGTCGCCACTGTAGAGACATTAGGAGATTTTTGGAGGCCGGAGAGATAAAAAATTAACAACGCCTTCGCGAGAATCAAAACATGGGTCTTTTGAATACCGTCCCAGCGTGCAGAACCACTAAAACACGAAGGCACTCTAAGAAGGGGGGACAAATACCTTCTGCATCAATGTATGTATGTTTCTCTTATTGTAAAAAAGCTACGGTACGTAGAGCCATCCAATTTTGAATATGGTAAACCTTCACCCGAACATGGGCACCTGAAAGCCCGAATTTGGAATTCGTTTAATTATCTATTCCATATTTTGCAAAACTTTAACAAATTTCTGATTAACATGTAGTGTCGTGTGGCCCCAACTGTCAGCAATTGTGGTAGTGACTGCTACGAAGTTTGAATTTACATAGACACGTAAGAAGGGTTTCAAGCCCTTTTTATTCAACTTTAAAATTAACAGCTGCGTCCACTTGACGCTCACAAACTACGCCGACCCGGCGGTTGACCGAAACAGAACGTAACACTGAACAATAATGACTGGATGAATAAAATAGCGAGATCACTATCCATGAGGATCTGAGATCTAAAATTAACCTAACGGCGTTCTAAAATACCGCTGAAATTCAGCGAGCTTACTAATTAAGCAGTTAAAAGATAGCAAAAACTGCCGAGATAGGCACACAGGCCGAAACGCGCGGTTCTTAAATTTCTACCTAGCAACCTTCATGTTCGCGATTCAAGAAGCACACCTACAATCTCGTTTTTCTTCTATTTAAACTAAACTTACTTCTGCTAAATTTGAATATACTGCGCGCTCTACTACAATTGCTGACAACTTGGGGCCACACGACACTACAAACAAACTAAACGATTTGAAAGCGAGCAATAACAAAACTGTACGAAAAAAAAAATTAATCTCCAACGCGCCAGACTGTGTATTACGTTCACTTTCTATGATATTGCTGTTGAAATGAATTTTATATGATTTAAGAGGGAAGAACATGATATTTAGTAAATAAAGGTAACGCAGAAATCTTAAAAAATTGCCCGTTTGAGCGTATTTAAATTTTATTTTATTTATTTATTTATTTATTTTTTTTTTTATTACATTATTCTGCTTTATCATCTTCTAGGTTGACTCTAACCGGAAGCCGAGTAGGACAGCAATGCCTGATTTTGTCTGCTAGGTTGCTGTAACTGCAGACAAACAACATTTACAGGAAGCCGTACTACCTGCACTTGGATTAAATTTGCTCAAAATTCTATGAGCTCAGCAATGACTTGTAGTTTGCTAATCTTAAATATGTTTCATTACCAGAAGTTTTGTGAGACCTACGTTGGATGTGACAGTGACAAAGAAAATCGCCAAATTAAATTCATAATTTGACACGTGAAAATAAAAAACGCGTACTGGTTATCACGCTATCACCAAGGAGGTTAGAATAGAAGGAGGGAAGGTTCAACTCAAACGGTGAAGCTTGTCGGCCATGTTACTGTTATCACTGTGACTTGTGCAAAGAAGTCTAATTGTAATATATTTCCCCCTTTTCTTTTTGAAGCATGTCAGCTTATATTTCATATGGATGCACAAATAGATTTTCAAAAAATATTCCTGGGATTACTGTTTACTCGTAAGTATTGATTTTCTTTTTGTGTGTGTGTGTGTAATTTCATAAATATGTTAAAAAATATCACAATGTCATGTTGTTTTCTTTCCAGATGTGAAAAAAAAAGACTTAATAATAATCTAAACATGTTAAATACATTTTAATGTTTTTGCTTACAGCTGGTATCTTCGTTCCTTAACATACAATGATATGTGCTAGTAATTAAACTGTATGATTTGAACGCTTAGGTAAATAGTTTCATAATTTTCATGAAAAGTATAAAATCAATTGTTACTATTTTTATGAATTGTAAAAGTGTTAAATAAAGCAACGCTTTCTTTATGCATTAATTATTATTCATTTTTAAGTTTTGTGAACTGTTACGAAAATAATTTGTGCATTTCATCGAGATAAACTGTTCAGTTGTTAAAATGTTTTTGCATAAGCTTATAAATTTCTAGGCAGTATTGCGATAAAAGTAAGTAAAATATTTACACAATTGAACATGTGGAAAGATATATCCAAAAATTTATATAGGTACATTTCTGTAATTCAGCTTAATTCAGGGTAATTTCTTTGAGATTTATAAATATGAAACGCGCATAACCTGAAATCATTGAATTCACATAAATCTGGTTTATTTTATTAATATTTATTTGCTTGTTGATATAAGGTTGTTGGTTGTGAAAAAAATCTATTTAAAACATTCATTTAAAAAAAGCAACATGTTACCATTTTTTTAGATAATTATCTGCTATTAATTTCAGGTAAAAATTATTCTAAGTGATTCTTTAATAAATTGTAATAATATTACGAATAAATCAGAAATATCACTTCTTAAAGAAACAATTGGAAAGTATACCCAACAAGTTGATAATAAAACCTATACAAATTCTTGAAGTTATGCAGAAACATCATTTAGATTTCGAACTATTTCTTAATGATTTTCTGTACATTGTAAATCACGGATATCATCTTTATAACTTTAAAACAAAAAACTAACAATAGCGAAGCATTTCATTATAAATTTAAGATATTTTTACTGGAAAATCCCTGCATTTAACAGCTGAGAAACACGTACGTTTCACTACCGTATGGCAAATGTTTTGAAGTTACAAACATGGACGCCGCTTGTTCCATGGAGCTTCATTCCCCGATAGTGGAGGAAACTGCGAACCCTCCCTCCTTCTATTCTAACCTCCTTGGCTATCACTTTGAAACTTAAGGATCGGGGTTTCATTTTTGGCGAGCACTTACTTGACTTGTTCCGTTTACCCATTTCACAAGTGCACATCTGTATAACCACCGAGGAGTGGCTTCTAGGAGGGACCAATGGGCATCCAGTAACATTTCTGTCATGTGACATGATATTTCGCGTGCTTTAAGATTTAAGCAAGATGGTTGAAAATATTTTGCGCAATTTTCTGCGCAAAATAATTTAATCATCGTTTATTTCTTCTGAAAATTTTCATTGCGAAATTAGATCAAATATAAGCAATTGTGAAGATTTTACTACCTGGTTGAAAGAATTTGAAATACATATAAGCACATGTTGGACACCCCGCAAAAATATCCACGTGAAATATTATTTAATAAGTGGTAAATAAGATGAAAAAAGAAATATGTGATCAACATATGAGCCCCAATTCTATCTTTTCATAAAACCACGCATATGAGAAAAATATTTACATCGATATTGAATATGTAAATATAAGTCAGCACTTTTTATTACTGTCTATATAAAAAAGCTGTTCTAAAATAACAGCCAAGGCAGAATTTTACTCAAAGTGAACTTTTTTATGTACGAACTAATTTGCATTCGCATATATTTAGTATGTTAAATTTCAGATTTAATAACTGCTCACTCTTAAATGTACGGTCTACACAAGAAATACTCATCAAACAGAATGAACGTATCTTAATCAGAACGAATATATTCAATTTATTCACATATAACTTTTAATGTTAACAATGGATATAATCAGGTTATACACAATATGTATTCTGATTCTTACACTTTAAAAATCAAAAGAATGCAAGCACTGAAATAAGAAAACACTAGATTCATTGTAACACTTCCAGGCCCTCTCAGCTCAATTAAAAAAAAAAAAAAAAAAAAAAAAAAAAACTATACACTTGAGTTCTCTTAATCCACAGGTGTTAGGAAATGCATAATATTCGAGGCTAATTGTAGCTTGAGTCATTTTTTCGATGTGTGGTAAAAATCGCGAAAGTGAATTTGCCAGCGATTAATTAAACTCATAAAACGAAAGCACTACGAGATTTTCTACTTGTGAAATATGCGTCCCGTTTCCCCCTATAGGAAATTAAAATCTGAAAAATATCAGATATTAACAGTCGCGTAAGGCTCATATAACACGGCGTTTGTTTCGCATGAACAACTGTTTCGGACAATTTTTCTGCCTGGTTTAATATAGAAAGAAAGACGTGTGACGTTTAAAAAAAAATTGCAAGTTGTTCGTTTTCAACCAATCAGCTATCAGCTTGTTTGTAATGGGGAACCAGTTTTTCTTAAGAAATACTGGCGATTTAACTGTGTTTTAATTCTTCGTCAAGTGTTGTCGTCAAACACTCCATATACACAAACCCGCAGAACGCAACAATAATTTATCAGAATATGGTTCTAAAACTACAGTTTGAGTCGATACTTTTAATAATATTTATATCATTCTGAAATGTATTATATAAGTTATAATAGTTTTATTTTTTCTATTTGACATTTGGCTGCATGAGTGTTTTCGTGGTTTTCCTCATGTGTAACGTGTATACGAGCCAGTTTTCCTTAGAAGGTCCTCCACGAAGGCATCCCTCCTCTTAGGCAGATAGCCCTCGAGGCTTTGCCGTAATTAAGTAACCTAACCTAACCTATTTGACATTTGTATCGATATTGGTTTAAAAATTATAAGTTAAATATTTAAAAATTATAATACTTTTTATACACTTTATAATATTTTTTTTAAATTATTTTTTACCAGAGTTACTGAATTTCTATCAATTACATATATTAATATATAGGATAGAATAATTCTAATAGATGGCCAGCTATAAACACCCATACAGCTTGCTGAATTTTATCTTCTTAGTCATTTTGGATCATTATTATCACAATTTAATGTAAACCGCTGTTGCAGAATTTTATGGCTCTTTCAATGAAAGAAATTTACTTACATGGCAATAATGATCTTATAAAGTTCAGGAATAGCGCAACGGTAATTAAAATTTAATTAGAAATTTACTCGCTCCGAATAAAATGCAAGCAATAATAGTTCACTGAAGGCGAAGAAGCTTATGAATAGTGCTTAATATGTTATAGGCATATGCAACAAAACCAAGATAGATTACAGCTTTTGCAGCAGTATAGCCGATAATATCTTTTGGAACGTCATTAGCTTAACGGTTTTACCTGATGCTTAGAAAGAAAATAATTTATGGATAGACATTCAAAATCCGCAAAGGAGCTTTCCCATATTTATAGGCTTAGTTATTTTCTCCATATAACTTTCACTTTTATAGAGCTGCCATAAATTATACTAAGAAATTCTTGAAGGAGGATTACTGCAGAGATTCTCTGGATAGGTAGATGAATTGTATTAAAATGTAATGTATATGTATCTGAAAAAACTGAGCTTGAAAACTTTACATAAATTTAATACTACCTCCTTGACACACAATACATCTATCAGAATGTTATGTACTACTAGCATGAAAAGTGTCTGCGGATGCGAAACATCCAGCGTAATGTTTCTAAAAGTAGCAAATTTATCAATAGAAGATTATATTACAAAATGAAATTTTACTTTACATGTACTTTATAACGAAATTCTAACTACGGCAAATTCATAAATTTATTGACATCCTTCATGCATATTCCGTACTTAAAAATGGTTGATTTAGTTAAGTTATAAGGTATTTCTCCCACCTTCTTAGCATGCATTGATGGTATAATGGTCAGCAAGTATTCCAGAGGCTTATGGTTCGAGTCCCGGCGAGGGCACTCCTCATTTTTCTCATCTCTTGCTTCAAAAACAAATCCTAATATCTCTACAAAGTAAAGCAACTAGGGAAGGAATGCATTCGTGGATGACATTCTAAAGGAAACTAGCTCGTATACATGTTTTACATGGGAAACCCACAACTCCCATGACCTGAAAGTCCCATGACCAGTCCCCTCACCTGAAATCGAACTCAGCTCAGACCAACCAGTGTTCAGCGGTTTTACAGATCGGCCGCTAGTAGGGCCCATTCTTAAAAGCTTTTTGAGAATATTTGTTGATCTCAAATCATGAAGTTAGGTTCTCGAGACGCCTTGGAGCGGTACAGATTCCCGAATAACATTAGTAAGATTGATATCCGACCTAGAACAATGATAGATATAAAACGTTATATTAAATTTTACATAATATGTGAGAAATGTTTGGCCATCCCGGTAGCAGATATTCAAAGATGTAAAAGAAGCTGACTAGTTGGAGTTTTAATGATTTGAAAAATTTGTGTTTATTAATGGAAATGCAAATTTGTTTTCAAAGGACAAAGAATACTTTCTTTCTTTTCAGGATTTTGCTACTTACAATATTGTTTCTAAAGAAAAATAACAATATGCTATAAAGTATCTCTCCCGCTTTTCTAGCGTACCTTCGTGGGGTAGTGGTTCTGAACGCTGGGCCGGTATGCCAGAGGTCCGTGGTTCGATTCCCGGCGAATGCGGTTGCATATTTTTCATCTTTTCTGCTTCCAATTAATATAATGACTCTACAAGTGGCGCCCGAACTAAAAGAGTTGTGGATGATGACTCTCCACACCCAGAATTTGGAGAATGGATCCCCTAAAAACTAAAGTCGCCCTTTAAAAGGGGGAGTATATAAGGTATCTCTCCCACTTTCCTGGCGTGCCTTCGTGGTGTAGTGGTTCTGCACTCTGGGCCGGTATTCCAGAGGTCCGTGGTTCGATTCCCGGGGAAGGCGTTTGATCATTTCAGCTCTCTTGCTTCCAAAAAAATGCCTAATGACTGTACAATTCCCGGGGAATTCCAAATTTGCTTTCATTCCAAATACGCTAAGGATTTTATTTTATATTACTATATTAATGCCAAATTTTGAATTTAACGTATTATTTAATGCATTTGTATGTATATATTGAAATAAATGCGACAGTTAAAGAAAATTATACATTTACATTATATATACAAAATTAAAATAAAAATTTGCAGTGACTGGCGAAATAGTTCGAACTGGTTTTATAACAAAATTAGCATAGCAATAGTCTTGTGCTTGACGTAGATATAGTGAAGGTCTTAATCGATTTGTGCGTTCAAATATTAATCGATTTGGAGGGAGACCAGGTACAGGTTCCTCTTCATCAGAAGCAAAGAAATCTGCAAGAAGTAAATCTTTGCTCCTGTTGAAGAAGGTCATGTACCTGTTTGCCAGTCGATTAATGACACCTACGCCAAACACAAAACTGTTGCTTTGCTAAATTTATGTTTCACTTAGGCGTATTTTTCTTCGTTTTGGTATCATATTGTATACAAATATAAGTAAACTTTACAAATGAAATTTTCTTATCAACGAAGTTAAAAATGTTATAGAAAAAGAACAGATATAATGGCAATCAGCTTTATTTAGTTATGTAAGCAAACAGTAGGGAAAACTGCATTTGGAAAATAGAGAAACGGAAAACACGCTGAGCGAAATCCCGTAGAAAAGTTACAGAATGTAAATCGGGGTAAAATATTCTCGGAGCTAAGAACGATAACCAAACAAATTTCTCATATTTGCATTTTCGCATAGAAAACGTCTGGTGTCTAGTTCCCTTTTTGAATATTAAACCTGAATGCAAATACCGCTTTTCAAAAACTTTGACTCTTTATTTATGTTTTTATGAGTGTAGAGAAGATAGTATATTCTATTACAGTGTAAAAATTTGTTTCTGATGAAATCTTTGTTGAGACATTTAAAAATATTTTGGAGAAAATGTGTTTACCTAATGAGTACCTTATATAAAATCTTCAAATTGTTATGAAACTTCAGTACGAAATTATGTATTTACATAGACGAATTATATATTTTTATTTTAAATTCTACGAACCGCGTATCTAACTAGACTGGGCTTAGGTTTAAAATCAAAGGAGAAAGCATTGAAAGGAATCTTCAAATACAGATGCGTGCGATAAACGGTCGCATGTCATTTGTTCTTCTGCAGTTGGAATTCATCTAATATGCCGAGATGTGGGTGAAAGAAGGTGAACTGAGAAATTTCTTTTTCCCGTGAAAATATTTCGCTACCTGGTGCTGTAACTGAAAACACACACCATCATTTAGCGACAAACGATAGCGCGAAATTCGTTTCGTTACAAATTTATGATTATAAATAAAATCTAGTATTCATTGTAAAGTTTTACACTGCGAAACAAATGGAGCAGTTTTATATGTCCGGTTCTACTGGGCCGATTGATGACATTTAAATTACGTTTTTCATGTCTCGAACACGCGACTTAGGCTATGTGAAAATCGGACTTTTTCTGAAATGACATGCCATTTATTTTCCATATTTCGATTCTACGATTCAAATTATGCCAAACTGCCATGTTCTTTAAAAATCGCATGAGTCGTTTTTCAAAAATTAGTTCTCAAAATATTAGCTCCTTTATATTAATTGAATTTGATATATATTTATAAATACCTCTTTTGTATTAAACTTACTTGATTCCTCTTTCCAAAATTCGAAATTTAAGTTCATTCAAAATAAAATTCATCAATATTTTATTATTAGAATTTGTATTTTAGATGTATTTCTAAGCATACCTGCAAAACATTTAGAGTTTTTTATTCATAATTTCCTAAGTTATACGTGAATTTATATATTGGCGCATTTTGAAATTTGGTATGTTTGTTATAAGCGATAATAACTCCAAATATGGTTTACACACTTTGTTAAAATTATTTTAAAATATGAACGATGACCTTTTCTCGCTCGTGTGCTATGAAAAAAAGGAAAGAAAAATAGGTTGCTATAAATTAAAAAGTTCGCCAAGTGAATTATTTTTAGCGCAAACTGAATAAAAGAATGTGGGAATGTGATTTCAGAAAAATTCGATTTTGTTTAAAAATACCTATGTTATAAAGGCTGTATACAAATCTAACAAGCTTTCGTGACATGGAAAATGCAATTTTAATTTTTCAATCGTACGAGTAGAACGGGACACACAGAAATGTCTCATTGGTTTTCCACAGTAATTGTTATATAAGACTTGGTTAAAAGTTAATAACTCCTTTTCTCAATCTTAAGCTTTTAGGGTGCCACAGGCTTATATGAGGTGCTTATCTGGACATATCATTCGTAAATATCACATGAGTAGTTCCCATTTTGCTAGTCATAATATAAATGTCAGGCACCAGAGTCATTTACCTTCTCGCGTCCCAATAGTTCTAAAAAATTCGATAAAAATATTAATTGCAACGCATATGCCAGTGTGCGGGCCACGCATACGTTGTCTAAAGTGGCATAAAACGCAAATGACCGCTAATGTCTCTCACTTAATAATCATGAAGATCATATTGAAATGACCCAAACATCAACGTTGTGTTACGAGACAAAATTCGTTGTACTCTTATGACTAATCTCATATACCTGATATCAGAACAAAAACACGAAATTCATCGTGGCCAAGGGGGCAAGACTGCGCCTGCCATGGGAAAGAACCAAAGGGCACCAAATAGCACTCCTTGGGGACCTACCATCCCCTACGACCCACCTCTTGAGGGGACACTCTGCTCTCGCACGTTTAGAGTGCCCCCTATGCTACGCACACACTAGATATTTACAAACATCCATGTCTTCTCCAGGATTCGAACCCCGGCCTTTCGGTGCGGTAGTCAGAGTCATTAATCACTATTCTGTTTGAGCGTTAAAAAATTTAATTATGCATAAAACATTTTAAAAAAATATTAGCCTTATCGAACATCTTTGAGTTACAGCAAAAATGTCTCATCATACATTTGAAATGTCCCTATCAAAAGAATAAAGACTTGAGGGTAATTACAAACAGTATCTAGGAATCAAAATTACATAAAAGTAATTCCAGGATATTTTGGGGATTCATAGAAAAAAATAGTGGTAAAATTCTGGACTGATAAAAAGCCATACAATAATGAACATGTGCTTTTATACCTCTCGTCGGGCGCATACTTTGCCATAGATATAGATAATATACAAGACAGCCAGAAAATAAATGTTGAAAATTGAATTGTATAGATAGATATGTTGAAAAATGTATGTTTCTCCGATTCCAAGGCAAAAGAATCCAATCGCAATGTAGAGATTAATTTAATTTACTTAGCAGTTTTTTTTGCGTTTCAGCGACTTTCCTAACAGTCTTGATTTCAATTCACACTTTATTGGCAGAATGCAAATCGTCCTGCGCGAGGTAGAAAGAAGTCAGTATTCCACATAAGGTTTTTGAAGGTGAAATCAGAGCCTGAAGACCACGTTGCTATCTCTGATTTTCTAGCGATTAGATTTTTTTGCGGCGTTTAGGTGTTCTTGCTATTGGGATTGTTACGCCGACATTTTCGAATCACAGCCAGCTTGCACGATGGTTAACTCATGAAGCTGTTTAGCTAAACTTAACTTCATTTAATTTTAAGTTATTCATTAACTTTCGAGTTAAGTCAAATGTATTGGATTTTATGATCACGAGCTATTGCCTGATTTGAGTTAATAAAATGTCCTTTACACCCTTCTCCTGACTTTGTAACACTTTAAAGACTTCGTGATTAGTTAATAATTAGATAGTCGTCTAACGGCGAGATCTGTTTATGATAGTTAAGTGTACAAGACGCTATAACATATTTCCTAAGTTGTTCACCCCCGCCATTCATTGTAGAATCTATGTACCATACGTCCGTGGCGTTCGTATCCGAGGACAAATATCCAGAACCGACCGCTTGCGGGAGAAAACCTGGTGTTTGAGCTTAGGGACGAACTGCCGGCACCTGACCCGGAGGACGGAGGTCCAGAACCTGTTGGAACCTACTGTAAGCGGCAAGAACGGTGCGCAGGAGACCGTTGTAAGCAGTGGGAGAAGGCAGGGGACCCAGTGTTTCACTAAAGGGCAGGGGTTGAGGGAATGGAGACGGGGAAACCTGCTCTCGTCTCCCTCAGTTCAGCATCAGCCTCCTCCTGGCGCCCGCTAGTAACTATGTCGACTGGTGCTTAGGCTCTGGTTGGCATAGGCTAATAATGGTGGACAACTTATCCCTTGGGATCGACTGGTAGGAATTTCCGGAACCAACTATTCTTAGGAGGAGATCCGGGGTTCTTCCAGATCACTGGCTGGAATTGTGTCCTGACAGCTTCGGTTTCTTGGGTAAACAATCAGTCTTCACGGTAACTAGAACCATCGTTTATACGGTGTTAGGCGCGGGCTTGGCAGGGACCGTACTGGTATTGTCGTGTCCGTTGCCTTGGATGTGGGGACGCTCTCATGTAGATATTAAAGGCTGTGCGGGGAGAAGCTGGCTCCCCGCTCAGTACCCGGCGATGGAGTGTGGCTATGAACATGAGAAATCCCCGCGGGCTGATCGGTGGGTGTGGCGCCCCTCCGTACAGTCTCCGAGTGTGGAGAGCTATTAACATGTTAAGGCAGCTCAAAGAAGCAAGCTAGGAAATGGATGCTGCACTCTTGGTGTTCAATGAAGCATACGTTAAACATTAATTTTTAAAGCAAACGGCTCGCCGAAATATATAATGTCTTAATCGGCGTCAAAGCTGATATTTCTGTAGGTTTTTCTGACCACCAGCAGCCAAGAGATACATTAGTTATGTTTAGAAAATGTTTACAGGAATTATCTCAGTAAACAAGCAGCTAAGACGTCTGAACACTGGCCAGATTTAAATCCCAAAGAATGAGCTGGCTGCAACGGCAGCCTCGTACTCTTCACAATACATAACAGAAGAATAAACATGTTTTCCTTTAGGTAACCTTCACGAAAGTATCTCTCCATTCAGCGGACAGCCCTAATGTGCTTTGTCGTAATCTAAAATGTGTTTAAAAGGCAAGGGTGAATCGCCTATAAACGTGTGCTATCGCCTATAAACGTGTGCTTGTGGGGATTTATTTAACAGTAAATTTTATTTTGAAGCAAACTTTCCTATTGATCATATTTTCAACCCACACTTAATTGCCAGAATGAGATTTCAGTTTCGAGTCATATGCAAAGTAGGGTAAAAAGATACTGTTTAAACTGTTGTCTGAGTTACTTGGCAGAGCGTGTTCCCTGCATTTACTGGCGTGCCAACTGTAAATACCTTGAGCTGAATGAAGGGTCGTTTCATTCTTTTTCAGAACTCGAGTCAGTTATTGGCTTCAATGGAACATTTTATTGCATATTGCAAAAGGTTTAGAACTACATAAACTAACACATTTAGGATTGAACCTCATACCAAAGATCGATACTATTTACAAACATCATTATTTTTACCAGATTATATCATAACATTTTCTGGAGCAGTTAGTTTAATACTTAATCCTTTGACTACGAAATAAAAATTACCCCGTTATCCAAGTGAACAAAATATGTCATAAATGTCCCAGCCGTAATTAATGGTGGGATACGTATGTCCCACACGTAGCGATTGACACACTATAAACTCACCTATTATTCTGGAAAACTTTATTATATGAAATAGATTTAATTCGTATGGTACAGGGTAAAAAGCGTACATTCTTTGCGTAACCCGACATTAGACATTGGGCAAGTCATATATGTTTCTTTTCTTTTGTTCATTTGTGTACAACGGGCACAGCGGCGTCTTGAGTTTTAAACCATTGGAAGATTATAGCTTTAGTTCAATTAACTAATTATTCAAATTTTTGTTATCTTTCCTGAACTCCTCAACTTCCTCTCGCATTTCTTCGGGAGGATACTAGTTTAAAGTTAAGTGAATTGAGTAGTTAAGCGGGTGATTCTTGGAGTTTATTCAGAGCGTGTTTCAGCTAGCAAGCGCATGTTACGGACTCTGCCCTTGCTGTTACTCGGAGTTGCTGAGACGCCTTTTGCCGATTCAAGTAAGTATACGGCCGGGTAGGTTGCCGAGTCAACTTAGTTAGCCTTAACTTAAGGTGCTAGTCCAGCACTTCTCTTCAGACTTGAATTTACTGTTTTACGATTCTTAGGTTCTACCGCAAGTTGTCGGTGTTATTGTAAAACACAATGTACGTGCCTTTCTGTTCATAGTTGTTAGTAATAAAGTGTTACTTTCCCCCTTCTTCTGTGCTGGTATTATTTCACGCCTGTGAGAAAAGTCGCCAGGTTTTTAGTTAGTTAGATTTAGTAGAGTTTATGTGGACAGAGTGTGCAAGATCCTATAAGATGATTCCCAACATTCAAAAGATTCTAAGTACTTTTAACCCAGCAGTAGTTTTAAAACTTTTAGTGGGACCTGTTAGTACTCAAATGGTTAAAAGCATCTCGTTGGGGATAGATTTAATAAACGCTTTTATAAGGATAAAACAAAATTTTAGCAGTAGGATGGTTAAATTATTAATTTCTATGCTTAAACTTTGCCCAGCATTTATTTTATTCTACCAAGCATTTTGTTATGCATATTTTTAATAAGTACCCCTGAAAAAATTAATTAAAAAATGTAAGGATTGCATCAGTAATTTAATTGTGGTTGTAATTAGAAACTTTAGAATTTGCTAATTCCTCATAACGGCCTAAAATGTTAATACTAAGAACCATTCTTTTAAAGAAACAAAGAATTTTAAAGCACTGCAGGAATCAAAATTAAAATATATTATTCCCTTTCTTACGCAAGTGGAAAATTAATTTAACGTTGCGTTTTTTTATTATTTCATTAGATAAACTAACAAAGAAGCTTTTTGATGCAGACTTTGAATTCAATACTTTTATCTTTCCGTTAAAAAAAAAAAAAAAAAAAAAAAAAAAAAAAAAAAAAAAACCTGTGCAATGATTTTTCTCTCTGTGAAAGAGTTATTTGAATACTCTTTTGTGTGAGGAAGCGCTAAATGCAAACGAAAGACAAGAGAAAAGGCAAATCTTCTTGGTGAGAAAATAACAGAAAAAAAAAGTGTAAGTAAAAATGTTCTCTGGCCCTGCATAATTAACGCTAAACGAATAATGTCTTAATTAAAATCAGTTTAAGTACATTTTCATCCCACATACGCATACGTGCGCACAAAAGAATTTCATGAGTAAAAAATTCATGCATGAAGACTGATATTGGAATACATCGCTTAGAACGAGTTGTTATGTAGCATAATGGGCAAAAGTTGAGTTAACGTTTTATGAAAAAAAAAACTTGAAGTTTTCAAAAGAAGGTAAAATAATAAACATCAACAAAAGATCAAAATTTAATTAAAAAAAGAATCTCCTATTTGAGACTACAACGCCTTGATGATCCATGGGGAAAATCTTTAATTCCTGTAGTTTTCTTTCGCAAGAGAAAAAAGTGAGTCTGAGAGAAGATTTTCCTTTCATAACCAAAGCTCCTAGCTTCGCAAAGTTTCAAGCAAATTATGATTAAATTATCTAATTATGCCACAGTAAAAAATAGGCGTTTTTTTAAAGTAAATCTTTTTGAAGAGGATTGTAATTTTTCTTCGAATGGTCTAATTACAAAAATAAAAGTTCGAGAATTTTGACAAAAGATTTTCTCATGGTTATTTTCATACATTTTTTTTCTGTTTTGCTGTATTTCCCAACAATATATGTTGCTTCTGTTTCTCCCGTTAGCTCGATTTTATTAGAATAATCATCTGAGAAGTGTATCGCTCTTGAGAAATAATTTACCATTTCGTACATTCAAATGTTGCTTTTAAGACGCACTAAATCTGCTTAAATGAAATAAGTAAAAGCCCCATTTTCAAATTTTGCTTACATTTACTACCCCAGAAGAAAAAAAAAAAGAAAAATTGAAGATAAATTATGTTTAAAGTTTAATTTGATAAATACATTGCATAAAGATGATTATAAATGCATTTCTACAATTCAAAATATAAAAAAATGATAATTTTACATATAAATCTTAAAATGTGTGATGGTAGACAAAAAAGCCTGTCCTTTTCAAGTTTCATGTTATTCAACCCCTTTGTTTTGAAACCTAATTTATTCTTTTTAATAAAGTACGAGGCATTTCTCCCGCCTTCGTAGTGTAGTGGTCAGAACCCTCGGCGCGTACTCGAAAGGATCGTGGTTCGAGTTCCGGCGAAAGCGTTGCTCTTTTTTCCTCTCTCTTGCTTCGAAATAACCTAATGGCTCTACAAAAGAAGTTTAATTATTTTAAATATGAACTATTAGTGTGCTATTTGCATGATAAATACTGATTACAGAAGTTTTTTTCTTTAACAAATCAATAGAAAAATCATTTATCTTCCACTTCAAGTCAAGTCTGTTACCCTGAGATTATTTTACTCAAAATTAGTTTGTAAATCTGTCTAAAAGGGGTCGCACATATTCAGTGACAAAGATAAATTAGTCAAGCTAAGTTTGACTACTTTTAATATATGCTGCCCCTCTTTAGGCAAATTTACAAACTAATTGGGGAGAAATAATCTCAAGGTAACGGACTTGACATGAAGTAAAGACAAATTATTTTTGTTCATTTGCTAAGTTTTTATCTAAAACTTTTCAATTGATTTTGTTATATTTTAAATTGTAGAAATATATTTATAATCATTTTATGCAATACATTGCTCAGATTAAACTGTAAATATTAATTTATCTTTAATTTTTTAATTTTATTCTGGGACAGCACGTGCAAGCCAAATTCGGAAATGGGCCAGAAAGTTAAAATCAGTAGAATATTAACATTATTAATATACAAGTAAATGCCAAATTTTGTTTAAATCTCATATTCAGTTTTTAGTAAAAATTTGAAATTCATTTCTTTTTTCGTAACAGATAAACATCCCTATTATTATTATTTAAAAATCGTTCTGTAAATGTTATAAAAATTTACTATTCATTTACAATATATTACTAATATATTGAAAATAATATATATCTTTTTGCAAAATACTTTTAAACTTAAAATAAAAAAAAAACATCCTGATGCAATTAATAGTTATAATAACAGCTCTAACATCTTTTAGTCGATTTTCACTTTATAATAAACACTTCGTTTACCGCCAAAGTGCATTAAACCAAATCAAAATAAAGCAGCCGCTAAAAAAGAATTTGAATAATAAGTACAAGCAGAGGATATAATTAAAATTTTTATTATTAATCCACTACTTAAAATAAAATAAAAATATTACTGTATATGTAATAATATTTGGATGTTCAAGACGCAAAACGTTGATTAAAAATGTTTATTAAAAAATTTCAAGGGAATTGTCAATAGTTTTATATAATCTACAATTTTTAGCAAGATAAACTAGTCATAACATAACAGTCACATATTCGAAGATCTTATGGGTTTTAAGGTGTATGAGCCCGCTTAACCAGTTATTTTACGTTACGTACCTTTACTGTCATTTCTCCCTTTCTGCTCTCCTACCAGAATGCAAACTTTAGTTCGCACAAATTCAAATAAGGTAGAAAGAGACAATATTTAAAGAGAGATTTTAAATTGCTTAGACAGAGCGTGTTCCGCCTGCTGAAGGCCACGTTAGTAGTTGAATTTCTACGGTAGTTTCTACGGTAGTTAGTAGTTGAATTTCTACGGTAGAATTTCTACGGTAGTAGTTGAATTTCTACGGTAGTTTTTACGTTGCTTTGTTCTCGCTAATAGTGCTTGTGTCACCCCGATGTAGGCTTGTGCCACTTTGCTCGCTAATTATTTCTGTGTAGCCTTTAGCTAACCTAAGACTTAGCTTTCATTTGAAATTCTATCTCATGATTTACACCATAAATGCTGGCTAGCTTTGTAAACACAAGAAGTGCCTTTTGTTCACTTATATTGAGTTCTGATTAAAATGGTCTTTTAGACCCTTCTTACGTTTCTGTTGTTTATCTAGATATAGCGATAATTCGCTTAAATCTATTAGAGACTTAGTGTATGCTATCTAAAAGAGTGACACTCTAAACGCTTGTACAGTCACTAAGCATTTCATGTTCGAGACATGAAAAATCAGAAATATAATCGCCTGGACTTGAACCTGGACCTCTCAAATACGCGCCGAGGGTGCTAACTGTTACACCACGTAGGCATGCTGGAAGAAGGGAGAAACAAAATATCATCATCCACCACCTTTTGGTTCATGCGCCACCGTAGATTCATTAGGTTATTTTGATTCTGGAGACGTGAAAAAGAGCAATGCCCTCTCCGGGACTCGAACCTGGAGCTCTCGAATACGCGCCGAGTGTGCTAACCGTTACACTGCGAAGGAGAAAGAAAATAACCATAAGATCATTATTATTTTATATAACCAGTTATTTATAGTTTTCAGCTTGTATTCCCACTTCTCCTTTTCGTTTCCCTACCAGCGTACAAATTAGGGAAAGAATATTTAAGCTGAGGTTTTACGGACTGTAAAAAAGACTGCGTTTTATCCTCCCGCGAGTTACGTTAATAGGTTTCGCTTGCGCTGATAGATTATCATTTCTGGGCTTGGAGTACAGTTGTCAACATTTAAACTATTACGCCGATTAGAAGTTTGAGCCAACGTTAGATCACTTGTATATTCTTCGACTACTAGACCTAGTTTAAATATTGAAATTACTGTTATTATAAATTACGTCGCCACAAGTGGTTGGCTGATTTTATCAAGCAGGAGACGTCCATTTGTGTTCTCATTCTGATCCAAGAAAAACAGTTTCTTGTTGAAACCATCCAAAGACTCTGTCGTCAATTTCAGATCAAGAGTCATTTCTCTCCCGATCTGTTAGGAGTTCGATAAAACTTTAGGCTACCAAAAAACGCCAAACTCTAAAAATGAAATGAATGGACTTCAGATAAGAATTTCATGCCTTAGGCCTAAAAATGTTAAACTCTCTAAATGTAACGGCCATACTTCAGATAAGAATTTAATGCGTTAAGCCTAAAAATGTTAAACTCTCTAAATGTAATGGCCATACTTCAGATAAGAATTTAATGCGTTAAGCCTAAAAATGTTAAACTCTCTAAATGTAATAAACAAACTTCAGATAAGAATTTTATGCGTTAAACCTAAAAATGTTAAACTGTCTAAATGTAATGGCCATACTTCAGATAAGAATTTAATGCGTTAAGCCTAAAAATGTTAAACTCTCTAAATGTAATAAACAAACTTCAGATAAGAATTTAATGCGTTAGGCCTAAAAATGTTCAATCAAATAACTAATTTCTGCTGTACAACAATACGCAGTCCATTCTCGCGGTTCCTAGCAAGAAAATTATCAAAATTCTCAAACGTTTACTACCTTATTCAGCAGGTATTCCACTCGCACATTGTTTTCTTTTACCCAAAACGAAATCTTGAGCTGCAAAGCATTATTTCGGTGTATCTAGAAGAACTTTCTGCTTCTAACAGTTCCTAGTTCTAGAAAACTAGAACTAAAACCTTAAACTGTATTTCAAAAGATGAGCTGTATGAAGGAATCAATTACTATTAATTTTGCCAAGCGTTATGTGGATTTACAAGGACAAGGAAGGTCATGAGGTAAAAATTTTGTTTTCGGGTACTTTAGATATACGACGTAAGCCAAAAGCGTACTAAAGCATTATCGCCGAATTCATAGCAATTTGATTTTTTTCGTTAAAGTAGATTAATTTTAATACACATAACTTTCACGTTTCTAAAGAAAAATGGAAATCAATGATCCGAATACGCATCAGTTAGGAAATAAAAATCTACAAAACATATTTTCTGCAATGCCTGCCATGAATATTCTTTGACATAAAATCTGCAAATTTTTCGAGACGTCTCAGAGAAATAGGAAAGGAAGCGGAACGAGGAGAGAGGCAGAAAAAAAGAAAGAGAGACGACCCCATCATCATGAGAAAATGCACGTGGGACATTCAAAACGAGAGTTCTCACTTCACTTCACTTATCGCCGTCCAACATTTATCACTAGGCAGACGACGACATCCCGTCGAAGAAGAAGTCTTGAGTGCAACCGGGCGCGTCTCAGACTGTCAACGAGAAAATGATGGATGCTTGTGGAGAAGGAACAGCGAAAGGGGCGATCGTCGGTTCCAACAATTACCTCTGCGCCATCCGACCAATCACGATAAATATTTATGATGTTTTAAAGGGTAAGTGAAACATGATTGAATTTTGGCTTCAAGCGACGGATCACAACAAGATGCGTCCGACCAGTCCCTGATATTATCCAGCGTCTCTAGAAATGTCAGTTTCGACTAACAGGAAACATAACAGATGAAATGCCTCTTAAATATCTCACTTTGAAGTCTGCTATTTCCACTCTTCATAATAAAATAAACTTTATACCGAAATTTAAAGCCATGTCTCAAATCCATGAGAATAAGGACAAATTACCCTGGCAGATTGATTCAAAAACTTCTATGCATATTTAAAATATTTTCTCCCTTCCTCCAGCATGTCTTCGTTGTGTAACGGTAGCTCATTTGGCGCGTATTTGAGAGGTCCAGGTTCGAGCCCCGGCGAGGGCATTGCACATGTTTCACAACTCCTACTTCAAAATAACCTAAAACACTATAAGGGTGTCCGAACTAAAAAAGATACTAAGCAATAATTCCTCACAACTAGGATTTAGCGATGGATCCCCTAAACCCCAGTTTCGCGGTGTAACAGTAGCACGCTTGGAGAGTATACGAGAGTTCCAGATTCGAATTCTAGGGAGGGTTTTTTTGTTGCTCATTTTGTTGCTCTTAATGACTTGTGCATAAGCGTATTATACGTTTCGTTAACAAAATTCCAAATACATTTAATATAAAAGCATTTTTAAGGTTTGTGCAACATTGCCTGGGTAACATATTCACATTTTGGCGTAGCCTTCATACATAATTGGCGAAAAATAAAAATAAATACACAATTACAGGTAAAATACCACACAGGTTTTCAGAAATTTATTTGCCGGCAAGTCACGCTTACAATTACATTAATAGTTTATTCTTTAAGGAACTGAAATTTAAGGAGAATTTTCTCTTCTACAAAGAAAAGAAAAGAATGAAAAGAGCTTTGTTTGTGCAAAAAGTTTCAAAAGAGCAAGACTTAAACAGAACTCGAAAATTGAAAACTTGAAAAAAAAAAATAATAATACTTTCCCTTAAATTTAAATCAAACCGCAAGATTACACTAGTAATAACATTTAATCAAAATACTGGGATAATAATTCTATACTGTCGAAGGAATTCTCATACTATCTTTAACAAGAAACATAATGATTAAAAAAATCTGAAATCCTTCAGATTTTATATTACACCCAAAGGGGAGGATATTTAACGTTTTGTGTGCTATTATGTATTAAATATCATGTTCTTCGTACTTAGACCACAAAAAATGTAATTCTGCAGCAATATCACAAAATAATTGAATATATTTAGAATGTTGTCAGATCATTAGAATTTTCGATAGAAAGTATCTTGCGCGATGAAGATTTTTTTTTTTTTGGTACAATGCTCGCTTTGAAATTATCGAGTTTATTAATCAGAAATTCGTTAAAGTTTTACAAAATATGAAATAGATAATAAAACAAATTGCAAATCCGGGCTCCCATGGTCGGGTGGAGGACTACGTTATTCCAAATTTGATGACTCTATACGTACCGTCGTTTTTTCATAGTGCGAGAAACATGCATACATTCCTATAGATTCTTCATTATTTAATTTCTTTAAATATAATATAATACAGGGTTATAATATTTGGTGGTAACAATTTGAAAAGTGATTCAGCCGTTTATAGTGATTCAATACAAAGTCCCATATCGAAACTAATAGCCCTTCTGAGCGGACGCTTTTTTGAGTTAACAAAGTGAAAACAGCAATCTTAAATCTTAAAGCAATCTTTCATAAAATCTACTCCTTAAGAGCTGATAGTGCTGTAGTATTTTAATTAGTTAAAATCAAATACCAAATTAGACACCAGAAACTTTGTTCTATTCTAATGTGTCTTCTTATGTAACTGTAAGCAAAGATAAAGACAAACACTTCAACATTGTTACAGGTAAAAGCTGACAGTTACACAACTCTTGGATAAAACTGGCAATTCAATTTCTTTAAATCAAATTATGACTCATTATTTTGACTCACTTAATTTGGAGTTTCGTGGAGCTGAGATAAGCAGGAGTGAAAGAAAAAATTAAATGTAGGAAAACAATGCATTAAATAAAATAAACCTTAAATAAATTGTGTTATAAAAAGTAAGGCTATAACTTTGGTGGTAAAACAAATTACGCAAATTCATAACATGCTCTGAGTACAGTCATAAAAAAACGGAACATTTCGATACCTCCCGTTCTACTGGGCCGTTTGACGAAATTCAAATTGCCTTTTTCATGTCTCAAACGTGCGACTTAGGATATATATTAGATTTATATGTAGCATTTTCTAATATAGGTATTTTGACAAAAAATCGGACATTTTCTGATAGGACATGCCAATGTTTTTCCATATTTCGATTCTACGACTTAAATTATGCCTAAATATTACATTTTGTAAAATTTGGTGCAAAATTTACGGAGAAATTCAAAAATATATCTTGGCACATTTTTGTTTTCAGTTTCCGCCAAGAATAACTCACTTGGCGAACTTATTAATTTATAGCAATTTATTTTGCTTTCTTTTTGTCATTGTAAACGAGAGGAAAAAAAAGTAATCGTTCATTACTCCAAATAATTTTAACAAAGTGCGTAAACCACATTTGGCATTATTATCGCTTACAACAAATATACCAAACTTCTAAACGCGCCAATATGTAAATTTACGTACATCTTGTGAAATTTCGAATAACAAAACTCTAATTTTTTGCAGGAATGCTTAGAAATACATTTACAATTAAGGTGATGGTAAGTGTTACAGGTTATAAATTCAAAACCTTTTTCGAAAAATTTATGAAAATTATTTAAAAATAGAAATTGTAAAAATAAATCATAAGACATGGGAGAATTTTATTTGGATTAAAACTAAATTTCGAATTCTGGAAGAAGGAATCAAGTATATGTATAAAAAAAGATACATTAACTATATACCAAATTCAATTAACATTGAGGGGCTAAAACTTTGAGAGCCATTTTTTTAGAAATTACTTACGCGATTTTTACAAAACTGGGCAGTTTGGCATAATCGGAGTCGTAGAATCGAAAAATGGAAAACAACTGACATGTCATTTCAGAAAAAGTCCCATTCAGTGTCAAGATACCTATATTAGAACAATGCTTAAATAAATATAATAAATATAATATATATCCTAAGTCGCGCTTTCGAGACATGAAATACGCAATTTGAATTTAGTCAATCGACCCAGTAGATCGAGAGATACAGAAGTGTCTCTTTTTTTAGCAATGTACATGCAGACATGTATTACATGACTGAATATGACTGACAGTGACTGAGCCCAATAAAATACATTGCAATACCTCAAACATTTCGTGTATAGCACAACAGAAAACAATCTTTGCATTCAACTTCAAGTAAGTGTAAACTGTAGGGCGATTTGCCTGTGCTGTAGAATTAAACAGCAATGGGAATATTACCTTTCTTCCATACACTACCGTCCTCCATAATCTTAGTTTAAGGCATCCTCATCATCACTGCCATTTCCGTCATCAATACTAGTGGGCCATCTAAACTAATCCTGAATCTTCGCAATCATTATCGCCTTTAGACCATCTATTGTGTAATGATGCGAACAGGACTATCTTCTACGAAATAATGGGAAGAGTATCACGCTTGCTGTGCATTAAACCGTGATAATTCAGGTCCAATGAGTCCACTGTGCATTCAATGCGCACTGTCTTCACAATACTGAAAAGTGAAACAATGTTGTATGCACATTATGTTCTGTTTGTACGCACACGATTTGTTTTATATAAATTATATATTCATTATTATGTTCCTAACAGTATTACACAACAGCATTAATTCAGTTTGTTTTCTATTTATAACGATTTGGTAAGTTCCTTTGTGGGATTTCAAATGCTCAAAATGTTCCCTTAGCTAAAACGTGCAGTTATTTCTTCGCTGAGGTATTATTTTTTTTTTCCAATGGCGGTCACTAGCCATTACAGGCGTTGGCCACTACTAAGGCCGAGAGAGATGGTCACTTAAGTAAGGAGGCACCTAATAGGCGGGCCGCTGTTGCCTCCTGTGAAGGGATAGACAATTTACATCTATGGCGTTCTCCGAGATTGGAACCCGAGCCCTTCGGCTGTCAAATTCACTAACCACTTCCCCGTCTGGGTGGCTCGCTTAGCTATTCTTCTGCTTACGAAATGTTCCTTTGGAAGGCTGTCATTTCCTTATGGGGGATGGTTATAATCCTCTATTTGATATTTAACATCTCCTAATTTACTTATGAGCCCAAAGGGCATTAGCCTAGAAGGGCTTTTAATTTCGTTTGGACGTTTTGCGTGGATTCACTATAAATGGCGAATCACTTTTAAATTGTTGCCACCAATTATTAAAGTCCTGTATTATATTTCAAGAAATTAAATAATGAAGAATCTGCTTAAATGTATGTATGTTTCTTGCACTGTGATAAACAACGGTAACCATAGCCATCCAATTTTGAATAACGTACGTCTGCAGATGAATATGGGCAACTGGAATCCCGAATTTGGAATTTGGTTTATTATCTATTTCGTATTTTGTAAACCTTTAACGAGTTTCTGATTAACAAACTCAAGGATTTCAAACCGAGCGATGGCAAAGTTGTACCGAAAAATCATTTTTATATCCAGCGCTCGAGAGTGTCTATCGGAAATTCTAAAAATATACTGTTTTTAAATATTCTGTGATATTGCTGTTGAATTGAATTTTATGGTTTAAGTGTGAAAAACACGATGGCTAATAAATAAAGACAACACACAAAACGCTAAAGAAATGCAGCTTTGGGCGCAATATAAGATCTGTAAACTTTCAGATTTATTTTATTTATTTGTTTTATATGAACTCTTTTCGAGATGTTTTCAAATGATTTTGAAGCATGTTGTTAATGGCAGTTATTTATCCGTTTTGCAAGTTTTCAGCTTACGAAAAAAAGTGTTACTGAAAACCTTTAACTTTGTATTGTGGAGGTACTTGCAGTACGCTATTTGCACAATTACACATATATATATATATATGATGTACCAGCTATAGTTGTAATAATAAAATTCCATAGTCAAAAATACATATATATATATATATATAAATTATTTTAAATAAGTTTCAACATTTTGAGATATGCCTCAAAATAAGCAAAAAGGTTTAAATTTTCCAGTCTCCTAAATGACTATTAAACTGAAGACTGCAACAGTTGCTAAGCGCAAGCGGGTGATTTTCGAACTCGGATATCTATAAAATTATAATTAGGTTTCTATTATTAAGTCGTTCTCTGCATTCAGGTTTTAGGGTTAAGATACGCAGAAATGGATACAATCCTAATGTCACGGCCTAAAGGGTAGCAATAGTGTCGAATAAATCATATCTTATGAAGTATCATATGATTTAGGAATAATTTTTTTTTCATATTGAGGAAAGAACAGGCTTAAATATATTCTATAATGATTTTATATTAAGACATAATTAATTTGGGTCTGGTACGTTTTGCTCAACTTTCATTTGCTCGGCAACCTTTGCTCCACAAATCTATTGCGCGACAGGTACTACATTTGCGCGAGAGATAGAATGGGGCAGTAATCTATCCTTCTGCTGTAGTAATCGTTTGGTATCTTCCAAAAAAGTTTTTTCCCCTTGGCATGTGTGTGTATTATCGTGGTAAAGTCATGAAGCTGCTAACCAATAAGGTTACTGATCGCTAAAGCATTTTACTTTTTCATGTATTTAAATAAAACTAATTAATTTAAAATGAAATTTTGTATTGTTTATTTCGTACGTTTTAGACTGTAGAATGTGGAATAACTTTACTTTTGAATTTAAAGGAAATTACTCTTTATATTGTGACATCTTTACATTTTGATCTATATCCGACGTATTTTTATGTACTGCCGTAATTCTTATGTAATGTCGTTTGTATTTGATTTAGAATTCCAATGTCATCGTCAATTAATGAGGCTTCTAGCAATGAAGAACTAAATATTTTGATTTAAAAAGCCATCGTTTTTAGCAGCTACACGTAGGTAAAATAATCAAACAACATTAAAAAAATATCATTGGCAAATTGTATTACAACTTCCCAAAAGCCCCCATTTAGAGGATTGTATTTCTGTTTGCCCGGTAGAGTAAAGATCAAATTTTTGCTATGATTAGTATTGCCTTAACAAGGATTTATAGAAAAAACATTCAACACAAAATAAACAAAATACATACCGTATACTCCTCATTCAGCGAATTCAATCAGGGCGGAAGGACATTCTCACCTCAAATTATGTCTCCTTTTTCTCGAAACACTAGAATAGCATTCTTATGCACAGCTGCATTGAATACAAAGTACTCTCTTTGCAGAATTATTTACTCCCTCAAGCATTCCATCCTCCACATACATATTGTTTCCCTTATCATTTGTGAATTCAATATGTCATTGTTCGAACGCCTGAAAAAAAATCTTCGAATACATGTGTTCTAAAGATAAGAGCATCGGACATTTATCTTTCAGGTTTTCTTCGTAAAGAAAAGGATGCGCGTTATCTGGCGAATATACCTAAAAATTAAAAATTGTGGTTTGAAACCATAGGTGCGCGTTATACATCGGACTATACGGCGACTAATTATAGCCTACTTTGAAAAAATAATTGTACAATTAACACTGTTATTGCACACTAATATCTTTCAAAGTTTCATGTAGATCTGCTTGACAGAGCGTGATCAGAATCAATTTAATGCTTGAGCACAAACAAACAAGCCTGAAATTCAACCAAAATCAATGAGAGAAATCAAATTATATGAAACCAATAATAAAATTAGTAACAGCTGAAAAGAACCTTCAAGTTGTCCTAAAAGTTTCATATTCTGAGCAAAGGGTGTGTATATATATATATATATATTTCAGTCAAGAAAAGAATCAAGCTTATAAACTTTGTTATGCAAGGCATCAGAGGTGTAAAATATTTATTATCGGGCTTTTCGATTCCTACTGGAATTGGGAAGCAACTTCACAATTAGTCTCTTCATTAAGAGCTGTGAGAACAACTTGAAATTTATTCTGAATACCGTCAGACGGCGTTCAAATGATGGAGAACAAGTTTTGCATGAAAGATGGGAAACGATAGTTATCTCGCTGAAGGGAGAGATAACCTAATTAAGCCACAAGCGATCACCCATCTTAATCAATTTATAAGCTATTCTGAGTTTCTCTGGCAGCGTAACGCTTTCCCAGTTAGCGCTCCGCTTTTGTGAATTGTTGTTGGCTGTGATAAAAATTAAAACTCACTACTCAGTGTCTCATCAATTCTTCGTGTCTTAACAGAACTAGGTTTAGGTGATCAAACTGGAATGATAATAAAAAGGGAATTGCTTTCGCTCCAGAAGACGAAGTTTTCGCATCAACGCAAACATGAATCCATATAGAAGTCCTTACTACTGCATATAAGGAAGTCAACAGAACAGATATGCGGAGTTTTATGTTATTATCAAGGCACGAAGACTTATTTTACTGGATGTATTTTATCAGAGGATTGGAAATTAGGAAACATGTTGCGTCCATTCAATTTAACTTGAAATGAAATTAGCTGAAAATCACATGAAAGGTATTTTATCCCGCCTTCGTGGTGTAACGGTTAGCACACTCGGCGCGTATTAGAGAGGTCCAGGCTTGAGTCCCGGGCAAGGCATTGCCTATTTTTCACTTCTTCTGCTTCAAAAAGAACCTAGTGACTCCGCAAGATCTTATAATTGTTGGTTCAAAATAGCCATGACTATTTTATACATAGTTCCTAGAATTCGGTTTGTTATTTTAAGAAATATTGTTATTATATAAATTCGCAAGTCTATTGTTATGGCTTATTATGCAGTTTTGCCTTCGTGAAAACACAGCGTGATTTAATTCTGAGGACATTTTATATATTTTGCTGATGAATAGTGGTGGCTAGTCCAGAATAAAGAGTGTAAAGTCGAACATTTTCCGCACATTCTGCTTTTCAGTTTTACTCATCGATCCTCTTGTAGTGTTTCTCTTATTTTGCATAGAAAATTATTTTATGATTGATGTCTTTCCTGAACCACTCATTTACCCCACGCATTTCCCCGCCAGGATGCAAATTTACAATTCAGCGAAGTAAGTATAAAGTCAGACTAATCTTGTAGTTTATTCAGAGAGTCCTTTTGCTAGCCAGCGCACGTTACTGGTTTACTCTTGTTGTTACGCTGAGTTTCTGATACGCCTTTTTGGCCATTTAATAAGTACATCGCCAGATAGGCTGCTGAGTCAGCCCAGTTAGCCTTAAATTAAACTGTTAGTACGGCACTACTCTTTGAATTTATTTGTAACCTATTTTTAAGTTCCACCGCAAGTCACCCGTGTTGCTGTAAGCACGAAATGCGTGCATTTGTGTTAAGAGTTTGACGAATAATAAAGGGTTATTTTACCTTTCTTCTGTATCTTTTACGCCTGCGCAAGAAGGCGTCAGTTTCCTTAGCGAGATCTAATGGTATTTATGATAACAAAGACAGTTAGACCTTACACTCTGTCCTGATGACTTTGCTCTATAAACTTGGTTTACTGATTTCTTCAGCTCAAAACATAGCAGTTCTACATATGAGGCACCTTACATATTACCCAATGTACACAGATGGTCAGTGACCCTACTGTTGGTTCTTTGAGATGGGGTGTACGTATTTTGTAAACGATTTCGAGATTTAATTTACTTTTTTAAATTTAAACTTCTATATTTTTAGTTTTTGCACTCAGATAGTCAAGAGGGATGAAGCGTGTATTTGAAACCTGCACAATTAAGGATACTAGTGTTTTAAATAATTCCAACGTAATGAGTCTAATTGAGATATTAAAATTTTCATAACTTTTTAGGGTCATTAAGATTTTTAAAGTAGGGAACGTGAAAAAATAAGCAATGGCCTCACCGGGACTGTAACCTCGACCTCACACCCCCGAGTGTGGTAGCCGTTACACCACAAAGTACGCGAGTCACTGTAGAGTCATTCGAACTTTTCAATGTCAGGAAGCTGAAGAAACGAGCAATGTCCTCTCCGGGACTCAAATCTGAATCTTTCAAATAAGCGCCGAGTGTGCTGACAGTTACACCACGAAGGCCTACAGAAAGGACGAAGAAATTACCTCATAATACATGTTGAAGATTTTCTTGAGATTATACTTCTAACCAGCTTTAAGATCGGAAAACGGACTACTTTGCTTTGCAAGCTATATTAAAATAATACTAAAAATGCTTCATCCAAGAACAATAATGAATAATTATACTTTATATGATGATAAGCAAATACTATTATTTATGTATTGCAAATGAAACACAGAGCAAAAACGTTAGCTTAGCTATGCCTGACTAGACAATTATTAAACTTGCTATAATTGTTTCTGTTATATGCCAAGCAAACGTAATACAAATACCAATATGGAATTAACTCTTCTAATTAGAGCAGCAAAAAATCAGTACTTTTTTCTATCAAAAATACATACGTAAGAGTTTTATATATTTCATACTAGGAAATGTGATAATGAGTGTTGAGAATTCGAGTCATAAATCTTACGATTGCCGGCCGGATGGGGGTTCTAGTTACACCGTACACTATAAGTTAGTTAGTTAGTTCTAAGCACTGGCCCCAGCCCAACTAGCAGGCAAATCTGCCATGTGGCTATGAGGAGACAGGCCAAGCCACAAAGCATAACAAAAAAAAAAGTTAAAGCAACAGAAAGTAACAACCTTAATAAACATCTGGTAATGAGTTCAGATTATACAATCGTTCGAAAGGAACGTAACATTCCAAATATTCTCGGTGAAATAGTATATAGATGTGTCGTTTCCATTTCTGTGTTTTTTCCTAAGTTCAAATCTTCTTTATATTATCAAAATTATTCAAATCTTCTTTATATTATCAAAATTCATCTTAAATTTATAAGTTACTTCAATTATTTCTGTTTCCAGTATGATTTTATGCTCGATACCAATATTCTTCTTATTTTCATTCACAATTTGCATAATATCTCTTGCAAATTTTCTGACCAATTTATAGTTAATAAATAAATCCTCAAACTTCGCAAACGTATATTTTCCTCTCACACTTCCAGTCAGGCAACAGTCCTCGAAGAAATGCTTTGAATCCCCGAATTTATTACAAACTTTACATATATCATTTTCCTGGAGGTGAAACCTTTTTAAGTAAGCAGGGAAACTTCTATGTGCAGTGCGAATTTGAATGATATTTATATCTCCTAAAATTCGTACATTTTTGCTAATTTTTACCTTCCTGCGTGCTTTCGTGGTGCAACGGTTAGCAAACTCGGCACGTATTCGAGAGGTCCAGGTTTGATTCCCAGCGATAGCATTGATCATTTTTAATTCTCCTGCTTTAAAATATACTAATCATTCTGCAGTGGCGCCCGAACTAAAAGGTGGTGGATAATGTTTCTTCGCCACCAGGATTTGGCGATTAGGTCACCTAATCCCCAGTCGTCCTTTAAGAGGTGGCGTATATAAGGTAGTTTCTCCCTCCTTTCTGAATGCTTTCGTGATATAACGGTTAGCACACTCGGCTCGAATTCGAGAGGTCTAGGTCCGAGTCTCGCCAAGGGAATTGCTGATTTCTTCAGTTACTTGAGATCAGAAAACCCTAATTAGCCTCTTATAACCCTAATAATTCTCGTACAGTTAAAAGACGAGTGGGGCGAGAGAAAGCAAAAATATTCAGTAGGCCATATCCAGATGAGGACGAATTATCATATTTTATCCGGTGCCACTGTAGAGCCTATTTATATTGTTCGGAACCTGAAAATTCGAGAAAATTAACTATGATCTGACCAAGGATACATCTTCTAACTTCCATATGGAACATCTGAAATATTAATATAGAAATCAAACAACGCAAATCAGCTTTACATTTGCAAATTTTAACAGATCTTGTTTCGACTGGAACCTCAGTGGAACTATTTC
Source organism: Stegodyphus dumicola (assembly GCF_044657685.1). NCBI lineage: Eukaryota > Metazoa > Arthropoda > Arachnida > Araneae > Eresidae > Stegodyphus > Stegodyphus dumicola. The sequence continues at coordinate 292,779,611 of NC_140768.1, forward strand.
ATACAATTGATTTGCTTCCATTAATTAAATGGTATTCGAATAAAATGATGTGCATAATTGTATCGCTAGAAATATCTCAAACCCTGGAAACTCATACGAAAGCACAAATTATTGGTGGTGAACTATGCACACAATGACGCTGTTCCATTATTAAATAAGAAAACTAAGGAAACACTCTGCGTTTGGACTAAATATTAATGGAGATAATCAGGCAAATTAAATAAAAAGGAATCGCTGCCAGTTTACTAGCACAAGAGACAACAAAAATCACAGAAAAATTCCTAAGCCTAGCACATTCTTTCTGATGTGTTATTTTCTAATTCAGGAATTGCTTCCCATCCATTAGCCAAATATTTAGATAACAGATTTCCTCCATAATAATTCCATGTGTTTATCGTGAAAAATTTCCTTTTTCATTCCAATGTATGAATATTTCTTCTCATAATTCAATTACTGTGGGCAGGATTTGCAATTGCAGTGCAAAATTACTATTTATTGACGAAGCTGCCGTAGAAGAATTAAAACATTTTGAAACCGGATTTCGAAAATTCCATTTGAGCTGCTGTTCAAACATTTGTCATAATTGCTAATTTGGCATTGCGAAAATTATCACTGGATCCACCAGAAAGCGACGGGGAAGAAAGTATTGAGGAGTACCCATCAGTTGTTTTTATGGAAGTAAGATGTTGCAATCAGATTATAACATGTAAAATAATACTTAGTGATTCTTTCTTTACTTTTAAAAAAGCCTTTTTTTGTATTTTGTTAAAGGTTATGCAAACTAAGTATTCAAAGAAGCTTAAAAAACATTTATTTATGATTTTCTTTTCTTAATATTTTATAGTTTTCCTGAACAAACTATATGAGAACTGGGTCAGATGTGTCGAAGTTCGGTGAACCATTAGTGTGTGAGATATTATTTCAAAATAAAGGCTTGGTAATATTACAACCTCAATCCCATGATACACAATATGATCATGGGGTCCTGAATTAGATGCAGTGTTCTGAAGCATACAGAGAATATGCTGAGGATCTTGATTTTCAGGTATCCGGAAGACTACGTAATTTAAAATTCTGTTGCTGTTAAGTCGCTGTGTCCTGGTATAAGTGAAGATGTCCTAAAGTTATTAATTTTAAGAGGTTCTTGAAGGCTTCGTCTTTTAATATCCTGAGAATGTTTCTGACTAGATCAATGTTCAGACAGCCTCGATCGACGTAAATAAAAGGTTTTCACAGAGCTAGAGCCATCGTGTATTCGGTGGTATGTTCAGGCTTGGACCGGTACTGTATTGTTTGCCCCTTGGATGTGGGGACGTTACATTGTCAGATATCGTGGATTATACGGCGACGTGGCTTCCCTTGGTCAACTCTTGAGGCCGGATGGTGTCCGACGTTGTTAAGTCCCCCTGGGTTGATCATGGAGGTAGGAAAGGGAGGAGGGGCCAACCCGCGCTAAAAGTGAAGCACTGCTTTGAAGCTTGGGTCACCAGATGGGGTGTTACATTTGTTTACATTCAGAAGCTCGCTTGACAAGATTCTGATAGTATTTCGACACACGACAGTTCCATAGAAATCGAAAAAGGGACACTTTCGCATGAAAGAAACATTCATAGTGTGATGGATAATAGCAATTTGTATAGTTTAGTGACATTTACGCAAAAATCCCATCTTGGTTATTTTTCGATAACTAACAACAGCGATTTTGATTATGAATTTGTTTTATAAAATTATAAGCTGTTGCATTACAAAAATATAGATTTTAAGAAAAATGGTATGCTTAAAGAATGCAAAATACCTTACGGTACATTTAATATTGTATACGTCTTTCGATACTCTTCATAGAGTATTCGCTACTTTTATTTTATTTTCCAAACGTCAAAATGTTTTAAATAAAATAAATTTTTTTCACATCCATATATTATTGTAACATGGACCTTTTAAAATTTTTTAGAAGAGAGGCTTTACTGCTGCTCATTTTAAACCCATCGTTTTAATTTTATATATCTGAAAAATAATCACTTTGGACTTACACGTTTTATAAATATAAAATTATGTTTGTTAAAATATTTGTAATTAGGCACATAGGTCAGATTAAGTTTTTATTAAAGAGTAACGCATGCAAGGGCTATCTGCCTAAAGAGAGAGATGCCATCGTGGAGGAATTTTGAAGAAAAACTGACCTTTGAGTGGGTATTAAAAATAATACTTATAATTTTCATTCAAATTATATTCATATATATATATTTGTAAAACTTTGGAGGTGTAAGCTAAATTAGTGTAAATTACTTTACACGAAAAATATAGTGAATGCACAGAAATTAAAGATTTGCACATGCCGGAAATGAAAAATAGGAAATATGTATGGGTATTTATGCATGTGCTTGCAAAAAGCATGTATCTGCCTTTGACAAAATACTTAAATATTCATTACATTATTTATAAATGTATTTGAAATGAAGAATTTATTCACTTATAAACAACTCTGAAAGTACTGTGAAGAAATCTAATTATTAAATGTATCTAATTTATAATGATTATAAATGTTATCTAAATATATAATAACCTTAATATTATATTGTAAACATAAATTGAAAACCTGTTGACAAATATGTTATAAAGCTATTTAAGCAAGAATTGTTCGTATTGGAAAGCAATCTGTTAAAAGGTATTGTAAAGCAAATGCTAGAACGTAATAAAGAGTTTTGGAATATGTATTGTTGAAATGAAGGGTAAAAAGAAATCTGATAAGTATAATTAAAATAATTATTCCCCTTACATTTTATAATAACTCAGTTACAAGTATTAAATAATACAAAAAAAAAAACTTATTTTATTCCCTTTCAGAAATGTTCAGAGAAAGTCAAGTACTATTTAATACTATTTAATTATTAGAAATTAGCGAAATACTTATTTAAAGTATTTCGCTAATTCCTAATAATTCTCTAATTTAAAATGAACCGAATAGAGCATTAATTATAAATTGACTTACATTTTTCGATTTAAATGGTGCCTCAGAAGCCAAAAAATCATGTCATATTTAAGAAAGTATTTTAGGAAGAAGCTCTATGAATAGAAAAGAAATAATGCATAATTTTAATATTAATAATACAATAAACTTTGATCTTAATTTTTGTACCTTAACCGAATAAAATCGAATTACCTTAATTTTTTTTTTCTAATGTAATTAACGAAGACTTGTGAAAACATTTCATTCAAATTAAATCATTCTGAGAAAACTGTCCTGTGAAAAGTATAGCATTTAATTCCGTTCAGAATGAAATGTTGTTTAAAAATATGTTGTTTTCACATACTTAGGACTCTGAAGTGTTGTAGAAAAAGAAAATATATGCATTTATATGTATATTTACGACGTAATTACAAAATATTTACATCCGAACGCGTCAAATCCCATAGAACTCAATGATAAATGACCCAATGTTTTGGTCACCACGTAGGGATCGCCGGTGCTTCAGAGCAGGGTACGGGAGAAACTTGTTTAGGGCCACTCCATCTTACTTCCTACCTCCATGGGTTGATCAGGGGGAGACAGTAGTGCCCTTTTGGATGACCCCTGGAGGTTGGGGCGTTTTTAACACTGCTAGGCGACCACGAGTTAGCCAGGTCTGGGACTCCCTTCCACCGGCTCACTGCATCTTCCGGAGAGATGCGTCGCCAAATATTCTGTGGGTGTCTATTCTTAATACTTTAGTCATTAACCTTTCGACCGGTATCTGACATTAAGCACACAAGATATGTTAGGAGACATTCCGGGATGTCCCAAGGATGTCAAACGTGTAACTGTAGATCCGCATAATATTGATTATATAAAAGGTATTTTGCCCCCCTTTGCCTTCGGAGTATAACAGCATAGCACTTCCGAAGCTTAATTCGGAGTTCAAATCCCGTAAAAAGGAATTTAGAATTTCTTCACTTAATTGACACCGAAAAATTCTAAATAACGACTCTATAATACTGTTACAAGAGAACAGCTAGAAATTCGTGCGGATATACTGATGTGCTACATTAAGAACTCTAGAAGATAAATGTGGGAAGCTAAGAGGAATATTCTGAAGGATGTGCGCTGATCTAGTGAGCAAAGTCTTCAAGATATTACAAGGATATTGTTTTGTTATATGGATATTTTTCCATTAGAGCAATATATTTCAAGTCATCAAGTACTTATCTTCTTTATTGTTTCAAGGAGATGTGCATATTACGAGATCGCTGAGAAAGCCAGTAATAGTAGGAATATAGTCATATAAGTAAGTTCAAATTTATTGTTGTTTTTGTCTTCCAATGATGCAACCTTCAAATCTGTTTTTTTTTTTTTTTTTTTTTTTTTTTTTTTTTTTTTTTTTTCATTTTTACACCTTATCTTAGTATTGAACTTGTTTATGGTTTTAATGAGGTTAAGTATAGAAATTATCTGAAAAGTAGGTTGTAATTTTATGTTAAGTATTATAGGTCGCACTCTACAAATGAAATTGATAGATGGTGCATTGTTAATCATTATCGGCTATCTCAAGCATACCTTTCTTCCGCTAAAGCTATATAATAAAATAATTCTTTTGAATAAGGCATTCAAGAATTTCAGCCAAGGACGGCAATCACTGCGCCGCGGGCCGATAACCAATATTTGTTGTTATGTGCACAAAAGAATTAGAACTGCAACCGAGACTTAACTCCGATTCTCCCTTACTTGCAGCCACCAGAAGGTTGTCGCCAACGTCAGCTGTGCGTAGAAGGCTTCACGAAGGAGGTCAGTACGCGAGGCGACTATGCGTGCCGCTCGCGTCAGGTCATAGAAGGGAACGTTTGAGGTGGGCACGTTAACATGTCCACTGGACAGCTGACCAATGGAGGCTGTTCTCTTTAAGGATGAGTCCCGGCTTAGCCTCCAAAGCGACAGTAGACGTTATTTGATTTGAAGAGAACCTGGAACCCGTTATTATCCATCAAACCTCCGTGATAGGTGATGCATACGGAGAAGGTAGTGCCTGTGTTTCGGATAGTATCTCTTTGGGTGAACGTACAGACTTCTATGTTTTTCCACGTGGAATCATGAATGCTGAGGTGTTAGAGATGATATCCTTGATGTTTATGTGCTCCGTTATGCCAGGGCACTAGATAATAATTTTCTGTTACAGGATGACAACGCAAGACCGCACAGAGCTTGAATCGTGGATGACTATGTTCAGCGGCAAACAATTCAGCGCATGGAGTGGCCAACTCGATCACGGGACCTGAATCCTATCGAGTATGTTTGGGATAACCTGAATCCTATCGAGTATGTTTAGAAAGACGTGGAATTTCTCTCAATCCTCCTCTTCAGACCCTATTCATGTTTGCAACTGCTTTGCAAGAGCAATGGCTCTCACTTACTACGAAAATGATAGACTGCATAACTGATAGCATCGCACATTGCTGTGTGTGTTGTATTGCTTCTAGGGCAGACCATATACCATATTGAAGGTAGATTTACTGTATCAAACTGACATATATCGGATTTGTCCATTTTATATATATGCTAATTTCTATGACATTATAACTGTCTGGTAATTTCTTTTCATGATATTTTATACCTTACTGTGGTCAGTAAGGTATTTTATTGTAGTACCTTACTGTATAGTACCTTTATGCTACCTTATTGTATAGTAACTGTTTGCTACCTTATTGTATAGTACCTATATGGTACCTTACAGTATGATACCTAATTGTGGTATAGTGTGGGTCAGTTTCCTTGAATTCTACATGTTACTATTTGAGTAATCGTCATTTTTGTGATTTTTTCTTAATTAATGATAACTAATGTATATTTCTGTAATAGCTGCCTTAACAGAGCAATTTCTTCCAGCTGTGAAAAGCTTTGGAGCTTATGATTAAGATTCCTCCCAGAAACTGCTTGAGTCCTTTTTCTAGGACAATATTATATCTTTAACAATGTCCTTTATCTGGGACTGATGTTCTAAAGTTAAATGTTACCTTTACGATAAAAGGTTGTTTATTTGCATAAAACATAAATCAGTTTACGATTTTTAATCTATTTCCTTACAAAAACACTAGTTACAGAGAACTTAAAGTTCCTCTCTTTGAAAGCCTGAAAAGTTGAAAGAAAACGAACATCAAAGACTAGAGATTTACTCTCTTGCTTCGATATTAATCCCGTGAAGCCAATAAAAATGCTCCTTTGTCACTCTGTCAGTTTGTTTGGATGACATGATTTTAAACTTGTCGTAACCCGTTAGAAGCCGCTCAAATTCTGTTCTCAAAATAACTTGCATATAAATCCATATCATTTCCTCTTTTCATGGAAACCTACTTTCAACGAAACAGTCCTTTTATTTGATATTTATATTGTAAATTTTAATGGGTATACTAATTACATTAAATAGCGTTACGCATAAACGAAGTTATGTTTTAAATAGTAAACAATGTTTTTGTATTATACTTTTTCTTTGTTGTAAAACTAATGTTTGGAAATGCTCTGGCAGAAAGTTTTACCACCAATCAAATATCGAAATGTTTTTCAGTTTTACTTCGAAAATCAATACTCTGTTATTTTGTCGCAGCGAGCATACCGCAACTTTTGTAAAGCAAGTAACGGAACTGTTCTTGCTCCAACTATTTACCCAAGTATCACATGACATACTATACTACGTCCATTTTGCAACCTCTCGGACCAGTTCGCAACGTCTTTGCTACGTCATATGCTACTTGGGTATAGATTGATTCAAGATTTTCAATAATGAAAATAAACTTCATGCAATATTGAAAACGTTGAATGAATCGACACATTTTTGTGAACTGCATAATTTCTTGATTTTTGTTTATTTATTTTTAACAATCTGCCGCTCCAAACGTCTCTGTCTTACATGGCTCAGTGAGTTCTGTGCTATTTTATTCTTATATGTCGGTAAACTGCATATTTTTTCTTTAAACGATATTGAATTATGTTTTCTTTAAGTTCCGGTTAAGGTTTTATGCCATTAGTTAATCTGCATGCAGCAGTTGTAGAATTATTGACAATTTAAAAAGGTGCTAAGCCTAACATGGCTGCTGTTTGTTTACGTTGCAAACTGTTAGTAGTATGAGGAATTGAGTCAGTTGGTGCAGCAGCTTAAGAGTCTTTTTGCCCTGTAGGACACAACATTTTAAACCTTTTGTGCACTGAAAAATTTCTGTCTTTCTGCCCTTTTGCGAGTTGCTCGTTTTGGTATAGAAATTTGACTTTTAATTGCAAACATTGTTTTCTTTGTTTTAAAAAAAATTTTTTTAACTGTAATTGCTGCTTTAGGTTTTCCTGCATTTTACAACTTTTAATTGAGATGCTTTGAGTTTTTATGTATTTTTGACTAGCCGCGGAGTGAGAAATGAATTCATTGAAAGAGAAATACAGCTGTAACGAAATTCGAAGAAATAAATTCACATGTTACACAATAAATGCGTATATAATTTAATAGACCCTACAAGGAAGTCACGGGGTGTCCAATCCAGATTTTTCCTCTTAAAGGAAAAAAAAATGGTGACTATTTAAAAGGAAACGCGTAGAAGTCACGAATACACAGCAACATAAACTAATATTTGACGAATAATTCAAGCGTCATGACCCCCAAAACTAAAAACGGTATGGAAACTCTGCCTGATAGAGATCGTCAAGGCTAATACAAATAATCTTGTGGTTTTTTTTCGAACTCACTGCATATATATTTCTACAAATTATAATGTTAAGAACATGAATAATGCTGGCAGAAAAGTTGTCTATCATTTAAATAATAATATTTATAATACACCGCGTTATCTATTAGAGTAAAACATACAACAACAATTAAAGATTTGATTTCTTGACATTTTTAATTCTTGTAAACAAAATTAACTCTCTTCGAGAGGATTAATATATTTTAAATCCCGTATCAGAAACCGAATCTGGAGCAAATTCATAAAATGTCGCTTTCATTATGTAAAACACTTTTTCAGCGCTTCTTTAGTTTATTCCATTCTTTTCTCTAATGTGTAACAGCGCAAACGAAAGCGTTTCCAACGACACTGTTAACTTTATAAATGCGAATCTCACATTTGCTATAATTCCATCGCTGGAATTTGGGAACTCCAGCAAATTGAAATTTAATGGTTGCCGGCAATTATTTCTCCTTCATTTCTTCCTTTTTTTGGACCCCGAACTGGCGTGCAGGCTTTCCAGTCTCCGGGCGGACAGGCAGGGAACCATGAACTGTCTGGCGTCATTAAAGCTTATCTTCCTGCATCGCATGTGGCATTTTTTGCCCATGTACTTCAGGCGAACACTGATAATTTAACGAAAATTTCGTTTGTAACTTGTCATGTGACTTGAAAAATTTAACGTGCTATTTTATCTGTATTAAGCGATAAAAATCGGTGCAAAGAACTCAATATTCTGTTATGCATATTCGAGAGTTTTACAAGCAGGTTGCTCTGTTCCCATATTTCCGATCGTTCCATCAATTCATTATCTCGGAGATTTCGAAGTTTTCTATATTTTCAAACCACTTAACAGACACTATTATCAAATAACTCCGAAGACCGCGAGCAGCTGTTAAATGTACAGTTATAAAAGAAGAATGAAAGAATAATTATATATAATTATTTTTTCTCTTAATGATGCAAAACTTGCAATAAGGTTTTTGAAGAAAGTAGCAGCCTGTAATCTTTTCTTCACAAATTTTGCTCATCTTCTCATCAATCAGGAAAAAAGCATTACGTTTCTGAACGACGGGAAAATGGCAAGACAAATTTCTAATTTGGGAAACGCTTCTCAATCTTACAAGGAAGGAATGCGAAATACAAAGCACGTGATAATTATCTCCTCCTGTCGTTTTCAAAGCATAAATTTTGTATTCATTATATAGATCTTTCAGATTTGTTAGTGGAAGAAATGTTGAAATGCTTCATTTAAAATTAGTTCGTGCATTTCACGTCGATATTAAAGTACTCAAAAATCTAACTAAAAGATTATCTCAATGGCATATTCCGTTATTGAAGCTTATATTGTAGAGACTTTAGAGATTTTTGAAGCAGAAGTACAGGAAAAAGGAGCAATGCCCTAGCCGGGACTCGAATCTGGACTTCTGGAATACCTGCCAAGTGTACTAACCGTTATACTACGAAGCCATACAGAATGGAGGAAGAAATCCCGGAAAGGCCGCTTATTAGCCGGCCCGAGAGTCTGACAATTCCTAGAATTGAGGGCTCTGGTAGCCCGGGGTGGCGTCCCAGGTGCATATTTCACAAGTGCACATCAGCGTAGCCACTGAGGAAGGAGTACCGACAATGGACTAATGAGCTTCTATTGCTCTTGTGACGCTAAATCGTCGTGCATGTTGTTTACGTTTCAATTTGCATTTGTTTCCCAGTTATAAATGCATCCAATTCACCAAATGTGTCCAAGCCATCCAATTCATTTCTGAAACTGAAACTGACAATAACCTTTTCTTCCTCGGTATTCTTATAATACGCAAGGAAACTGATTTCAGCACTACTGGTTTACGGTAAACTCTCTTCTGTTTTTTGCCTTGCCATGTTAAATTATGTTACTTAGCTAATGAAAAAAATGGCTTCTTTTTACTATTATACATTTTGCGCTCTCAAAGTTTACTCCTCAGAATCGTTGCTCCCCAAAGAACTTAATTATTTGAAAAAAGTTTCCATTACAAAGGAATTTTTTCCACAGTCATTGAAAACTTTACATCTTCCCATCAAAGAAGACTTTCCGCTGGCAGAAGTCCCATTGTTAAACTTGTTGTTCTTCCATTTCATCCTTTTATCAGTTACGAGTTTTTCCAAACGTTCACTTATAAAGTCACTTTCTAACCTGTCAATAAAATCCATCTTTAAATTCTTCAAATATTTCGATTCTTGTCGCAATTTTTGACTTTATTTCATGGGGTATTTATCGCATACCTTGTCAATAGAGTTCATGATATATCGGCCAAATTGAAACAATGTTAAAGGCTCGCATTGAAGAACATGAATATCTGATAAGAAGATGCAAACTTTGGTTCTGCAAGAAGTATCCGAAAATCCTTTTTGTTTGATGAAATGAATTACCTTGAAACGTTTCAAGATGCTGAAGATTTATCTTGCTTAGTTTACGACTTTAATACCAACACAATGCTTCCTATTACTATTAATATTCCATTAATTAAATTTTTTATGTATGTTTCCTTCACTGTATCTGTGGCTACATGGCGTTACCTTTTCGTTCGCTTCACTCTTTTGCTTTGGGTATAAATACGACTATGGCTTCTCCTTTGTTTGTTTCTGATGAAAAGGGACCTGTACTTGTTGGATACAGCTTTGCCTAATTTTACGATAATCTTATTACTTGGCTTGTAATATTATTTCCCCTTTTGTCGACTCACACTAGGATGAAAATTAATTAATATATTTAAGAATAATACTTAAATTTTAGGATTTGGCAGCGATCGTGGACTGTCTCAATATACTATATTCTTTAAGCTTATTAATTTACCTGAATCGGCCTTGGCCGTGACAGCTGCATTTGTTTGTGTTAGCCAAAGCTTATTGACTTTGTCTTGTGCATCTGATATCTTAAATATTTGACTAACTTTTGTTTTCTCTCAAACCCGAGAGAAGCAGAATTTTTCCGTTAAATTCATGAATTGAAGTTTTGAAACCGCACAAGTTGTTAACTCATGAAGAACCAATGAAAAGTTTTGTTTAAAACTTTCCTTGGGTTGATGTTACTCTGCTGATAGATCAGGACGTAGCGATATGTCCCCTGCTGGCTGTCTCCAAGAAGCCAGATATTATAACTTAAGGTACTTAGGTTGCGTACACCTTGCAGGAAAAAAAAAGACAGATCTGTATCTCCCGTTCTACTGGGCCGATTGACGAAATATAATTGGCATTTTTCATATCTCAAAAGCACGACTTAGGATACATAGTAGATTTATATATAGCATTGTTCTAATATAGGCATTCTGAGACACAGTCGGACATTTTGAAGTGACATATCGATATTTTTCCATATTTCGATTCTACAACTCAAATAATGAAAAATTGACATGTTTTCGAAAACCGCACGTGTATTTTTTTTTTAATTTAGCTCTCTATTTTTTAGCTGCTCAGTCTTAATTCAATGTAGTATGTATATATATATATTAATATGTCTTTTCTTTATAGAGCTTTTTAGATTCCTTTTCTCACAATTCGCAGCTATTTTCTGATTCGTTTTTAAAATTTATATTTTTTAGTAATTTTAATAAATGTGTAGAGACATTAGGTAATTTTTGGAAGCAGAGATATGAAAAATTAGCAATGCCTTTGGCGAGAATCGAACCACAGACCTCTGAAATACCGGCTCAGTGTGCTGACTGCTACACCACGAAGGCACGTTAGGAAGGCGGGAGGAATACCTTACATATTCCCTCTTTTTAAGGGGCCACTGGGGTTTTTAGGGGACCCTATCGCAAATCCTGGGAGTGGAGTGTCATCATCCACAACCCTTTTAGTTCGGGCCCACTGTAGAGATATTAGAATTTTTTGGAAGCAGAAGAAATGAAAAAGTTGCAGCGCCTTCGCCGGGAGTTGAACCACGGACCTCTGGATACCGGCCCAGTGTGTTGACCACTACACCACCAAGGCAGGCTAGAAAGACGGGAGAAATACCTTACAAATATTTCCAAAAAGTGTATTTATAACTAGCGAAGTTAAACTATTGAAATTAGTCCTGAAACATTTGCAAATATAACGCTGATTTTTGTTGTTTGACTTCTAAAATAATGACCGAAATGGCTTCCCACGAACTTTTAGAATCCGGGAGTGCCTCTCTCGAAAGCTCAATTCTCCGCCGTTCAGCAGGAGATGATGTCACAAGCAAACAGACAAGTACAGATTTTGATAGTATAATTAAGTAACAGGACTTTAAAATCAAGCTCCTGTTGTATTTTAATTTATATCCAAAAGAAAAAACATTTCTCTAGAAGGATGTTTTCCTCACTTCCTGTGCGAGCCAGTGCGTTTGTTTAACAGTATTTGGACGACCCTTGGTCCAATGGCGTGTTTTCATCCCAAACAAGGCAGTTGTGAGGCGGGAAAGCGTCACTCTATCATTAATATACTTAATTCTTCTCATGTACTTCTATCTGCAAATAATTAAAACAGTGTTTGCCACATTTCAGCTCTCATCTTGGTGAATTTTCCTGTCCGTTGAGCTCATTTTATTTTTCAGAAACAACATTTAACTCCGAGGAACATATCTTTCCTGAGAGCGAAACTGATCAAACATTTACAGAGTTGTAAAATGATCCTTCCAAAGCTATCCCTTTCCTCTTCCACTGTTTCATTTAGCGTTTTATTTTGATTAGTATTTTGCTGTGCCTTGCCTTAAGGCTCGACGTGTTTCTTCCTAGCAAAATTAATTACCTGCTTTATAAGCCGTCTGATCGTAAACATCTGCCGTTGCTGCCAAACAACTTCTTTAAATGCGGAACAGCGTTTTGCTTTCCGAAGAGGATAAGCACCGTCTTAAAGGGATTCACCGCGACGAGAACAAAAGGGGTTTCTTCCGTTATGAGAGCTTATGAATAAGGAAAGGAATTAAAATAAAAATGCTATGAATTAAGACTTGCATTTAAATCTCTGGAGAAACGAGCAATTTTAATTACGATCACACAGCATTAGACTAGAAAGAAGTAATTATGCTTTAACTAATTTTGTCTCCACAGGCAATATAAAAATATAGGTTTTTGAATACACTCCCATGATAAATGCAAAAACTACAATATAAGGTAATCACGGAACTGTGTTAAGATAATTTAGCGAGTTATGGACTTGCTAAATATCATGGAGGTAAAATTAAAAATATTTATCCGAAGCGTTCTTCCAGTGTAAGATTCCGTGTTACCGCACATAGATGCGATAACAGGTAGGTCCCGATTTCAAGTCTATGCAAGGGTACATCTGCTTTCAATAGTTTCAAACTTCTCTCCTCCGCGCATGACGCAACACCAGAGCTTCAAAGTTAGATTCATACCTATACACCTTTATTACCTCTCTATCAGGAAATGATTTTTAAGTAGGGAAGGACTATAGGTTTAAGAGTCATTTACAGAAGGAAATCTTGTAATTATATAATAACATGACAGCACAGTCATTTGATGCAGTGTTGTTTTTCCGACTTGTCTGGCAGTAACATCAGAACAAGCCCGCTAAATTCATCGCGGAAAAGTGTGCAAGATTGCGCCTAAGCCTTGAGCACCATAGCGGTGAGAGTACGTCTTTGCACAGTCCCCCCCCGCAATTATAAAGGAGAGCACCCCGGGGGTGAACGCTTCTGACTGTCTCCTAGCTCTCTTTTCCAGAGGACTTTCTAGTCGTCATAACTTTAGAAGTGCCCCCATGTCGCACAAACACTACACATTTACAAACATCCATGCCTTCTCCGGGATTCGAACCCGAGCCCTTGGGTACGGCAGTTAGCATCGGTAATCACTATCCTGGTTTGGAAGCCAATTAATATTAAGTAAAATTAGTTACTCTGAACTTGTATGGAGCACTATAGAAAATAATTTTATAATAAGTTTAGATTTTATTGAAGCCATATTTGCATCTTATTCATTGTTGATAACTTCTCTAAGCCACTAATGATCTCTCTCGAACTTGCTTCTTACTCAGCATAAGTCCAGTACTCTGCATAAGCATATGATGCGGAACATTTTTATGTATTTACCATTTTTACATATGACCACCATACCAGCGGACGAAAGTGAATCAGCAGAATTGCATACGTGTGCAGAATTATGAGAATTTTCAAATTTTGTTTACTTTTACGAAAAGTATCGAACCGTTACGAATTATCTGTTACGAATTATGCAGATATTTAGAGTCGAATATGTAAGGGTACACATTCGTGTCTGAGGAGCTGTGATTGTGCAAGGGAGTATAAACGCATGAGAGGTTTTCGGAGAATTGTGTGCTGGTACTCCTTCACGATATTCGCCGTGTTTCTTGCAAAGGTTGAGTAAATTTTATAACATATCAGTTAAAACGAGTAGCCACCAGCATACAGGAATCGGAATGAGATGGAGAATTATCACCAGACTGGACGCACGTCAGTCACAAGAGAAGGTAGCTACTGTGACTGACGCTGGATCCATATCAAGAAGACCTTAAGAAGGCCTATGTAGACGACGAATGTAGAGCTTTGTTAGGCACTGCACTTTCAATGCAGCGACATAGGATTATTACCATTTCACAGTTCTTAGATGAGCTGTATACTGAAACTGGAATCACGATCTACAGTAGCCCGAAAGCATCATGAGATAGGGATGTATACCAGAAGACCCACTTTTTGCGTTCCGCTTACTGCAGCACACAAGAAAGGGCTTTTAGCATGGGGCAGACAACATGCGAATTGGATAAGGTTTCAGTAGGATCACTATGCCTTTTAAAGATGGTTTGAGATTCAACTTGAGTACCTGTATCTGGAGAGAGCCTGAAACACGATACATCCCTCCCTCATCACGGAAAATTGTAATTACGGAGATGGAGGTGTAATGGTTTGGCGCCTCACACCCCTGACTGTAATTGACAAAGGCTCCCTGAGTATTACGAGGTATAGAGATGAGATCTTAACCTTATGTTTGACATTTTCAGCGGGTTACTATTAATGAACGATAAGGCTCAACCTACCTGGAAATTGAGGATATTCACTGCATGGATGGCTATACAGATCTTCTGATCGTATACTATACAGCACGCATGGGATGGTCTTGGGAAGGCAATTTCATCTCGCCATCCCATCACAATACCGGAGTTTAGAACTGCCTTGCTGCAGAAATTGGAACAAATGCCACAAGGACTTGTCAACTGTCTCCTGTCCAGTATGTTGTCAAGCTATTCTACCCGTCTAGCTGTGAGAGCGGACCGTACCCGATAAAAAGAGAGTCATTTTCATTTCGATATCAGCAAAGCTTATAATTATGCGTACATTAAATGACTTTTGAATGTTATATCTCGTATAAATGTATATTCATACCAAATTTCATTAAAAATCTTTCAATTAATTTTTCAGAAATTCGACATAATGTGTAAAGATTTTAATTTTGTACACGAGGTTGGATCGATCGATATGAGTTCGTCTTCCGTCCTTAAGTTTCTCGTAATTGTGATGAAATGGAAGAGATTAAGTGTATTCATCTAATGCAAATCTATGAAGCAAGGATCAAGAGCACTATTCGGATAATTCTAAGTCTTCCAATTCGACTCTGAGCAAGGACACTGCTTAGTTTTACATTTTTCCACTTGAATATTTCTATGACTTCTTGAAGTACCTTAACCCTTTCCGGCACGCTACCTTTTAAACTTGGAATTTCGAAAAAACAAAGGGGAACGGCAGTCTAATGAAGGCTAGAGGAGTACACAGGTAAAATATTATGAAGATAGCACTTATCGTTTTAGTTCTGTGGGTGTGTCCGAGCGGGCACACTGAATGAACAGAGCTTCGAAAAGAGTGCTGAAACGAGCATTGTTAGGAAGCGGGTAAAAGAGTAAGAAATTTTGATTACTATTAAAAAATACTAGTTTCTAGTTTTTCCGCAGCAGATTTAGCATTACCGAGGATGTGCCACGGGGAGGACTGCTACTCTACAACCCCTAAAAACCTCTTCTACCTCTTCTTGGTTATATGATGATTACATGCGTATAAAGTAACTTGAGTATATATGGGAGTTACATTACTTTCATTTCATATTTAAACTTTCGTCTATATTTTTCACGGTGGTACTTTTCGAAGAAAGTGACACCACCTTTGGAAAAGCACACCCGATCATTGCATGTTTTGCACATGTGCCGGTATCCGTATCAGATTCACTATCTGAAGGCAATTTGTGTAGCACAAACTATAAAATAAAATTAAATAAACTTCTACAACTCAAACCTATTAAAATGTAACACTACAAATTTTTTTGAACGAAAGCGTAAGAGTAAAAGAGAACTGCCCTAGTGAAAAACCAAACAGCTAACTCATAAAATTACCTCTGACCTTCGGAAAATAACCTCAACAATTTCTTAGTTGATAACCAAACCTCCCCTCTCCCCCCCAAGTAAAAGTCAAAAACAGGAAATGAAACACAGATGTGGGTGGACACTCCTTTCTGTTGTGAATGAGCTGACCGGCGAGCTGCAGAGAAACAAAAGTCTGGAAGATTTCTTTGAAAAATGAGGCCCTTTAAAAACTACACATGGCTAAAATGTATGGACTGGCTTCCATCTACAGTAAATAAAGAAGATTCAGCGTAACCTATAGTAAACAATAAATCCTTTTTCATTCATTTTTTTTTGTTTATAGAAGGAAATATTTAAATGTGCCCACACCGGGCACATCTAAAGGTGCAAAGGGTTAAATAAATTTAGGAATGTGTGTGGACCAGAACGAAGTTAAGTATTGCATTTGATATGATTTCTGTCAGAAGATAAATGTAATAAATTTTGAACAGTTTACCAGTGACATATAATAACGAAGTACCCAATTGATAAGATAACAGATAATCTGCATTCTAGGAATTATCCAATCCTACCTGCCCTCTCTTTTAAATCATTTAATTTATTTCTAGGATAAGAGTGCGTGGTCATAAACGTAAGCAGACCTAGTAAACACACCGCAAATTAAACTTTAATAAATTAATATTATCTTACATGTTGTTCATTAAACGTGTTTGATAAATCTGAAATACTGCAATTAAAAATGTATTTAGATCATTTTTAGTCAAAACTATTCATGTCTAATAAACATGTGATAATCATGCAATTAGGTTCTACTTACTGTTAGTCGCGAGATTAATTCTACACCAGTTCTTCTCGTTCTGTCACGACTAATGCTCAAACCAGGTGCTTACATAAACTGAATGACAAGCAGCGTAATTTAAAAGCAGGATGTCAATCTTAAAAGTGAGCCTAATGGAGTTTGTATCCATCTCAGTCTCCTTGCTCTGAAAGCTGTCTGCAGTCACTGTGAATGAACTACCGATAGTTGTTGGCGGTTCTGTAAATTGTTCATTTAGAATGCAGGTATTTGTAAATTTGAATTTAGGATATTATTGTAACCAAATTGAGATTTCAGCATAAAGGCTAACAGTAGTGTTGCTGAAACGTTTGTAAGAGAAGTGCTAGGTTACTAATATTTTACGTTTCCTAATACCTAACAAGGATGGCAAATAAAGATCCGTTCCCATTTTTACATTTGAACTGCATTTTGCATCGATAGTTTAGAAGTACTAAGGGTAATAAGTCATCAAGCATTACATTAACTTTGTAGAGTTTAACGTGCTTGAGTATCATCCAAAGTAATTAAACTCTTGGTAAACTTATCGTTAAGTCTAATTAACAACTGAAACTTGGCAAAAACCCTTAAACTAAATAAAATTACAAGAAGGCACTTACAACTCCGCGAAGTGCTTACAACTCCGCGAGCATTTATGACGCGAAACTCAAAGTAGTTAATCATGTATAAGTCACAATTTAAAAAACTAGTAGCTGAAGTTAGATAATAAGTTCAAGGCGAGGTTGGCTCAGAACTTCACCGGCGTGTAATTCAACTATCGCCAATTATAATACAAGGCCGAAGACAAGAAATCCAAAATAGCAACCCATTTAATAGGCCAAGAGGGACAAAATACGGTCTTTCTTACAATTTCAAAATCTCACTTCAAATAATCACGAACTAAATTTGAATTCTGGAAAGAAAACGAAAGGAAGAAGTGACAATACAGATCCAAAATAAATGTTTACTAAAATTAAATGAACCTCACATCTTCACCAAGTGTAAGCACTCGTGAAGCACTAGATTGTCTTTATCCGATAGGTGTTAAAAGAATGTTTAAATTTATTTACCGCCTTAGAAGTTATTAACTTGTAGAAAGTCTGAGGGAACAAAGTAGTAGAATGCTTTGGAACAATCTAAAAAACTAATAGAAAGCCCAAATAAAAGTACAAATATATTTCAGTTTAAAGATTGGTATTAAATTGAATTTTTTACTAAACTCCAGATTATATTTTATTAATTGCGTAAGCAGGGTCAGAACTTTATTTTATAAGATATTTATCCCACTTCCCTAGCGTGCTTTCATGGTGTAACGGCAGCACGCTGGGCCGGTATTCCAGAGGTCCTTGGTTTGATTCCTGGCGAAGGCGATTGCTAATTTTTCATCTCTCTGGCTTACAAAAACTCCTAATGTTTCTACAATTTTATCATGCTATTCTTCTGAATAAAAGTTTTATGTGATTACAAAATGCAGTTCTATTAGAACGTATGTTTAAAACAAAATGAAGAATTAAAGAATCTCCTACAGTTTTCCTCAATTTTTAAGCCTATTTATTATTCTGTTCAAACCAAATGTATAATATTTTCTAATATAACAAACTAGGAATTAAACTTGGAAAAATCGGTAACCTTATTAAAAAAAAAAAAAAAAAAAAAAAAAAAAAAAAAAAAAAAACTAGAAAGATATTAAGTTTCAAACACGTTAAATTTGTTTCAAATTTGGTTTTATGATAAAACGGCAACCGTTTGAGACCGATGAGTACATCTATCCAATACGTGGGGTATTAAAATTTTCTTTACTTCTTGGAGAAGTCTTTGATAGATAGAAGGAGGTGCAGAGAATCCCATCAAAACCCTTGATACTCTCTCTCTCCCTTTCCTTTCTCCTTGCTCTTAAAACGATATATTTCTGAGCACGAAACCTGAATACGTAATGGGAATCAAGAATCCTGGGCGAATTGAACACGCTCAAAAAGCACAATAAGACGGCGAGCTTACTGCTATAAATATTGATGAGATTTCGAGTTTGGAAAGATGTGGGAGAAGACTTGATGCCATTTCAGCTCCCTGAGCATTAGCTACGGTACAAGTGTAGCCACTTTTCTGTCTGTAGTCCCAGATAAAAATGGAAGAAAAGCCCCAGACTGGCTGCAGAGATTTTGGAGAGATCTGCTTAAGAATTGTTACCGCCGGTCCACTCATGAGAAAACTCATGTTCTGTCAGCAAGGAGGCTCTTACAACAGTTAAGATACTAGAAGACAGGTTTCTGATACACTCGATGGAGTCGTTCACCAAGCATGAATTTTGTTTCTGGTACTTCTAGTGCTGGAAGAAATTTACCCCCATAAATAAGAGAAATAAATCTGATGTGGATATCACATGATTTCTTTGTACAGCCTAAAGTATACACATTTTTCTTGCACTTTACTTAAACTTTTTCCCACGAATTATTCTAACTTAATTAACAGATATCTCAAGAAAATGTTGAGAATGTCATCAAGAATTGCAAATTTTGAAATTAAATATCCCGGGTAATTTATGTTCTACAGCAAACTTCTTCTATTTTTTTTTTCATAATGAGCATAAAACGTTACCCAAATTTAAGTACAGGAACCGGGAGAATGCATTAAATGTTAGACTTCGTTATTTGCCTAAAATTAGTAACATAATTTTCAATTTGACATTATGAGACCATGAATATATCCGTCATTTAAAACACTTCTACAATTGGAAGTATATGACTACAACTAACAATTCCGAAAATAAAGACCAGGTAAAGACGATTAAGCCCTTAAAAAGGAGGATATATACACATATATATCCTCCTTCTTACATACACGTTTAGTACTGATGATTTCAATAAAAAAGGAAGGCGCACTACTAGATGTTATAGCAGACACTTCTACAAAATTTCAACATCCTAAAGCTAATCGTTTTTGAGTTATGCGTTTTTGAGTTATATGTTATACATACTTACGCACAGACGTCACAGAAAATTTTCTTTTGGATCAAATTTAAATTCAGTTTACAACCAAGTTAGGAAAACGCAGTCTTTTATCCTATCCGTACGTATAGATATCACAAAAGAAAATAGGAAATAGGAACGAATTCAAATGGATTCAGGAACGTTCAAAATGGATATTTTCTTTGAGACCGGAATTTTTCGTAACTACAATACTTCCTTTGTACAAGAAGGTAAAATTATTAAACAAGCCTCTTTTATATTAAAAGGAAAAAAGAACCAATATCTAAAAAACTAGTTGGCTAAATCTTTACTATTTGAAAAAGCTACGTTTATACATGGTTTATTTATTTAATTATGGTAAAGCACTCAAAGGCTATTTATTCACAGTTGATCGTCAGTCTAGTGGCGAGTTGCTCGTCGAGAGTATTGCCAGTCCAGCAAGCGCATCGTCGAGTCTATCGAGTGTATCGCCGATTACTACGCGAGTTGTAGCGTGGAGAATCTCAAGAGTACGTGAAATTCCAAGAACGACTGAACCAAGTCGGGAGCTGTACTCTGGTGCTTTGCTGAGAAGCTGTCTCCACCGTTGTATCCTGATAGCCTAAAGGTTGTGATTGCTGATTGTTTCAGCGTGCTTCTAGTACTTTTTCGACGAATGTAAACGTGATTTTGGAGCTGTCCTGAGTAGTACTAGCTAAATAAATTGTGTGTTTCTCCATCAGGTCTTGTCGTCAATCACTCCAAATCCCTGAACCCGTACAGAAAGCAACAGTATGATAAGTAATTTCTCGTATCATTAAACTATTTCCTGTAAATTTTGAATTAAACACTTTACAAAAATAGGAAGGTCTGTGAATGTATTTTGATCTTTGCTCCAGTAGTTTATTCCAACAAAGAAAGATGACCCAAAATAAAGCTATAAAGATTTAGTCTATTAAAAATGTAACAATTAACGTCAAAAACTGCTCTCGTCCTCGTTAGTCTACATAATAGCATACGTTATTTATTATATCACTTGATCTATTTTTACTCTGAAGCCTAATTAAGGCATTTTTGTGAAGAAAGGCTGTAAAAATTCCCAAAATATTATTTTCATTTTATAGAATTGTTATTAGATATCGATTTAAAATAGAATAAAGAAATCATGGGAGTGAAAAATTATAAATTTGTACAGCGTAGATGTCAGAGAATAACACATTTCTTCCCCTATCTCACCTTATTAACACGTTCTCATAAATAAAAGAAATAAAAAAAAACATATTTTGGAGGGGAGGAACAGGCTTTCGTACTATGGCCGGTGCAATTATCACATTTTTCACTTTCGCCCCAATGCCCCTGCTGAAAAGGGCGTCGGGCATTTAGCACATTTGGCGGCCCGAAAAGACCCTTTTCACAAAAATAGGCGAGTGAGAGGAAAAGAGAAAAAATAGAGAGAGAACGAGAGAGCGAAAAAGGAAATAAAGGCGACAAAAGGGTGGCGGCAGAGAGGGTAGGGGTCGCGAAGGAGAAAATGAGGTTTTGATAAACCTTACTTCATCCATCAGAGCGGAACTAAGAAAAATCGGACACTCTCTGCCAAGACTTTCGCTCAATTTCGGAGTCTGTTTTTTAAGAGATAGGGTTACCGCCTTTTTCGATACACTCGCCAAAGGACAGTTGCGCCAAAGCTAGGGATTAATGGCCCTGTACTCACTCCTTTCTGGAAATTTCCCTCGTTCTCCCAACTGCTGAACAGCTGCACTTGACACGAACCAGTCATCCGTCCCATCACTAGGCTGCAGGATACAGGACAATGGTGATATTTGTTTATGTCCTGTTATTTAAAAATATAAAAGTAATCTTTAGAAAAATGACCATATTTTTACTTTTTTCATTAATCTATTATTACTCGAAATCTGTGCAAACTTCTATAAATTTTTACTACGTTGTTACTTATATGTTTTCACGACTAAATTATATTCAAATTCTGAAGATAAAAATGTCTTGTTACATTAATTGCAAAAGTTTAGTAACGGATTAATTAGGCTTGGATTTATTAGAGTAAAACAAGCCTAATGTGAAAGAGGACGATCTGAAGGAAACTGACTTGTGCATATATTTTACATCGACACGGGGGGAAACTTCAAAGACGTCCAAGCAAACAATTCATTCGCTGAAATTTGGACCCTGGTCAAAAAATTAGTATTCAACAATCTTGTCTTCTCGGACGATCGAGTCAACACTGACTGAACAGACAGCCTGGAGTTTTGGCATATTTTTGCCAATTACCATTTGTTATGGGAAATTGATGGTATGACTTGAAGTTTCGTAATATTAATCAATCCATTCCGGAAGAAACGATGATTGAATTTAACTACACGGTTCAACTATTTTAACTATCAACTTATTATTTGATAACTTAGAATTAAATAATCCAGTGTAACGAATATTCTTTGAATGCAGATTTCTGTTACGGTTTCATGAAAATAATGTAGATATTACAAAAAAAAATCGTAGTTTTCCAAAACATGACATAAAAAATTCATTTGTAATAGTACTTTATAAACTACCTAATATAGATCTGAGATGTGGATATTCCTCATTGGACATAGTAAAAAGAAAAAAAAATAATTGAGTTGATTTGTTTTAAGGTATTTTCTCCTTCCTTTCTGCATGCCTTCGTGATGTAACGGTAGCACAGTCGGCTTGTATTCGAGAGGTCCAGGTTCGAGTCCCGGCAAAGTCATTGCACATTTCTTGCTTCAAAAAAGACTCTGCAGTGGCGCCCGGACTAAAGAGGTGGTGGATGTTGTCGCCCTTTAAAAGGGAGAGTATATAAAGTACCAGAAGTTGGAGCAGCCCGACCCACCTGAACCGGCTGAACGAAGCCGGGAGATCAGCATTACCAGTTGCTCATACCGGAGGTTCTTTAACTTTAATGAGAAGAAGCTTTTTAGAACCAGAAGATAAGAGAGAAGTCGAATACACGGCAGCGAGGCTAAGACACTGTCGGCATATCATTAGCCGAAAGGACCGTCGCATTACTAGATATAGGTATTACTTTCAACACGATCCACTGTCTGTGCCACTGTGACACAAGCCACTTTCAACACTGTCCGTTCATGCCATCGCGAGGCACTTAGCTGAAGAGCATTTGGTATCGCAACGCCAATTACGTGTTCTGACGGTGAAACCCATCCACCCTCGCCTCTGGAATAGCGTCGCTCTCGAAGGAACTAGGCCATACCAATTGATTTATTTCATCAAGAATACATGTGAAGGTTCCATACTATACACCTGAATCCTGTCTTTGGTTTGTAGGCACAGCGATCCTACGGGCACAACGATCCTACAGATGACACCCTACAGTAACGTGTGTTGCTGCTCATAGGAAGGCCTTCAGGAGGCATTTTTAATACGATTATACCCTGTGAAAAACAGCAAGGGCATCACAGGAATGCCTCTGCCACATTATCACCTTTTAGAGGTTTTGATTTGTCATCCCTCTATTTTGGACCTATCGACCATCTCTAGGATCTTTTGGGACTGTAAGATGGGCAGACCGGGATTCTGATCGAAGTAAAAATGCTTTTATGTCGACTGTTGCATGAGATGACGCAGGATATCATATAGGACTTGTATGCCTCAACGCCACCGATGTCCCATCGTGTATTAACGGGAGATATGGTCCGATATGGGTCAGTACCAAACTTGCTGAGAGATTAGATACGTCTATAAAAGTCTATAAAATTAACTACACCCTGTTTGGTGTCATAAAATTATGATGTCTATAAAATTATGAGTCTATAAAATTAACTACACCCTGTTTGGGATTTTAACAGATCTTCCAACTGCTTAGCTGGACGTGCTGCCTCTTGCACACACACAGAAATGTGAATATGGCAAAATACGAATTCTTCCCCAGTTAAAAAGAATTTCCATTTATTAACTGAATTTGCTAACACGTACAACACAAGAACTTGGGAACTTCTAATATTCTCCTCCAATGAAAGCCTAAATGGCTGAAGCATGAGACTCAGTCGGTGAAATCTAGGTGTCATGAATGTGAATCAAATCAAGGTAAGTTATTAACCACCATGTCTTTAGCTCGGGTGTCACTAGGGTCACCTCAATATCTTTGAAGACACGAAAATTGAATTATCAACTATGTTCTTTTCAGGAATTACAGGACTTACCTTTCAGCTGCTAACTGATAATGCTCCTTTTTTTTCACGTATCAAAAATGCAAATAAGGAAATAACATAAAGCTGTTCTGTTCTGAAATAACATTTATAAGAGCTTTATATATTATGTACGCTATTTTATAGTAATGGAGTTAAGATGTTGGCGAGATTGTAGAGATAAAAATTATGAAAATTATTAGCAAGTGACAATTTTTTCAATAGGATACGGCAAAGCACATGATATCATATAATCTAGCACGTAGAAAAAAATAACATACAGAAAAATATACGTCTTCTTACCAAAGTAAATTTAATGAATTCCATTATTCGGATGCAATGCTGTTCTCTTTAAGCTAAAAAACTAATAATACAAGAACTCTGCATCAATGATGAGAAGCCATTTCTCTGCAAATAATAACCTGAAGATGAGGAAGATAATAATTTGTTCTTTAGAACAGTAGGTGAGCAAATGATAGCTCCAAATTAAATCTTGGGAAGATATAAGAGCAATATGTAAGACTATATGCAAATGTATTAATCTGCATAGCAGCTTTGCAGGTATAAATCACTTATCAAAAGCGTAGTCGCTTAAAATAATCCGTCTCGAATGCCATTTTGTGTTAATATCAATGTACAGGGTGATCCCTTAACATTTACGAAATTCAGTAATTCACTGAATAATATATGTATAGAGTTAAAAACTGAAACGCATTCTTCAGATGTCATGGGGATTTATCGAAAGCAAAAAGACAAAAAAATGCTTGAAACGACCAACAAATGGAACTTAAAATGATAACAAAAGCAATAATTAGCATAACAATTAATTTTTGGCCAAAACTATGCTGTTTACAGCTCAACATGCCGGCCGTCATTCATCAACAATACTTGTTAGTCGAGGGACAATTTTTTTAACACTACTGTACAACATTTATTATAGCTATGGTGATAAATTACCGTCGGTTGTTGTCTTTTAGCATCCCTAAAGTGATCCGATGATCACGGTAGAGTTGCGATTTCAGGTAACATCATTAATCACATGGATTGAAATTTGGGGACTTGAGAGGTCAAGCGTGGCGGATGTGGCGGCTCAGCACTCGATCTTCACCAAACTATCTGTGCAAGAGATATTTCACATGTGTACCAATATGTTGTGGAGAGCCATCCTGCATAAACTTCATACCTTAGAAGAGATGTTTATCTGTTATGTAGAGAAATTATCTGATAGCGTTGTAAAAACTATGTGAATGATTTTATGATTTATGGAAATTTAAATTTTATTTAGATTCTGAATTATTTAATTTAAGGCTTTAATTTTGGGGAGAAACAGATGCTTCGGGAAATATTATTTAGTATAAATGAATATTATTTATTTTCTTTTATTTGCAAATCTTGTACAAACTTTTATTCATTGTGAAAGAAGCAGGGAAAGGGAGGCAATTTTCGCCAAGTCATGATTTCGCGCGCTTTAAAATGTTCGAGAAAGAATTTTCATTGTTAGTTGACCTTAAGAGAGGAAAGTACGTGACGGAAAGGTCAAAGGTTGCTACTTGTCTTTCAATGTAAGTCATTCAGGTTTTTGGCGATTGAGGGTCCGGTTGTTGGCTAAGTGAAGAAGGGCGCGCATGCGCGATCACCCTTTTTTCCGCATTCTGGAGTTGAAAACGAAGATTTTGCCATAATTAAGGGGGCGATAAGTGAAGCCATAGTGGGAGCCCGTTTGGTGAAGGAGACGAAGGAAATTCGAGTTGGATACACACTTACTCTGGACACTCTTACTTTTGGACTCGCGCACTTACTGGTTGGCTGGACTTGTGGATGTTACTCTGGAACTTACTTGGGACGTTACCCGTGAAGCTTGCTCTTGGGATGAGTAAGAACAGGCGAGCCGTAATTTCCTAGCAACAACGTTTCTGACCGGCGAAATTTGAACGAGTTACCTGCGTGTTGACATAGGACTTTCAGGACCAAGCGGATAGCCGTCCTGGGCAGCAGTGCTCCTGTTTCTGTTCTACAGTAGTGAAGTGGGTCTACATTTTTAGAACCAGTGTCAAGATGAGCCCGGCCGACATCAACGCGGGATAAGATAAGAGTCCTCCGCTTCAAGATGTCCCTTCAAGATAAGTTTTATTTTTTTTGGTGTGTTTGAACTTTAGGCAAGCTTTTCAAAAACGTCCTTAGCAGAAAAAAAAACAACGTCAAATCTAAAATTTAACTCTCAGGCCTTAAATTGTTTCCCTTTCCTTTCTTTTAAATCACCAGACAAACCTTAAGTTTTTTTATGAATTTAAATGAACAGACTCTCAGATGAGGTTAAGATTTTTCTTATTGTGTTGTATTTGAATAAATTGATATTTAATCTGGAACCTCTTACAGTATGTTTTCTTTATATATTTAATATGAACTCTTCCTTTATATCTTGTATATGTTTTATGTTTTCGATCCTCTCACGGCACGGTCCCGGAATGCATTTTTTTCACAAAGCAAAAATGCTGTACACGTTTCACTATACGATTACTGCCTTTTACGGCAAGTAGTTTCATATTTAACATTTAACAATATAGGAATTTCAGATATAACATGGTACCTAGAAGTAAAACTATTTAACCTTGGTGTCGAAACTTTTTCTTCATAACATTGGTGCCGTGACCAGGATCTTCGGGATTTTTCCAAATGAAGATCCACCCGGATGACACATTTAAAAGTGGTTTTTCGACCCCTTCCGGGCATTACGAATGGCTTCGGACACCTTTCGGAATGCGCAATGCACCCAGTTCCTTTCAAAGGCTCATGTCTGTTGTCTTAGCCAATCTGTCCCCGTTAAAAATAGGCATATACATAGATGACATTGTGATAGCTTCGAGTACTTTTGACGAACACCTTGAAAAGCTTAAAATAGTTTTTGACAGACTCAGAAATCATAATCTTAAGTTGAAACCGTCCAAGTGTCATTTTCTCAAAAGCCAAATAACTTATCTAGGATTTAAGGTATCAAAAGGTATCTTACAACCAGATGACAGAAATTTAAAAGTTGTACAAGCATTTGTTCCTCCTCGGAATAGAAAAGAAGTTAGAAGGTTTCTCGGGCTTGTAGGGTTTTATAGAAGATTTATACCTAATTTCGCACAGAAGGCTCTTCCTCTTACACAGCTAACAAAAGACAAAGTTGTATTTAAATGGACCAATGAAGCTCAAAATTCCTTTGACACTCTTAAAAATGAACTTTTAAAGGAACCTATTTTAACTCTACCCAATTTTTCCAAACCGTTTTCGCTTTGTACGGACGCTTCCAATTTAGCCTTAGGAGCTGTTCTTTGTCAGGAGGATGATACTGGGTTCTTGCATCCAATTTGTTACGCAAGCCGGAAGTTAAAAGATCCGGAGACCAGATACAGTACAGTTGAAAGGGAAGTTTTAGCAGTAGTTTGGGCTACTGCCTTTTTTCGCCAGTACCTTTTAGGGAAAAGGTTCACAATTTATTCAGATCAGGCGTCGCTGTCCCACGTGCTAAAATTGAAGGATCCCACTTCTCGGATAGCTAGGTGGATTATGAGCTTGTCCCAATTTGACTATACAATAATACATAAACCAGGGAAATTGAACGTAACAGCTGATTTCTTGTCTAAAGCAGTAAATGTAACGCACCTTGTTCAAAATTCTGTCAGTCCAGACTTATTACAGACGTTCAAAGAAGAGCAGGGTTCAGATATGCATTGTAAGCAGATTATTTCAGATATAAAAAAAAATTTGACTCCTAGTCCTCGTTTTTTGAAATTTTTTATGCGTAATGGCATTTTATATTGTGAATATGCTAAGCAACGTACCCGTTGGCAAAAACTGCACAGGTTGGTTGTTCCACGATCTTTAGTTTCACGTATTCTGCAAGAGCACCACGATTCGCCGGTGGCGGCACATTCCGGGTTCCATCGCACACTGCAACGTATTCAAAAATCCTTTTATTGGAAAGGCATGTATAGGGACATTCATAATTATGTAAAATCTTGTCATTCCTGTATCGGAAGGAGGGGTCACCGGCCTTCTCACAAGGCTCCTCTTCTGAGAATGCCTGTGGCTTCCCGTCCGATAGAAAGAATAGCCATGGACATTGTTGGTCCCTTACCCATTACTTTACAGGGAAATAAATACATCTTAGTTATCACTGATTATTTTACGAGGTGGCCCGAGGCTTATCCTTTGAAAGACTTTACTTCTGAATCTATCATAGAAAAACTGGAACTTTTTATTTCGGCTCACGGTGTGCCTTTACATGTAGTTACTGACAGGGGCTCGAATTTTATTTCACATGCAATAAAAGAAGTATATCAGAAATTAGGCATCACTAAGCACACCACCACCAGTTACCACCCGCAGTCTGACGGAGTCGTTGAACGCTTAAATGCTACTCTAATAAATTCTCTCAGCCACCTTGTGAGTGAGACGCAGGAAGATTGGGACAGACATTTGCCTTTCGCACTTTTAGCGCACAGAACTGGACGGCATAGCGCATTACGGGACTGCCCAGCATTGTTTCTTTATGGAAGAGATTTAAATTTACCTATTGATTTGTTGACACAAACAGACTTTAAGACTTATCGTGACACAGACACTTATTCAAGGGATTTAATTTTAAGACTCCGCAGGGTTTTCTCTTTAGTAAATAAAAACTTAACGGAAGCGGCTGAAAGACAGGAAAAGATTAGAGACAAGGTTGTTTTTTCAAAAAATATTAAAATAGGGGATATGGTGTATCTTTATACTCCTGTGTTGCGGCCTGGATTGACTAAGAAATTTGCGAAGTTTAATAAGGGTCCATTTAGAGTGGTCGAACAGGTCACCAAAGTGAATTTTAAAATTGAGTCAGTTACGAGCCCACAGCAGTCGCAGGTAGTACATGTGGATAGATTGACAAAGGTACCTGAAGGTATAAACTTTCCTTCATTGCAGGCGTGCAACTCTGATGCTCCAGAGAGAATTCATAATCAATGTGCTGATATTCCTTATAACCTGAGACGTAGGGATTCGCAGGGTTTTGTTGCTTACTAATGTAGGGCTTTGCAAACATTTATTTTTGGACTCAGTAAATCAGACTTTAGCGAAATATATACATATAGATATATATTTTTTTGTTGTATATAGTTTGACCTTTTTCAGTTTGGCCAAACGTTATTTTGTATAGGCATTAGGTTGTATTATTATTATTATTTTTGTGTGTCTTGGATAAAATTCTAATGGGTATTTGCACAGCGTATTCTGGATGCTATTTTCGGAATTGATTTTGGTTGGATTGAATTTTTGGACAATCACGTTTTCTTTCTTTCTGATTATTTTTTGTGTGGGGTATTTTCGGCTGGTTCCGAGGTTCCTTGTGTTGTAACGTTCTTTTCTTTTCTGATGCTGGGCCCTGATCAGGCCGCTTCTGTTCTTAGACGTGATTGTTTGGGATTCATTCCGGGAAGTTATTCAATTTCGTAGTACTTAGGGGGATCTTTACTCTTTGTTTGAATACGTTCATGTGACATATTTTATTTGGAATTGTTTGAATTATTAGTGTGTTATTTTCTCAGGAATGTATTTTATGTATCTGCGGCGCGTTATTTATCTTATTTTTATTTATTTCATTTTTTTTGTGGTGTGAGCAATTGGATTAGATTATTTCTTTCTTCAGGTGTGTGTATTCGAACACATTCAGTGGCTTATCTATCGAAAGGAAAAATTGAAAGATAAAGTCTTCTTCAACTTTGAAAGAGTGATTGTTCTTCCTTGGTCGAAGGTGAGACGTAGGAGGGTGAAATCTGGTTTCTTTTAAGGTCAAGTTCCTCTACTAAGGAGTATTGTGGTGCTGAGTTCACATTCCGGGGTTGGTTGCTTTCATTTTCTCGCGTTGAAGGCTGCAGGGGGGGAGTTGCTAACACAATGATTTCTAACTACAGGGTTTTCCCTCGATTGCATTGACAACTCCGTACTCATTTAATGTACTCCATGATTGTGCTCAGCAGAAATTATCACAATAGTAGAATGTGTTCGACCTCAGGTGAAATTGTTCACATTAATGGACTGAAATGGAATGAATAGATAATTACATGTTCAGAATTGTGGCCACACAGACTGCAACACTAGTGTGATGCAATGAACTGAAAAAAAAAAATTCTTTTTGTCATTATTGATTGATCTTAGACATATTTTGTTTGTGATTAACGCCTTATTTTTATTTTTATTTTTGTATGTGTTCTGAATATTTCTATGTAATTAATTAAGTGATTTAATTGATGTTTTTGATTAATTATTTTTGATGATTTTCCTTGAGTATTTTAATTAGTAATTGCTTTGATTAATCTTGTTGTTTTACTTGCACATTTTGGACTTGAAATTTAATGTGTCAGTAATGTCACTGTACCAAGTAGTCGTGTGAAATATTGTTACATTATGTTATCCTTTAGCCTTATTGCACAGTATGAGTTATGGTATTTCAAGAAGTGTCTGTCTGCTAAATTTTGGTAAACCAAAATTTAATTCCTTAGGGGAAAGGAATGTTATGTAGAGAAATTATCTGATAGCGTTGTAAAAACTATGTGAATGATTTTATGATTTATGGAAATTTAAATTTTATTTAGATTCTGAATTATTTAATTTAAGGCTTTAATTTTGGGGAGAAACAGATGCTTCGGGAAATATTATTTAGTATAAATGAATATTATTTATTTTCTTTTATTTGCAAATCTTGTACAAACTTTTATTCATTGTGAAAGAAGCAGGGAAAGGGAGGCAATTTTCGCCAAGTCATGATTTCGCGCGTTTTAGAATGTTCGAGAAAGAATTTTCATTGTTAGTTGACCTTAAGAGAGGAAAGTACGTGACGGAAAGGTCAAAGGTTGCTACTTGTCTTTCAATGTAAGTCATTCAGGTTTTTGGCGATTGAGGGTCCGGTTGTTGGCTAAGTGAAGAAGGGCGCGCATGCGCGATCACCCTTTTTTCTGCATTCTGGAGTTGAAAACGAAGATTTTGCCATAATTAAGGGGGCGATAAGTGAAGCCATAGTGGGAGCCCGTTTGGTGAAGGAGACGAAGGAAATTCGAGTTGGATACACACTTACTCTGGACACTCTTACTTTTGGACTCGCGCACTTACTGGTTGGCTGGACTTGTGGATGTTACTCTGGAACTTACTTGGGACGTTACCCGTGAAGCTTGCTCTTGGGATGAGTAAGAACAGGCGAGCCGTAATTTCCTAGCAACAACGTTTCTGACCGGCGAAATTTGAACGAGTTACCTGCGTGTTGACATAGGACTTTCAGGACCAAGCGGATAGCCGTCCTGGGCAGCAGTGCTCCTGTTTCTGTTCTACAGTAGTGAAGTGGGTCTACATTTTTAGAACCAGTGTCAAGATGAGCCCGGCCGACATCAACGCGGGATAAGATAAGAGTCCTCCGCTTCAAGATGTCCCTTCAAGATAAGTTTTATTTTTTTTGGTGTGTTTGAACTTTAGGCAAGCTTTTCAAAAACGTCCTTAGCAGAAAAAAAAACAACGTCAAATCTAAAATTTAACTCTCAGGCCTTAAATTGTTTCCCTTTCCTTTCTTTTAAATCACCAGACAAACCTTAAGTTTTTTTATGAATTTAAATGAACAGACTCTCAGATGAGGTTAAGATTTTTCTTATTGTGTTGTAATTGAATAAACTGATATTTAATCTGGAACCTCTTACAGTATGTTTTCTTTATATATTTAATATGAACTTTTCCTTTATATCTTGTATATGTTTTATGTTTTCGATCCTCTCACGGCGCGGTCCCGGAATGCATTTTTTTCACAACGCAAAAATGCTGTACACGTTTCACTATACGATTACTGCCTTTTACGGCAAGTAGTTTCATATTTAACATTTAACAATATAGGAATTTCAGATATAACATGGTACCTAGAAGTAAAACTATTTAACCTTGGTTTCGAAACTTTTTCTTCATAACATATCTACAAGTTTACGGATGATGCGATACTGTAGTATATCAGCGCACCCTGCAACCGTCACACTGACAGACTTTAAGTGCGGCTGATTCCAATCAAAAAGGGCAAAAAGGGAGATGCACAACTGCATGTTATATCAGTCCTATACACAAACTGTCAACGTTAAGCTAGTCGTTTCTGTGTTATGCCAGATGCATACGTACGTGTGTACAGATGCCAGGGAAAAACTATTCTATTCTGAATCTATTTTAAATCAGTTTTATAGTTTTTTGGGGAAAAAGATACCTTTATTGTGTCCTTACGTACAGATGTCATTCAAAGACATCGTTAAATTGCATTCTGTAGCGGTCAGAATGGAAATTTTCTTTGAATTATGGTACCCGGAATTTTTCGTGGTTACAACACTTCCTTTACTTCGTACGTGGAAGTAAAATTATCGTGGCTTTATTACTTTCCGTAAACTGAATATGTGAATTTTTGACTTTCTCACATACAGCAAAAAAGCTACTTTGGATTGCTGAGAAAGGTACACTCGTCTTCGAATGGTTTAGATTTCAAAAGGAAACTTTGAAAAGAATAAAAAGCCTTCCATCCTTACATGAAACACAGAAAAGGCTCGAAGGTATCCATATATCTATCTACCCATTCAAATCTATTTTCAGAATCGTAGTTCTGTCTTCAGAAATAGTTACCTACTGAAGCTTGAAAGCGATTTCATTGCAATACGGCTATCTTTCCATCATCTAGAGGAGCGTGAAAATCTAAAACTTCAAAGGTATCTATCGTATGTCGCTATTTTTATCCCAGTACTGTCGCCAACTGCTCGAAAACCGATACTGCTGTTTTTCTCGCCAATATAATCTTCAATCTCGCTTCTTTCGCCCACAACATTTCCTCTCTTTCAACTTTGAAGCTACATTTTTCTTTCTTTAGTTTTCTGGAAGAGACTTAGCAGTTGCCTAATGGTTGTCTCTGGTCTCACCGGTCATCAGGTTTTTCAGTTCCGGTTCGTTTGGAGAGATTAGACGGAACCCTTCTAAGGGAAGTCGATATCAGCAGACTCGGCACTTCTTTCCAGGCGAAATTCTCCCTGTGGAATTTTTTTCTAGTTACATATTGTGCCACTTAATCACAAGTTTCTTCTTGTGCAGCTCAGGTTGTTATTCCTACATAAGTCTGATCTCCCAATATACTAACAAAATAAAAAGAACCGCAAGTGTATCAGAATTTCTATTCATATTTCTTTCAGCATCCTTAGATCCCTTACAGAGAAAGCAGTAATATGAATACAAGATATAATTATTTAATGTGGACACAACATGACTTCCTTGTACGGCTTATTAAATTATACACATTTTTGTTGCATTTTATTTAAACTTATTTCCTCGAATTTCATTAAAGATATGTTTCTTATTCAATTAATTCAGGTCTCCCTTCGCGGCTGGGCAAAAATACATAAGAGCTCAAAACATCTTCTTTAAGAATTGTAAAATACAGAAAAACATAAAACACCAAATATACTTAAAAGGTTAAAAAATACAATTAAATTTAAAGTTTCTATGTAAATGCAAGCAATTCAGCCAGCGGACAAGAAGGCAGATCTTTCAGTGCACAAAACTAAAATTTACTTTTCGTCTCTCTCAGCTAAAAGATTTAATTAGTTACTCCCCCAGAGTTTCAAATGTAAACAAATAACAGCTACGTTAGGCTAAGTAGCACTTAAACAACTTTTAAATTGTTGATAATTCTATAACTCTTGCATGCAGATTAACAAAAACATAAATTATATATTTATATATATAGATTTAATGCGACCGATTCTTACAAAATAGGAGGTTTCTAACTACATATTATAGCAGTCCTATATACAATATTTCAACGCTCTGAGGTTACTCGTTTTTGAGTTATGCGGGATGCATATATACATTATACCACAAAGGCATGCTAAGAAGGCGGGGAGAAATCCCTTATATAAATAATCGCCCTTTTAAAGGGCGATTAGGAATTAGGGGACCAGTTGCCAAATTCTGGTGATGAAGAATCAACATACACTACCTTTTTTAGTTCGTGCGCCACTGTAGAGACATTACGATTATGTCGAAGCAGGAGACATGAAAAATTGCACTAGCCGGGACTTGAACCACGGACCTCTCCTAAACACGTCAAGTGTGCTGACCATTACACCACGAAGGTATGCAAAGGTGGCAGGAGAAATACCTTATATGGTAACGTATTTATGGTTCATTTTATTCCCTTCACAATCGGTCATACAAATATAACTTATTTTCTCAATACGAGCTATATCTGTTTCTTCTCGCCCACCAGTGGCCGAGCAGTAAACTGGCTAAACACTGGTAGTTAGGTCCGAGGTTCGAATCCCACGAACGTGCTGGCTGCATGGGCGTTTTCGTGGTTTTCCCCATGTGTAACGTGTATACGAGCCAGTTTCCCTAGGAAAGTCCTCCACGAAGGCATCCCTCCCCTTAGGCAGATAGCCCTCGAGGCTTTTCCATAATCACACACACACACACACCGTTTCCTCTCTAAGTTATTCAACATTTTCTCAATAAGTAATTTCTAAATGCTTATGTCATGAATAATCTAAAGATAAGAACATTTTAAACGAAACACGCGTATTGAGAGATAAGGACCAGCATTAAAAATTACCTATAATTACTAATTTTACACGGCTTTTCGAAATAACGTAATTTCTATGAAACACAATGTAAGCAAAAGCACCCCTTAAAAGCATAAGTGGCTGTAAATGCATTTGAACCAAACGAATGAAATCTTTTGGAATATTAATTAATTAATTTAAAAACAGTTTTGCGTATCTTGATTGCATAAACAATAAACACTCGTGTATCATATTTATTCAGGAAGATTGTTTAATATATCAATAGCTTATTAGTGTATTCACCGAGAAGGACTTAAGCTAAAATATTTATTCAATTCAAAAGTGAATTTACCCTTACAGCCTCGTATTCAGATATAAACACTTATCTTATTAAAAATCATGCAGATTAATTGTATAACCTTTTAAATAATAAGTTGCATACCTCTTTGAATTCGCTCTAAGTGAATAAGTATTATGAGAATTATGATAGTTGGATACTTTAATTCTTTTGCTATAATTGGAGTGAAAATTCGAAACGCTAACTGAAGATATTTCGTTTCATAGCTATTTAGGTAATTTACACAATCAATTAACGGACTTCAGGTACGCACAAGAGAGTATACTTCATTCAGAATGTGTAGCTTTACAAATACTTTGTACCTATTAAATTCTTATTCAGATGCACACTTATAAATGGTGCAAATGTCGCGCCATTGTCTGGATAAAGTTAAAAATGTAATATTTTGACTGAAAATTAAAACTACTTGAAATGCTTTCTCAATTGAAGTTCCAATTTTTATTTTGAGTTCCCCGCATACTTCAGATCGAGAGACAATCATTGCAAACTAATGAACCACAGTCATTATATTTTAAGCTAGAAATCGAACTGTTTTGTTATTTTCTGCTTTGAACCCTCTCTCTGTTTCTGTGTTAACCTGCTGTTGTTAATACATACTGTGCAATTTTGAGCTACGTCAAGATTTAAATTTCTGGAGTTTAAAAAATGCAGAAAAGTTTAACAAGAACTGCACAGAATTTTAAATAAGTATCCATTGAAACCATTGATGTAATCTGGAGGAGAAATAACTTTCTTAAAGAAAAAAAGGCTTAGTTACAAATAAAAATATTTTAACTTATTATTCGACTATCGCATGAAGGTTTTAAAATTTAATAAAAAAACAACTGTACAAAGTTATAATATAAATTATTAAAAAAATTATTCTTTCTTTCTCCTGTCTACTTCAATTCACTCAAGTCATTATGAATCTGTGCCAATATAATGTAACAGAATTTCATTTCATCAGAATAGTGATAGTTCAGAAATTGAAAAGCAGATAACCTTTCTGTTGCTTTTAACGTCTATTTGTTCTACAACATTTCATGCAAAAAAATTGGATTTTCTCCACATATATTAAATAACATTTTAGTAAAACGTACTTACAGTCAGTCAGCTCGAACTTTAGGAAAATCTTGAATGTATCCTAGAAAGAAAGGGTATAGTTTTAGTATCCAAAATAACATCACAACGTAAATGCATGAACACTGATAAAGAGAAAAAATAAATTAGCCATAGCAATCGGGATGTTAATTTGCAAAATACTATGATAAAAAATGCTGAAATATAGAATTTGAAGATTAAATTATGAGGCTTGGGATTTCTTAGAAAAGGTCTTTGAGTTTGTAAAGAATAAATAAAATAGTATGCGTCATTAACATTAATATAATCCCATATTCTGTTTGCCAGAAGTGAAATAAATTGTAACTTTATTTCTGAAAGATTTCGGTCTACACTTACAAGATATTTTGGCCAATTTCTGCACAGAACAATCAGGGCAGACATGTCTTTTAAACAGTATTTTCCTAGAATTTGAAATATGCTGCATGAGAACATATTCAAACTAAGTTTCTAACCAGTCGCTTATATATGAGTTCCCTGTATGGCATTCTAACGTTTTAAATCACGAGAATGATGCTATGTTTCACAGTTAAAATACACAACAACAGATACTGTAAAAATTCTGTCTCATTCCCTTTAACACTCTGCAAAGAACTAAACTTTTCTTGACATAATGCGTTGTTTTTTAAAAAGATGCCTTCTACAAAGGGGTTGTATTGGATAAACTGAATCTCAGCGTTTGGATGAAATTTAAATCTGCATTCATTAGGGAAAAGTTAAAAAATAAGTGGCGATGATCTCAGAACGGCTGACGTCTTTCAGCTTATTATACTACAAGCTAATCTTGTATTCCCTGCTAAAAATGCCCATAGAAACCAGTAAAACTTTTTATGGGTACCCATAAGATTTTATGGGTTTTTATTGACTTTTACTGTTTTCTGTTGGTCTCTGTGGGTTTTTCTTACTGGTATCAAAATGACCCATAGAAACCAGTAAAACTAACTACTGGTACCTATAGAATTTTTGATGGTCTCTACTGACTTTTACTGGTTTCTATTGATCTCTGTGGGTTTTTCTTACTGGTATCACTTGACGGCAGAACTTTGTACTGGTTTGTATAGGTTTATATTGACTTGGTTAATTAGATGGTTTCCTTACTGGTATCAATATAATAATAAATCTTCTGTTGGTTTATATGGGTTTATGCTATTTTTTTATCTGACGTTAATAGACTTCTTGTAAACAATAAAATTAACAGAATGAAAATATGATCTCTTTAAGACCATCAGAGTAACCTGGAAACGCAGGTGGTCGTTTTAGACAGGGTTTTTACTAAATATGCTTATTTATTTGATTTAAAAATTGTTTTTCGGAAACAATAACAGTAATCATATACACCACACACAACGAGGTCTCTCTAAGGCGACCAGCCGCAAATAAAAACTCATCTTTGAAAGTGGTCGCCTTAGAGAAGTGATGCTCAATACCAATATGTACTCACGTTCTCAGAGACACGATTATCTTTTAGAGGTGGTCGTCTTAGGGAGATTGCATCTACGGAATGAATCTCTCTAAGGCGACCAGCCACACTAGCAGAATTTTCTTTGTGAATGGTCGCCTTACAGAGGGAATATTCAATGCCAAAGTATACTTATGTTTTCAAAAATACTGGTCTCTTTCAGAGGCGGTCGTATTAGGGAGGTGGTTTTTGCTACGAGTTGGTTCTCTGAATACACACACATAAGCACTTACATTTCTGATATTACAAATAAACACCGGTATCAACTAACATCTCTTTAACGCAAACAAGTTCATTCACAATCGCAAAACTTTTCTCTCTGTTAACGCTGACGTGAAGAAAAAATTCCCCCTCCCTCCTCCACTCTTAGAAGTTTCCCAAATAAGCAATATGGCGCCGCCCTAGTTATTGTTATGCGATGGTGGTGTTATTTTCTTCGTAGTTGTAGTAATGCAATATATTATTTACTATACTTTAATGTATTACAAATTTTACTATGTTTTACTGTTTAGAAATTAATAATAAATAAGAAAATACCAGCATTGACTATGAATATACCACTAAAGCCATGCACGTGTAATCGTGTCTAATGTTTGAGAGAACGTTGCTGATAACTGACTAGTTGTGAAATGGGAGTTTCTGAGCGTGAAATTGATTTTCCATCTTTACTTTTATCCTGAAAAACAATGAGCTTAAAGACTGAAAAGTGATAATTTCAGACTTGATAATTTGGTTCAGTGATCAGATGCAGAAATATAGTTTTTGCATTCTACTGAAACTGTAATCAAAAAAAATTTATTTTTTTGATTACAGTTTAGAAATACATTTTTAAAGCTTGTTCATGTAGATGCTTTATCATTTGAATATTATGTACTAATAAATTTGAGCATACCTTACTTAAAAATGATCTTGCATGATTCAGTTTTCAATTTTTCGACTAATGTGATGTGGCCGAGCAAAAAGAATACTTTTTTTACGTTTTAAAAAATGTACTAATTGTATTTCGCTAGCAAAAAAGGTAAGTTTTATTAATGAAATAAACATTGACATATTT
The DNA here is from genome assembly GCF_044657685.1 of Stegodyphus dumicola. Classification (NCBI taxonomy): domain Eukaryota; kingdom Metazoa; phylum Arthropoda; class Arachnida; order Araneae; family Eresidae; genus Stegodyphus; species Stegodyphus dumicola. The sequence goes on from NC_140768.1 coordinate 292,818,099, forward strand.
AATGTGTTTATTACTTATTGAATGGGGTAGACAAGACATACAAGCTTAAGGAATCTTTTTTCCACTACTAAAATTATGTGAAAATTTAGATGATCATAGTAGCTTACATTGTTTTTTCTTTTTGGTCTATTTTTCTTTACAAGTATGAGACTAGAACCACATTTTTACATTAAATATTTTGTGCTATTTTGTTAAAACACATATAATCATTTTTATGCATACTTTAGTTTTCATTATTATTTGTTTGATGAAGAAAATTTCAAATGGGTTTTTCATAAATTGCTTTTGAAATAGAAATATATTTCTGAATAAGATTTATGTAATATTAAATGTACTAGTTTTGGGAGTATAAAAAGTGAATTATTTATTTGAAAAAAATTACATTAAGTTGAAACCTCATATAGTGGTTATTTTCTTAAATGACCACCTCTGGTAATGGCACATTTGTCAGGACAATAATTAAATAACAGGACTTAAAAAATCACTCATAGATTTGTCAGGCTACAGGAAACTGCCATTATCTTGAATTGTGGAGTTGATTGTTTTAGGAACGTTTTGCTGTATAATCAATTGACTTCGGTGTAGTAATTTTTACATGGGTATGAATTTTGCAGAGGTAATTGAAAGTTTTTACGAGACAATTAAAACAAAAGCTTTTCGGATCGTGAGTCTTATAAGGGCACTGTTATAGCATTGCTTTCAAGTATAGTTAGAGTAATATTTTAACATTATTTTCGGAAGCACTTACACAGAGAATCCGGTTGCTCTCTGCGGATGAAATCCCATATAAATAAATCTTCTGTACAGCCTTATACAAATGCAGTTAAAATTACAGTCATTACAATTAAGCGAATATAGCTACATTTGTTTACAAAAAGTTATTATTGCTAAATACTGCACTATATAAATTTCATTTGGCACTATATAAATTTCATTTGTAATTTCAGAAAATGCTCAGCATGAGGTATTTTTATATTATATAATCTACTGTCAAAAACATTAGCTACCATTTCAGTACTTTAAATTTTACTCTTTAGAATTTTTATGGTTCAAAATAATATTTCTATACATTTTCTAAAGTATTCTTTCTACAATAGAAATCTAAATAACTTACACCTAAAACACTGACTAAATTTATTCCAATAATGCATCGCTTTAATTAAATTTATGTTACTTTGAGATGATATATGAAAAACCTTGTGTAATAATAAATTATTAATATATATAGGTAAATGGTATTTTTATACATTTTTTCGGGTAAGTGCATAATCGCCTACTTATTTATTTGGTACTTTTTAATAAAGTAAAAAGAATTGGATTTTTGTCAATTTTCCTTTGACTTTTTTAAGTGAAAATAGGTCGATGTGTACCTGGATAAAGTCAAAGGAGTGCGCAATGACATTTTTGTGCAATTTTGAGATGATTTTTTAAGTGAAAATACATCCATGTGTACATGGATACCGAGTATGTGCAATTCTTAAAAACACTCCAAGCAGTGGGCGATTCTACACTTTCCCCATTTTTCTATAGGAATTTAGTTTCATTAAATTAGTTATTTAGTATAATTATGTGTATATGAGTATATTCATACTTATTCACATAGATGGAATTTTTACAGTACGAAAGTTGATCTTTTTTACATCAAGAACTACATATAGTATAAATACCCATTATATTATAGATTTTATTTATATAAAATCTGTGGAAGATTATATAGCACTAAAAGTGAGATACGGAATAAAACATTATACGCTATGAGATATTTGCTTAATTCCCGAACTGTGCGTTGAGAATTGGTATATGTTGAGACTTGTAAATTTTTTAAAATTCGTTTTGTTACAATATGATTTATTGTATTTTGGGTATTATTAAGTTTATTATATGTTATCTTCATGTTTCATTTATCTTTTGAGAGATACAGGTAACATTCAAAGTATTGTAATAAGGGGTCGACACAGTGTATGTATATTATTATGGTTAATCTTTGGATTATGGTAACTTGGCGATTTTTTGGCGAAAATTTGGCGACCAACCCTGCTACAGCAACCTGCTAGTTTTGCACGCCATTTTGTTTTCACGAAGTAAAGGCATTTTTTTTTTTTTTTTTTAACTCAACATTTTTTCCAACAATCTGCTAGCCAAATTACTCTTATACTAGAACTTTTATGGAACAAAAATACTTAATCATGACGAAGATTAGGCGCGAAATTCGGAGACAGCGCAGAATCGCAAACTGCTTGCCGCGTTTTTAAGAATTGCACATACACGGTATCATCCATGTACACGTCGACCTATTTTCACTTAAAAAAACATCCCAGAATTGCACAAAAATGGCATTGCGCACACTCTTGATTTTATCCATGTACACTGCTAAAGTCCTAGCTAGTAACCTTTATCGCCTTACCAAAATGTCGCCAAACTACCTGTTACCATATTCCAAAGATTAGCTATTATTATTTGTCACTACATTATATTCTAGGGTTCATCCTTTCTTCCACGCAAAACATCTATGTGTATGCGTGTCATAATAAACTGTAGGGTGTTACTATCAGTGGTAAGCGAGCCTTAAGAGGATAGCAAGTATGCTAAATTTGAACTCTATGTTAAGTTTCTAATTTGCAAGTCCCGTATTCTTTTTGCTTGCTTGTTAATAATGTTTCTTTTCCTGAAAATTTGGGTTTCTTCTAATTTTGATTTTTAATATGGTTTAGTGCATTGTAGGTAACTTAAAATTTAAGCAGATGCTAGAAAGTACCATCCTTTGGCAATACATTTCTCATTAGGTATCAAATTGTTAAACAAGCTGATGTGATTAAATACAATTGTTTAATTTCCCAATTAAAGAACTGAAATACAAATATATGCAGTGAGATACTATATGTATATATTTATAATGAAATCAATAATATATATACAGTCAAAGTAATGATTCACAACCATCAAATGAAATGATATGTATATATATATATATATGTGTGTGTGTGTGTGTGTAATAGATTCTGTAGTCGAATACAAGCAGCTGAATCCGTAATAAACAGCAAGAATTTTGACGGCTTAGAGATGTTGAAACTCCAATCCACAATGAATAATAAATTTGGCAGTCGACGTAGATTTAATTCAACTTTTCTTTCAGCGAATATGTTGCAACCACAAACAAGTTGGCACATTATTTATGCCTATTCCAAAATTACCATTTTTGATAAATGTGTAGTAAGAAACAAGGAGCAGACAGACTGCAATTCAGCTAGGCCAAAGCGTAAAAAGCAAATACGTTATGTTAAGGGTGAAATCTTAATTCAGACCGAGTTAATTTTGGTTCTCGATGCATTTTTACTCGTATTTGATAGTTAATACTGCTATAAAATTACTATTGACTGTTTGAGTTTTAGTTCCTTTTACAACATCAAATTATGTAAGCGTCATATGACATGAATTAATCTCGAAGTGATGCAGTGCAGAAAGATTACTGTTTTTAGAATAGAGAAGGAAAATTAATTTTATGCTGCTAGTTTAACCTTTTGCTTATTCCTTATTTTTCTTACATATATATATGTACATATATCATTCGATGGTTGTGAATCATGACTTTGGTTATTATCTTTCTCTTCATTTTATTTTCAAAATTATATAAAAGTAGTTTAAAATTTTGTAAAGAAAATTTATACAAATATTTTATAATATGTTTATAGATATTGACGTGCATTAAGGACAGGGGCTCGTAGGCTTCTAGATATTTAAAAATTTTTATTTGCATGAATTGAATTTTATTTAAAATTACTTTACATGCTTTCTCAGCCATTTAGTTCTGTACATTTCAGTGCTAATTATGTACTTCTGCTGGTTTATGTTTTTATGGAAATTTGACTTACAGTTCTATTTTTGTGTATAGTTTTTATAGGGATTCTGTATATGAATACCCATGGAAATTTGGCCAATGGATATGCATATAAAAATCTGATTTTTGGCTATGGGTTTTTACTGGGATTTTGTTTATAGTGCCTACAGTTCTACAGGTTTCTACAGAGATTTGGCCTACTCGTATCCGTACAATTGTACAGGTTTCTGTTTACAGGTATTTGGCCTACAGGTACCCGTACAGCCATGCAGGTTTCTTTCTATGGGTTTTTACGGGTATTTGGCCTATGGGTACCCGTACAACCGTACGGGTTTCTTTTTATGGGTTTTTACGGGTATTTGGCCTACGGGTACCCGTACAACCGTACAGGTTTCTTTTTATGGGTTTTTACGGGGATTTGGCCTACGGGTACCCGTACAACCGTACGGGTTTCTTTTTATGGGTTTTTACGGGGATTTGGCGTACGGGTTTCTTTCTATGGGTTTTTACGGGGATTTGGCCTACGGGTACCCGTACAGTTGTACGGGTTTCTGTCTATGGGTTTTTACGGGGATTTGGCCTACGGGTACCCACAGAGCTGTACGGGTACCCGTAGGCCAATTCCCCGTAAAAAAATTTTATGGGTTTCTACGGGGCATTTTTAGCAGGGTTTAAATCATAAAAAGTTTGAGATATGAGACTGTATACTCTCAAACAAAAGATTTCGTTTTGAAGATTTGATGTCACGTCATATTAAGGAGACTAACTTTTTTAGAATGATTAGCCTGTCTTAACTTGCTTTGATACAGATGATCCATAAGAGCAATTTTCTAAGCAGTAATCACTACCAAATGAATTCTTTCAGTAGTTATTCTTAACATATGTTGTCCGTTCGCAACATGCTCGTTTCCGACCCCGTATGTTTGGTCACAAATGAAATGCGAAACTATAATTTGATATTACTGATCGTTATTTATTTATCAAGTGTAATTTTTAATTTTGTAACAATATCACAAAGTGTTAAAAATGAAAAATGTTAAATAGAAAAGTAATAAGTTTTTACCCACCGTAGTCTTGCATTAAAAAGAATTAGAAAATATCGATTAAATAACTGTCTTTGGCTTTAACTAGTGTATGTTGTAATATCTCTAAAAATGTTTTCATAAAATTTCATTATTTTAGTACATACAAATTATTTTCTTCGTCTGAATTACCCAAAATCTCATTATAGATTCCAAAACCCAATTGTAGATTTTCAAAAATAATTAACTAGTGTATGTTGTAATATCTCTAAAAATGTTTTCATAAAATTTCATTATTTTAGTACATACAAATTATTTTCTTCGTCTCAATTACCCCAAATCCCATTATAGATTCCAAAATCTCATTGTAGATTTTCAAAAATTCTGATAGGTTCTGGGATACTTTTCATTTTAAAAATTGTAAAAAAATTCAAGTATAAAATTATAATTAAAAATTCAAGTTGGATTTATGTTTGAAAATTACTGTAAAAGCTACTTTCATAAAGCTTAAAAACCGTCTGCTTGGTAACTGTGCCTGTAGAACGTTCTTCTTTGCGTGTGAGCAAAATCAGCAGAAAAACGGAATAATCACAGCGGAAAGTTTTTATTCGTAATATATTTAGAATTTACGGTAATAAATATTTAAATTGTTTAATTTATCGACTTTATAAAACACTTTACAAGACCAAAGAAGCATTTCTCTACTTATGCCCTATTCTGTTAATTTTTTAAATATTCACATAGCTGTTCTCTTCTTCAAATCCTTCAAAAAGCAAGCTGCCTTAAATTTAAAAATATATTCGCCCGTTCGGTGACTAATTTCCTCTTAACAATTAATTTCCTCGTCAAATTTGGGTGCATACGGTCTGATATGGAACGAAATAATAATGATTAGCTTAAAAATAATGTTTTTGATGGTTTTGAAGGTCATTCCGCGAAAAATGACTGATTTGAACCGTGACGAAAACGATGACAACATAGAAGACTTCGACTTCGACGACATGCAAGTTGTAGAAGAGAAGCATAAAGAGCTACAGAGAAGCCTTAAATGATTTAATGTCTAGGGGTTAACAGTGGAAGCGGTGAGATTCAAGGTACTGGGAACTAGAAATATGAAAAATATTTTATTAGATATTGTAATGGTAATAATAATAGTTATTTTTATTTCAATAGATGTTTCTGTTAAATAAATAATAGTTTAGCGGTTATCGGTAGTTTAATAATGAATACTTTTCATTTTACGTTTTCTTATTGTAATCACGTGCTTCGTAACTTAAATTATTCTCATAATTTACCCATCCTAATTCCATAAATTTGGTTAAAAAAATAAATTAAAATAAAATTGGTTAAAAAAGGGAAAAATATTACATAAACATTACCGTGTGTTTACAAAACAGGGATTTTTAGCATTGTTATAGGACATATATCCAGTCTCATTTGTCTCGGCGTTCATTCTACGGAACTGTAGTAAATTTACTGTAAATATTCTTGACAGAAGTGTGATCAGAATGAAATTGATTAACAATGCTTGAATTCTAAAAGCAGTTTAAAAGCAAAAGAATGCAATGAATTCATGAATAAAAGTTTTCAGAAAATATCGGATAATAAATGAATAGGAAAAGAACATCCGGTTACAGACTAATCAAATAAGTATATAAAAACAACCAAGTATATTAACTCAAGTGTCATAATTTGGTAGATATGATCCACAGCTATTTTCATGCTCCTGATGTCAAACATATTAGATAAAAGCACGCGACTGTAATCATTTTCAGAACTGAGAGAGAAAGAGAGAGACGAAAGCTTGACCATTTTTAAATGGCTGGCCTTGAACTATATTCATTGCGACAAATTTCAACAGTTATGCCTTCACTTCAAATATGCGTATGGATGGAATGGTTTAGTATTAAATTCTTAAATTTTTAGCCAAGATAAGGGTTAACTCAGAAGAGATATTAGTTTCGAAACGGCATTCTGCGTTGAATCATTTTTCAAACTGTTGCCACTAAATGCTAACGGTATGTATTAAAGAAACTAATAATGAAGAATATACATGCATGTAGGTATGTTTCCCGAAATCTGAGAAAAAAGGTACCGAAAGTCATCAAATTTTCAACAACACAGTCCTTCACCCGGACATCGGCACTTGCAAGCCCGAATTTGAAATACGTTTTATAAGCTATTTATATTTTGTAAAACGTTAAGGAATTTTTTATTAAAAAATCAACATTTTCAAAGTGAGTAGTGACAACACTATAGGGAATAAAACATTTTTATCTCCAGCACACGAGAATGTCCTAAAGATATGATGTTTTCAAATATTTGTAGCACAATATGGCGTTAGCCCAAATGCTCTCGAAACGTGCATGCGTCTGTAAATGAAACAACGCCCGTTTGGGCATAATATAAAATCTGGAAGCTTTCAGATATTTTTTAAATATTTTTATTAGCTTATAGAGCGGAGGCGTAAGAAGGGCTTTTTTATTCTTTGCATAATCTTTTCATTGTCCCAATAAGCGTACAATACGAATTGTACAATTAAAAACTGCATTAGATAGTTTATTTAAAATGTCGTAGTAAAGAGTTAGTTTATGAATAATTAATTTATATTTTAATAATTATTTACTTTTGCTTTAGTTTCCTAGTTAAAAATAGTATTCTGTAATTTTGTATTCATTTTGTGTCTCGGTGTAAAAATTGTGCTTTTTAATAATTAAAATCTGTAAGAAGCTGTGAAAAGTATACCATAATTTCAGCAAATTCATATAAAAATTATGTTAGCAATAAGAATATTTTCTCCTTTGATAATTTAATTAACGTGAGTGAATATTTAATTTTCAAATCTCGTAGTTAAATTTCAAACTATAAAAATATTCACATTCGTGCTTCACTTATTCTTCTGTTCTCTTAATTTGATAAGAGAATGATAATTAGTTTAATGTATTGCATCCTAATCCTTTACAAAGCTCTGTTTTTTCCGCTGTAAGTCGAGATATGCCATATCTTATAACAGAAGATCGTGTTAAGTAGAAATGCGCAGTAAATTTAAACTAATTAAATTTGATATCTTAATTATCTTGCAGATCCACTCGACCTAATGACTGAATGCTTTGAAACATTTTAATTTAGCTTTCTGAAGATTGGTTTAAGTCTGATACCATCAGCTTCGTGAAATTATTCTCATTCTTTATAGATGAACAAACATCTTATCACATGTTGTGCAGCTTTTCTCAAATCTTTCTTGCTTGTAATGAATGTATTTTACACAGGGGATGTGAATTTTACTTGTTATTGTTCAATGAACTTTTTAACAATGTAACGCTTCTTATAAGCACAATGCAGTTGCTAGTGTCGAATAAATTTGGACAAACCGATTTGTTTCACAAATTGTAAGCTAGATTACAAGCTGGCGTCAGTATGTCCCTCAAAGAAACTTCATCTGCCTTAATGTCGTCTGCTTTTGACACGTAGAACTAGTTTAGATAATAAATTAGGATTATTGTACCATTTTAAGCTTGTTTCTGGAAGTAGCGGAGGTTGCTTTTGCATACAATTTAAAAGGCTCTTGCATTCGTTCATAATAGTGCACTGAAATGGAAATAACGCCTATAGAGCTTAGATTATTGCACTTAACAGTAACACATTCATGATGGAAGAAATATTGCTTCAGCAGTTGGTATTGGAAAATTGAGCGCTTCTGAAATTCTGGATCATTTTCTCTAGAAAGGAAGGGAAGAATGTGGGAGTAAAAAAAAAACAATTCCAAAATCTTATCGATTCCTGTTCCGAAATAGCATTACTAATCCAACAAAAACTATCAAAAGCTTTAAAAGAGATCTATTGTCTATCGGTAGTGATATTCTTCATCCGCTGCTAGTTGGAAGAGGAGAGAGCAATTAAACAAAGACTTCCGCCACGTCAAATGAAGTAAAAATGATTATTGTGGAATAAAATATCCGAACTGTTGACTACAAATGTTTGAAATCCGCTAAGTTGGCTTCTGTCCCAAAGTATTACGTAATCCACACAGAATTGGTTACTAACCTCAGCGACGACACTCATTTATTTCTTCATGGTTATATATCTAATGTTGTTAGGAGAAGCAAGGTTGAATTAGGTAAGACCTCAGCACATCCAACAAAACATGAAATACCCTCAAAAACCCTCTTTGGAGTTTTCTCGCTGCAGATGGCATTCTAAATCTAATTCCTATTGATGGAATGATGAAATCATTTGTAGAGTCATTAGGCTATTTTGATGTTGGAGACGTGCAAAATGTACAGTACCCTCGCCGGACACGAACCTGGACTTGTCGAATGTGTATCGTGTGTTCTAACAGTTACACCCCGAAGGCATGCTGGAAGAAGTTAGAAAATACCTTACACACTGAAGTACTGAAGAAGTACACTGAAGAAGTGATTAAAAATTTTAAAACGCAGGATTATGCGGTTTCATCCACTGTATGTAATTTCCCTTTATGACACGATTACAAATGCCAACATGAATAGAAAAACGTTGAATGTAAACAAAGGAGAGGGAAGGTTTATTCAAGTAAGAGAGCTAGAAGAATGCTTGTCTTAAAACGAATGTTTGGCATGTCATTTAACAACTTTGCAGCATTAACTGATGATATATTGCCGAAGCCAATAAGCTATGTAAAACGTGACGAAGGAAAGCACCAAATAGAAAATGGATGCATGCGTTAGGGCGATCTGCCGATGTTTGAATGCACGGGCGTTTCGGATCATTTCGCTATGAAAAAGTGTGGTTTCATAATACAGAAGTAAAAATTATATGCATTGTCGACTCACTGCGTAAGTGCATTCTAGAGGTCATGTCTGCTAAAGTAGGATATATTTCATATTTATTTTAATATTACTGTCTATAAATCCATGTACATAAATTATCAAAATATTGCTTTGCCTAAAATTATTTATACATTACAGCATTTCGTAGAGGGGGGGATTAAATATCTTAGACAACAATACAAATTATACCCTTGAACATCAATCAAGATAGATTGGTTGTTCATTCGAAGTTACCTAGAATTATGTAACTGGGCAGTACAGCTGATGTGATAACAATTATCTTCCATAGATAACTATAGTCTGGAGACCAACGGGTACAAAAATATGCAAATATGTTAAAATAATGCTCAATTAAAATAAACGAGTTTGTGTATTCTGACGTCACTGCCGCAGACGTTTAACGATACACGTGGAGTTGCCAACAGATCAGAGGTGCAAAATGCAGGGCAAGAAATATCTGTGTCATTTTTATAATCCAGGCGAAACACAAACTGTCATAAGAGAATGTAATATTAAGTAGGATTATTCATCGTGTTAGTTATTTTGACAGCATTCTTAAAAACTATATATGACATGAGATATAGCTATAAATTTGTGTCGTCTTGAACATATAACCGAAACTGTTATTTTTAAGAAAGGACAATAATGCTTATATATCAAACATGATTTTTGAGCTAGCTTTAATACAATTATAGGGATGTCTCATTTTCACTAATAGTTATTTTAGTTTGTTAGCTTTCTCTATCACTGCTTGCTTACCTTGCGTTTCCTCGCCATGCTGTATAGTTCGACTGCCTCATCCGCGGCCATGAGCGCAAACTCGCATGCGCCATTCGGACGGAATAATTCTCAAAATAGGGTGGAAGGATTAGGACTTTCTTTCTCTCCAGCATATAAACTCTCTCGTTCCAGAGAAGGGAAGATAACATCCTTTGACATGATCCTTACTACATAACATCCTTACTATATGATTTACGACCCGCATTTTACGGGAAAATAATGTATTTGTACCTGACGTTGTATATATTTTGTTATTATCATGTTTTTGGAACTATCTCCTCGGCCTATCATATGTCTTTGAACGCACCACGTGACTATGTGTTGCGCTCCTCTTCCCGTTTGATCCTGTCTCCGAGACTTATCACGACATTTCTATCTCTGCATCACTCTTTGCAGCATTAACTGATGACAGACAGCAAAAAGCTTGCAAATATACAGGTTACACCCGGCATATAATGGAACCTGGAGGAGAGAAGACTTTCACGTGACCGTTCACGTCACAGCAAGTAATAACGCACCTTTTAGACGAGTCTATGCATTTTGGCAGAATGCCATCTAGGGTTGCATTTGAGACGGTCGAACTATAAATGAGTTAGGGTGAACGAGATTATATTTAAACTGAAGTAGTGAAAAGAGCGTGTTTCCGCTGTTTCCGTGTGCATGTTGCTACTTCTACCAGTTTAAATTTTGAATCTCGGCTTCGTGTTCCTACCTCCGAAGTTATTATCACGCCGGCGTAGATTTCAGAGTAATTGGTGTAGTTTTGAGCTACTAGCTTACCTTTAAATTTATTTTTATAACTCTGAGTTCAATAAACATTCCTTTGTTGTATTCACCTTCTGGCCTTAGTGATAAGTCGCTACACAGATTTTCTAGTAGGTCTGGTAGCAGTGTATGTTAGCAAACAAAACTAGATCTTACACAATTAGTTGTTCGCTTTTCTAAAATATTCATTAAAAGCTTCGAGGAGAACACTTCTTATGGAATGATAACAGAGAAGGAAATAACAATCGCACTTTCAATTTGAGTAGGTTGTAGACGTTATTTTAAGTTTCTAACAGTCATTTCAATTTTTAAACATGATTTACTGTCTATTCTTGTTTCCTACCTACTACTCCCTAACAGAATAATATTTTAGTATCGCATTACATGTACATGAGGTAGAGTATTTAAAGAAAGGTTTCGCTTACTTCAGCAGAACAGCTTAGGAGTCCTTATTGGCGCGTGTTTACCGTCAGGATACTTCGTTGTTTAAACCTCACTACGCTAGACCGTATTATGCGTGCCTGCTGATATTCGCCGGTTAATTTAATTAAGTGCCAACTAAGATACGTAATTTTGTACAGTTTCGGGTAAGTTCAGTTTAGTTTAGCATTAGATTAGTTTCTTATTTTCTTACCCAAACGGAGGCTTTTCTGTAAGCCCAAGAAAAGGGCAATCTGTGTTCGTTGTTTGAGATAATAAAAGGGTGAGTTTGACCCTTCTTTGGACTTTTCATTTACACACTTGGATTCAGCGATAAGTCGCTCCATACTTCAAAAAGGTTTGTACTAAGCATAGACAAGAAGTTAGAAACATTATAATATAATAAAATGACATATTCCTTGCAAACATTGGCTCCAAAGACTTCTTGAAGGCTGAATAGTGTGACGTTTGGTATGACGCTGAATGGTATGACGTTTTAGAGTATGACACATAAAAACTGTGAAAAATCAATTCTTTTCGAAAATGACATCTGGCGCGAGAAATAGCCATTTCTGGTTGACTGAGCCTCATCAAAAATGGCTCTGTTACTATGTTCATAATACAAATCCTGAGACAATTCTTTTTCTGTTTAAAAACTAAGATATAAGTATCTGTTTTTCTACAAGTTTTTTTTGAGCCGGGAAACATAAAAAAGTCAACTCTGAGATAGATCCTAAGATTCTCTAACCTCGTATAAAGCGATTGCGGAAAATGCAAAGATCCAGTTGATCATATTCAGATGGATACAAATTATAGTCCACGTTTTCAATTCGGGCGTCGTTGCAGAAATAATTAGATGTTGTGAACCCAAAAAGTATAGTGATTCAATTATGCTTTTCCGAGATTCGAACCAAAGATCTTCCGGTTGCTAACTTAATGATGAGTTAAAACCTTACATCAAGAGAATATGCATCCAGGAAAGGGATCATTCTTCTGTTCCCTCTCAGTGGAGGTCAACGGGGGAGAAAACAGAAATCAGGTCTAGTAAATTCAGGTGATGGCGAGTTATTTGTTATCACCACAAGAAATATTCTCCCTCCTTCTAGCATGCCTTCGTTGTGTAGTGGTAGCACGTTCGGCGCTTATTCGAGAGGTCCTGGTTCGAGCCCTGACGAGATCATTGCTCATTTTTCACGTCTCTAGCATCAACAAATCTAACGACTGTACAATACATCTCAGTTCAAGTAACAGTCTATAATTTATTGAGTTTTGCGGAACAAGAGTATATAAACTATGTCTTCTCCCTGGATTCGAAACGCGGATCTGCCGGTGCTCGAGGGATTTGCTATTTACTTCCGTATAAGAAATAAAATAATTCTTTATGTTTTTACTTTTTGAATGGCGAATTAGAATTTTAAATATTCAGATAGTTTATTTACGGCTAATAATTATACTTCGAAAAGCATTCATCATTGAATCCTATACCAATACCACTTTTACTCTATCAGCTGTGGAAAAATCTTATATACTAGATTGACGCGTTACTTCTGTGTTGTTTATCTACAGCCATATCTACCCGTAATTTCCATAAAGAAACAATGCAGAGGTCTTAATGTATCCTACGTGACATTCATGTTAAGATACCAGTGTTCTCACAGTAAAACAAAGTCCTCACATACGCTTTAATGAAACAGCTCGACGGGCATATACACGTAGGTCGTCTGGCACTTTTGGGATGGCATCAGGACTTAAACGCCGAATGGGGAGGATCTCGAATCCAAACTTCTGCATCATTTATTTGCAGTCGCTACATTAACTTCCGAATAAGAGTTAGCTAAACTGCTCGGGGACACCTTATGATGAATGTTGGTTGCGAAAAACTTAATTCTGCAGCACTCTTTCAAATCCTTCTGGTGCAGAGATGGGGAAATCGCAATTCTGTTAATTACCACTCAGGCCAAAATTATGAATGATTTCGAAAGCTTAATTCCTCCCTCGGAAACGCGTTTCGGTCCGTTAGTAGCTGCTTGTCGACAATTTTTGCTATTTGCGCTGAAAGTAAATTTGTCTTTGAAAAGGCTGAGGATGAAAAATTAGATATTTATGAGTTCGAAATTCAGTATAACTTTAAAACAGACCCCGAGCTAGAATTAAATCATTTATATATAAAACATAGCTAAAAATAAATTTCTGTTCCTAGCTCACCAGAAGTGGTAGACATCTATACCATCATTTAAATGAATTATCTCATCTCATACATTTATTTTTGGTAACGGGAATTCTTGAAATATATTCAAGATCCAGAGACTCGAGTCTTTAAGCATTTTCCGTTCCTCTCGTGATTCGAATCTAAACGTTACAAAAAATATACTAAATCAAATATTAATCGTCTTAACTCAAAATTTTGGAAAGATTAGTTTCCACATCGAACGCAATGTTGGAATTTCAGTCGACCGGAATCCCCCAAATCCCACTGAAGTCTCCAGGCAAACCGTACTTTTAATTTCCCGAAGAAACTTTCTGAAGATTCAATGTCTAGTGTTTTTGCAATGTTAATTCTTGAAATAATCCTCTGTGCGCTTATTTTGATTTAAAATATTTCTCTGAAACTCAGAAAGACACGTAAACTGCTCGTAAACACTTTGAAGATATTTTATTGAGAAACTGAACCTCAAGTTTTCAAGAGTTTTAATTATGTACTCATGTTACTAAATTTAATTTGCATCTTTTTTCAATAGATATAAGTCTGCTTTTAACAACTGTATTTATACATTTTTTCTCATCAAAAACACATTAAAAATTTTTATTTTAAAGTAAAAGCTATTTTTCTCCTTTGTTTAATCTTTTTATTTTTATATGAAACATTCCAGTGATTAGAGATCTAAAAGATTCGAGAATTCTTCAGGATTCTACTTCGCCTCCTAGAAAATTAAGAATTCACCTCATCTAGGATATTATACAATTAGAAACATGCAAATCCTTTGAACGTTCAGGTTAAAAGCAAAAATACCTTTAGATGCACTGAATACGTTGGTTGCCACCATTTAAAAATAAGTGTTTACATGACGTCAGAGTTTTATCAAGAAAACGTTTTTTATTGGAAGAGAAATAATTAAATATAACTATTAATAAAAATATTAAATATTTCTATTTCAAATGAAAGGATCATATGAAAAGTGTTTACTTAATTTTATTTTCCACAAATTATAACTTAAACCTTTTAATAAACTTGTAAGAGTTTCCTGCTTTTAGATATAGCATACACTGTGTCAAGACTCGCATAGGATTTTGTAAATAAACCTATGCGAATTATCGCTTTGCCTAAATTAACAACAGAAACGTAAAAAAGGATGTAAAAGATTCGGCTAATCTTTGGAATATGGTAACAGGTAGTTTGGCGACATTTTGGCAGGGCGATAAAGGTTACTAGCTAGGACTTCAGCAGTGTACATGGATAAAGTCAGGAGTGTGCGCAATGCCATTTTTGTGCAATTCTGGGATGTTTTTTTAATTGAAAATAGGTCGACGTGTACATGGATGATAGTGTGTATGTGCAATTCTTAAAAACGCGGCAAGCAGTGGGCGATTCTGCACTTTCTCCCAATTTCGCACCTAATCTTCGTTACGATTAAGCACTTTTGTTCCATAAAAGTTCTAGCATAAGCGTAATTCGGCTAGCAGATTGTTGTAAAAAAATTTTGAGTTAAAAAAAATGCCTTTACTTCGTGAAAACAAAATGGCGTACAATAAAAAACTATCAGGTTGCCGTAGCAGGGTTGGTCGCCAAATTTTCGCCAAAAATGGCCAAGTTACCATAATCCGAAGATTAACCAAAGATTCATTTTTTAAAAACTCAAATAACTGAACAGAAGGCACTTGTTTTGCTTACCAAACCAACTGGCAATTACGACGTATCTGAAAAGTATGGAATTCAAATTAAAGCTGCCTAATTCTTACGTTTACCAAAGCCTACTCTGAATTAACTAGCGCGCAAGTATCTCAAACCTACACCGTTCTGACAAGCACTATTAGTAAGAATAAAAGCAAAGCAAAAGACTGAATGCTATTGTGTGTGTGTGAGTGATTATGGCTAAGTCTCGAGGGCTATCTGCCTAAGGGAAGGGATGCCTTCGTGGAGGACTTTCTAAGGGAAACTGGCTCGTATACACGTTACACATGGGAAAAACCACGAAAACACCCATGCAGCCAGCCCGTTCGCGGGATTCGAACCTCGGACCGAACTACCAAGTGTTCAGAGACTTTACCGCTCGACCACTGGTGGGCTGAATGCTATTGTAAAAATTCAATTCCTTTAAATAGTGTCTCTTTCTACCTCATGTAAATACGTGCGAGCGAAAATTAACATTCTGGCAGGAAAAGGGAAAGGAAGAAGTGAGTATAAAGATGAGCAATATAAAAAGACTAGATAATCGAAATAAATAAATACCATACAAACTAAGGGCATTCTTGGCATGTGCTCATGCAGTGAACCTACTTCAGTCTGAAGTAGGTTGCAAAGTTTGGATTGGTTAATTTGATTATGACAAAGCACTGGAATACAATCTACGTAACCTTCCAGCACGCGCGCTTGGCAATTTTACAAGAGCACGCGCATGTCGCATTTTTTACGGCATCCGTTATTTTACCCTTTCTGGCGCAAAGAACGACAGAAATGAGTGAATATTGATAATAAATTTGTCGAGAAATAAAATATTAATCTTATTATTCAAAATACAAATGATATCACATTGAAATATAAGTAAATTAATTTTGAGTTCTTATGTTAGTGAGATGGAAATGCAATGATGTATTTCATGATAGAAAATTTTAAATTTATTATTTAATAATTATATTTTAAAATCGAAGCTAATTTTAATATTCATCAGTGACAAGTATAGATAGTAAAAAAGGAAAACACCTTGGTAGGAAAAAACTAAGTTTAGCATTACTTACTTCTGCGAGGAAATTTGCTTCTTACTGGTTACAAAAACGCACTTTAAGCTAACTTTAATGTTTTTATTTATTTCCAAAAAATAGAAATAGAAGAAAATAAGGAATGGAAATCACTGTTGTTCTACCATCCAAAGGTTTCCTTGTCTTCATTTTCTTTATCAGACAATTCTTGAAGAATCCGAGCAAAATCTGCTGGTTGCACATATTTTTTTGCCGTGAAAACCGACATAAAATTTACAGAGCCAAATGTATTCAAATTAAAATAATACACGGCAATTAACAAAATATTTGAGAAAAAAGTATTTTCTGAATTTTAAAACACGACCACGGGCGTATCGTAGCTTTTATGAAAAAAGCTGCCACGTAGTATAAAAGCCCAGTTAAAAAAAAAAAATGTTTTCCTGTTGGCACATTCCATGATGTAGGGGAAGGGTAGAAAGGAGGAATAGAACTATTAGTACCTTAACTGCTCGGCCGCTGGTGGGCCCAACTATGCAAAGGACATTGGAGGTTTGCTTATGTTTTCATCTGAAGTAATATCTTTTATTTGACTGCTCAAATTCCTAAGAGAGACTATGGAGGTGTGAAACATTTGGAACTGAGTTATCGTGAAGCATTTAGAGGTTAGCAAAGGAATATTCAGAGATTCCGCGATAGAATCTAGTTGAGAGTACAGTGAAGGTTTACCGAACTTTCTCTTAAATACTCTTTATTATACATCTGGCGCCAGAAATGAAACTGGTGAATGAAATTTCGGCATGAGCATAGACAGGTTGTCAAGTTAGCAACTTTTCTGCGGCTGGGATGTAAGTTATGCTATGGTTTGAATTATTTGATGATGAAACTGTCTAACCGGAAAGATGCCTACATAGAGAACGTTTCAAAATCCTATGACCGGCACGTGGTTTCATTAAGAAAGCTCAAATTCCCGAAAACTATGATGAAAAGATATATTTTCTTAGTTTTATTGCCCTAGTCCAAAATGCCCCTAGTTCTTTATACCTCTATTTAAGAAATTTTAATGAAATCGTTTGGATATATTTCAAGATGCCCTTTTATATACGTTTTAAAAAACATCAACTAGATATTCTTCGACGCATATTTACGACTTTATCTGTCAGAGGGTTAAGGGGACGGTGGACTTTAAAAATTAGTTTTTTAAGTTTTTGTATTTTTAACAAAAGCTTTTACACATATACATATATTATAACATCAGTTTATAAAAAACATGTTCAAAATTCCAATTTATTTTAAATTAAAAATTTTTAAAACAAAAGATTAATTATTTTAGTTAAAGATTAAAAATGCTCCTTGCGCTCTAATTTTCGATATTTTTTTCCTTTTAGTTGGTTATAAAGACTTAACACAAGATTTTGTGTATCCGTTATTGAACATAATGAATCAAATATTTTTAATAAGGACTTTTGTGAACTTAAACCCAGTTTTCGGAAAAATATCACATTTTGTTAAATATTATTACTAGTTTAAATTTATTAATAACCTCGTACTCAAAAATGCATACACAGTTCTACTGTAACATATAACAAGATAGTTTCTTCCAAATATCATTCATTTTTAACTAAAAATGAGTCGCATGGAGCATTTTCAAGACATAGGTACTGCGAAAAAATTTGTTTAGTGAAAACCGAATTTAAAGCTTTTCTTCAAACTTTCATTTAATACATGGTCATGAGAAACAGCAAATTAACTTTAAATATGAATTTGTAAACGCTAGATAACATTTTTGTATCATTTAACTATTTTTAATCTCGTAATATTAAATATAACAAATATAAACATATTTCAAATTGGTATGTGATTCAAAGTTATAGGGAGAAACAATTTATGCATTATATTCAATGAAACTTTTAAAATTCACCCGCACCATATTTTTTACTTTCATTTGTCACATTTACATTATCTATTAACGTTTTACAATATTTTTTACTATTTCTGTTTTTTTCCAAGAAGGTAAACTTCTCTTTTTGCTTTGGTTCAAGCGACGTTGATCCGGCCTTTTTTGCAACGAATAGGGAAAATGAGTTTCCCCATGCTCTACGCATATAGCATTGACATAACAGAAGTTAAATTCATAAACAGTTGTCAATCCTGACATTACTAGCCTTTTTTTTTTAATAAACACTTTTTTGGGCGAATATATAAATTTTAACTGTTGAAATACATTTTTTTTTTTTTTTTTGCATTTTCTTCAAAATTTAAAGAGCAAAGTTTACATTGTTTATACATTTTAAATGCTTGCAACGTTGATTTTTAGCTATTTTAAGGGAAAAGGAAAATGGGCTTAAGGAAAATTGGCTTGTCTCCTCATTATAGGAGGGAAGATGTAACCAACCCGTTTGCCGTGATTTGAGCCCGGGTCGAGCTACCAGTGCGCAGCAGTCTTATTCACTTGAAAACACGTGGGTTGGAATATAAAAACTAATTAAAGAACTGAAAGATGTCCACTGCGCGAAACAAAAATGGGACAGCTTGGTGTCTCCCATTCTACTGAACCGATTGACGAAGTTCAACTTGCGTTTTTCCTGTCTCGAAAGCGCCACTTAGGATATGTGTCATATTTATATATAGCATTGTTCTACTATAAGTATTTTGACACACAATCGGAGTTTTCTGAAATGTCATGCCAATTTGTTTCCATATTTCGATTCTACGACTCAAATTATGCCAAACTGCCAAGTTTTGTAAAACTCGCGCCAGCGATTTTTAAAAAATTATCTCTCAAAATTTTAGCTCCTCGGTGTTAATTGAGTTCGGTATATATTTATTAACCTCTCTCTTTTTTTTATTAAACTTACTTGATTCTACCTTTCATATTTCGAAATTTAGGTTCATTCCAAATAAAGTTCGCCAATTATTTTATGATTTATTTTTAAAATTCGTATTTTTAAATCATTTTTATAAATTTTTCGGAAAACATTTCGGATTATAACGTATAAAATGTTAGCTGTCATCTTAATGTAGACGTATTTCGAAGCATACCTGCAAAAAATTAGAGTTTTCTATACAAACTTTGCTAAGATATATTTGAATTTATATTTCGGCGCGTTTTGAAATTTGACGTATTTATTATAAGCGATATTAACGAAAATGCGGTGTACGCACTTTGTTAAAAGTATTTGAAAATGTGAACGATGAATTTTCCCCCTCTCGTACACAAAAAAGGCAAAGGAAAATGGGTTGCTATAAGTTAAGAAGTTCGGAAAGTGAATTATTCATGGCTCAAACTGAAACAAAATTTGCCAAGATAAATTTTTGAATAGCTTCAAAAATTTCTCACCAAAAATTACAAAATTTTATACTTGGGCATAACTTGAGTCGTAGAATCGAAATATGGAAAAAAATTGGCATGTTATTTCAGAAAAAGTACGATTTTGTGTTTAGGTATTTAAGTTAGAACAATGCTATATATAAATCTAATATATATCCTAAGTCACGCTTTCGATACATGGAAAACGCAATTTGAATTTCGTTAATCGGCCCAGTAAAATGGGAGATATAACACTGCCCCATCCCCCCAGTGTGCATTTGTATGTTCTTGCTTCAAATATACCTGTTTGTCCAGCTTCAAGTGTTACATTAAGTGGTGGTGTATTTAATTATGGCAAAGCACACTAGGGCTATCTGCCTAAGGGAAGGGATGCCTTCGTGGAGCACTTTCTAAGGGAAACTGGCTCGTATACAAGTTACACATGGGGAAAACACACATGCAGCCAGCCCGTTCGCGGGATTCGAACCTCGAACTGGACTACCGGTGTTCAGCGACTTTACCGCGCGGCCGCTGGTGGGCCAGTATTACATTAAGACGATGAATGCCATATTACGATGCTACGTGCTACATGCAGACGATGCGATCAGATATTACATTACACAATAAAAGTTATTGCATTGGACGAAACATACGGCGATCTCACATCTTCTTGCGTTTTTAAAGTAGGTTTTTAAAAAGTAAAGAAAGCATTTGATTCTTTAGCCTCATTTGTAATCAAGCTTGATTTCAAATCGTATTTGAAGTCAATCTTTACAAAATCTGTATAATTTCCAGGTATCGAGTAAATGCCCACTTAAGTGTAAGCGGTGTGACCCCCAAAAAAATGATATTTGGAAACCTGTCCCGGTTTATTTGTTTAAGATTCATTCATTTGAAAGAATTCAGAACTGAATTTTAAATATAGAGCGTTTTGAGCTATGAAAAAATTTTAAATCAGGATTTATATAAAAATTCAAAATGAAAATAGAAAAGTTAAGCAATAAAACAGGAATGGCAAAGTATTATTTCTAACGCATAATTAGACAGCAGTTGGCACGTGTACACTGCTATGACACTTTAATAACATGTAAACGATGTAAAAGGAAAGTGTGCAGGTTATGCAACTGAAATATGTGTCCACCTTTCGCAATAAGGCCACCAGCAGCCGATACGTAAATTCGCTGAACACTGGCTGTTCAGTCCAAGGTTCGAATTCCGTGAAAAAGCTGGCTGCATAGGCGTTTCTATGGTTCTCCCCAATTGTAACGTGTATACTAGCCAGTTTCTCTTAGAAAGTCCTCCGCAAAAGCATGCTTTCCCCTAGGCAGATAGCCCTAGTGTGTTTTGTCATAATTACATAAACCAAACCAAACCTTTTGCAGTAGAAATGTTAAATAGAAATCCTTCGACTTTCTTGTAAAAAAGTATAAAACGTGTAGAACAAAACAAACAGAACAAACACTGTTAGAACTTTATTGTTGAATGTATAATTTTCGAGCTTTTAAATATGTATCACTGTGCATGGATTCCAAATTTTTAATTTTCTGAAGTTATTGTTTACATAGATTCATTTTAAATTCAAAACAAATGCATAAATAAATTTTAGGTAATTTTGTATCGTATTGGTGTATTTATTTATGGCAAAGCACACTAGGGCTATCTGCCTAAGAGGAGGGATGCCTTTCGTGGAGGACTTTCTAAGGGAAACTGGCTCGTATACACGTTACACATGGGAAAAACCACGAAAACACCCATGCAGCCAGCCCGTTCGCGGGATTCGAACCTCGGACCGAACTACCAGTGTTCAGCGACTTTACCGCTCGGCCGCTGGTGGGCGTCCGGTAATTTTGTATCCACACAGTGGATAGTTTCTCAGTACAGTGATGAAATAATTGCTACATAGCTGTAGAACTAACGCAGTACCATCCATCGTTTTTTTTTCTTAATAATAAGATTGAACTTAATACATACAAACTTTAAACATTCACATTTGTTACACGTGTTTCGCACATTATCCTAATTTTTAAACTTTATGCGAGTATTGCGTGCTTAAACACAGTTTATTCATAATCCTGAAAAAATATTTTCTTTTTCTATTTTGTTTTTGAATTCAGAAAATTACTGACTGATCTCTTTGTTTCTCTTTTATATAAAACGTATAAAAGTATAACGGGATTAGTAACTAAATTTACATTCATTTTATGGGCATTTATTTATTGCTTAAAAAGCTGCCAAATCATGAAAATGCTTTATAGGCTTTTATGGAGTTACATTTTTAATCGAAGAATTGTGGGCTCCGTGCTTCTTTTTTTATTCCACATGCAAATATGTTCGAAAAACTCTTCAATCTTCTGTTTAATGTTGAAAAAACTCTTCAATCTTAAATCTTTAAAACGCTTAGCTTTGCACTTTCACCCTTTTCTTCCCATCTCATTTATATCTTCATTTTGATCCTCGGGTCATCATTAATGAAAGCTAACAAGTTCTAGCAGTTTGTTCTCCCTTCTCTTTTGAGAGTTGTAACTCCCGTCATTTCCAAAAGCTGCTTCCCCTACCCTCTTCCCATTCCCTTCTTTCATCTTTAATATCACTTTACACGACCGCGAAGGAGAAATTAACCTTCTAACGTTCCTAAAGGAAAACCTTTGCGCAAAACGTGTGCGAAAACCACTCCACCAAATGCCCACATTTTCCCAACTCCGAAGGGAGAGGGGAGAAGAAACGAATTCCAACCGTGTGTCTCCCCTCTCGTGAAATTCGACCACACAGGAGTTTCCAGTTGTAAGTCCATCGGCTAAGTGAAGAGAAAAAGATGAAAGCCAGAGATCGCTTGCTTGTTCGAGCGAAGGAGAATAAGAAAAAGAGGAGGAAAAAAAGAACCGCATGATAAAAAATCCGTCCTCAGTAACGGTTCCACTACAGAGGCTAAAAAAATGAAAAACCCAAGTTTTGGCCAGTGCCTCAGTTTGGAACCAAAGCCACGGAAATATGTGATCGGAATAAGAAATCGAGATTAGATGTTTTAACTCTGTACTTGAATATAAAATATATTTTAAATGGCTTAGCTACAAAGGTTTATTGGTTTATACCATGTTTTCGTTCCTTTCGGTTGAAATTTCTCGAAACGTTAAACAAGGCAGTAAAGAAAGAGACTATTTTTTGTTATTAAATAATTGAAAGCTATTCACAAATAAAATAAAAAAAAATTAAAAAAAAACTAAAACAAGTTATTCAAAAAAAAAAAAAAAAACACGAACACGTAAATGGATTGAATGCAAATACTTTGGTAGGAAGTTCGTGAATTAAGGAACGTGACTAAAACCAGACTGCCGATAATTGATCTATCGATAGAACAGTGTTTCTGAATCCCTCATGAGTGTCAGTCTATACAATTTTAAGTATTATTTAAATTTTCTAATAGTTATTTTTAATTTTGAAACCCTTTCATTTAAATTCTTGTTTTCCACCAAAAACTCCCTGCCAGAATGAGATTTCAGTATCGCGTTTTATGAAGTAAAACCAGTATTTATGGGATGTTCAGTCACTTCCGTAGGTAAGCTCAGAAATTCTCAGTAGAGCGTATTCTGCCTTCGGGCCAAGTCGTTGCTTTAAGCCTACCTTACTACGTTCGGCTGTAGTCCTAAGTGCCTGTTAGTATTCGACGGCGATGTTTAATTACTGCCCAATACGGTTAATTATCTTTGTACAGCTTCGGCTAAAGTTTAGCTAGTTAGAATTAGCTTAGTTTCTTATTCTCTATCTTAAGTTAAAGCCCAAGTGAAGGCTTTCTTTTAAGGCTGAGAGGGGCTGTCCGTTAGTATTTTTTGAGTAAATAAGAGGGTATTTAAACCCTTCTTTGGATTCATATAGTAGTTCTTTGGACTCATAGTTGTGAGCAGACCGGCGAATAGTGTCTATGCACTTCCCTAAAGTGGTTAGACACTTACCAAGTGGTGGCTAGACACCCAAATAGTGGCTAGACACTTCCCTAAAGTTTTAGTAGCCAAGGACACGTAAATCAGCTAGAATGTTTAGCTCTTTGCTTTTTTCTTGCGCATCGGTGCAACAAGATAATGTCTATAGAAAATCATATCTCCCTTTCTCGAAGGACGTTGAGTAGCTCTGGTTTAAAACTTCAACTTACAAACTTTCGCTAATGAATTGAGGTCTAAAGCGGATTGCACAAAGCTTTTGCTCTAGTCTACTCATGTTGGTAGAATTGGCCTTTTTATTTGATGACTGGATTGGGATCTAATCATATGCTACCTTAGTACTTCCATGTCCTAATTTGCTTCAGTTTATGGTGTGGCCGAAATACCATTCGATGAATCTAATGTTGTAGTGGTGATAGTGTTATTTCACCCATACTAACACATAGATAAAGATGGCGCCTAACTCCTAAGACAACATAGATAAAGATGACGCCTAACTCCTAAGACAACATAGATAAAGATGGCGCCTAACTCCTAAGACAACATAGATAAAGATGGCGCCTAACTCCTAAGACAACATAGATAAAGATGGCGCTTGACTTACAGAAAGGCGATCAAAAATAGTTTGATCTAAGACCGTATTTTTAAGATTCTAACTAAAGACCCGTTGTGAAATGCGAAACCTTTTCACCGCTTCTCATTATTTCTCCTTGATGATTAGGATTTTAACCTTTCGCCTTCTGATTGAAATATCATCTTTTGGATTCGTCCTTCCCCAGTTTTATAGGCATGTTTCTTAGGGACTTTTCGAATTCGGAAATACTTTAGGAAGTTCGGGACAAATATTATCTTCAACAGGAACATTTCTATAATAAAGAGGTTTGAGTTTAATAGTAGAATCCGATTGTATGGCTAAACAGAAACTACGATGAAGGAAAAAAAACTTGAGCATAATATTCACCTTATTATTATATACGATGTTTCCATTTTCTTTTATCTACTATATGGTTAACAAGCTTGAATTCGATAGTTTTTGTTATCTATAGTATGATTTAATATCAAAAGTAATTTATATGTATATTACTACTAACATTAATTTGCTGATATTAATAATCAAAGGAACGTTTTACACGAACATGGAAAATATACGATAGGCAAAACTGTTGTGGAAAAACTGTTGTGTTGTGAGCAAAACTGTTGTGTTGTGGAGGAAAATAATGCTGGGTAAGATATTCAAAGATGTCTTAGCTTGTACTAATGCTAAGATGGAAAATTAGTAGAGATTTTTTGCAGATAGCTCTGGCGAAATTTATAAGTTTAGGAATAAATAAAATTTTAATTTTGGTTTTACCTTATTAAAAATCAAAATGATCTAATGTTCTTAAAAATACAAATGAAATATTTCATCAGAATATTGCCTAACGTATTTGTCATTAAGGTTTTTGATCCTGGAAAAATGAAAAATTAGCAATGCCCTCGACGGGACTCGAACCTGTACTCTCGAATAGACGCCGAGTGCGCTACCGTTATACTACGGAAGCATGCCAGAAGGAGGAACAAAATACTTTACGTACTCCCATTTTAGAGGCCAACTGGCGATTGGGAAACTCAGTCGCCAAATCCTGGCGGTAAAGAATCATCCTCCACCACCTCTTTTAGTTCGGGCGCCACTGTAGAGAAACTTAGAAATTTTCAATGTCAGGAAACTGAAGAAATCCGCAGTGTTCTCGGCGGGCGAATGCGGACCTCTCGAATACGTGCCAAGTGTGCTATCGTTACACACCGAAGGCATGCAGAAAGGTGGGAGAAAATACCTTACAAACTAATAAAAATTAGTCCACTTTAAGCAAACTGTCTACATACAGCTATCGTTTAAAAATTGTAAAACCGAAATATTCAAATCATTTGCCAAATGATAAAAAGTCGCAATGAAAATTATTTAGTTTGAAAAAAGTTTTCTTTGTATCTTTAAATTAGAGCCCCGCTATTAAACAAATAGTTGACATATTTGCTTGAAATTATGCAGAATACCTGCTTTTATGGATTCAATGGCTTTTAATAATGATTTAATACTAATGGCAGAAAATAATTATGAGCTTTTCCTTTCAAGGAATCATTATTAGATATAGGAATATGATTTTGACTTATAAGTCAGACGCAAAAGGAAAACCATCTAAGATGGGAATTTAAAATTAGCCTCGACCAAGAAAATGTTTCTTCACAAGCTTCAAGAAAGTCCGCCTATTTAAAACGTTTTGATTAATATCAAGTAATTCATAAGAAATGCTTATTTGAAAGCTATGGCACTAGAAACCCGTGTTCCAAAAATTCTATAATAAATTCACGTGTGTATAAAATCCACTGTTTAGACCAGAAAAGGTGTTCGAAACATCTCTTTACAACCAATAGCAAAAGGTAAAAATTCTGCAGAATTAAAAACAGTTGTTTCAAATCACAATTTTCAGCTTAACCCCTTCCGGCACGCTACTCTTTAAAGTTGGAATTTTATCAAAGAAAATTGTAGGCAGTCTATTTAGGCCTCGGAGAGTATGCAAGTATAATTTTACAAAGATTACACAAACCGTTTCCATTTTGTGGGTGTGTTCGAAGCGAACACTTCCATACACTGAAGACTTCACTATACGCAATATTTCAAAGATAAAAATTAAAAGTAATACAGAATAGACAGATTAGCATACGAACAACAAAATTTTATAAAGATTTGTTTTTCATTGATATTTTTTATATTTAAAAAAACATTTCTTTGAAACTTTTCTGAAACATTTCTTTGAAAAATCAGTGTCTTTAAAAATAGAATATATCTCAAAGTTAATGATTTGCTTGTGTGGTGCTTCCATATATCATTCATAGAGATTAAAAGTAACCATTAGTGTAGTTTTCGTGATATTTATCGATTATTTTCAGTGTCTAAAGAGAAAATATTTTTGATGTGTTCACCCCGAACACACTGCGCCGGAAAGGGTTAGAGGTTTTAAAATGAGTTTCAGTTTTCGGCAAGTACAGTTTTATTATATGTATGGAGAACTTCGGTCTGAAATCTGTAGAACTATTTTGAACTTTTTTGCCTAATAAATTTATGCGTAATATAGTGTTAAACCAAGTTAAGGAATTTAATTTTTATGAATATGATATTTGGTCGTGATAGTTTTCAGATCATTAATAACAAAAGCAATTTTAAATGTACATAAGCTGAGTTGTAATGAATATTTAGTACGTATTAAAATAAGTTTCAATGTCGCGGTTGATAACAATCTTTAAATGAAGAAATTCATAATAAAATATCTCATATGCACTTCACATGACTTCCTTGTAACTACACAGACTACCAATAAGTATTTGGACACCTATGCAAATGACGATATCTGCAGTCCTAAGGTAAGTCACGGACTCCGCAGGTATATATCGTGTAGGAAACAGTATCGGCTTTAGTCGCATGCAAGATGCCTCGCAGTTCGGACCTCTCTGATTTCGAGAAAGGTATAATTATCGGGTATCACAAATGTGGCCGATCCTTAAGAGACATATTTAGCGATCTGAAGTACCCAAAATCGACAGTGGCCTATGTTATTAAGAAGTAGAAGATGAGTGGTAATTGTTCGAATGTGCCCCGAGTCGGCAGACCAATGAAACTGGGAGATAGAGACCGACGAGTGCTGTCCAGAGAAATTCGGAAGAACCGCACCCAGCTGATGGCCCTCATCCGCGAGGAGTTTCAACAGGCATCCGGGAGTGTTGTTTCAATGAATACCATCCATAAGGAAGTACATCTGCTTGGTTTTCATGGTCGTGCTGCTGCCCATAAGCCTTTGGTCACAAAGTCCAACCGCGCTGCTCGGTTAATGTGGTGCAAAGCACATCGAAATTGGACCGTAGATCAGTGGAAACGGGTTCTTTGGAGTGACGAATCAAGGTTCACCCTTTACCATTCGGATGGCAGCGCCTGGGTCTGGCGTCTACCTGGAGAACGTCTCCTGCCAGAATGTATTGTGCCAACAGTCAAGTTCGGCGGAGGTGGAATTATGGTCTGGGGGTGTTTCTCCTGGTATGAGCTAGGACCCTTGGTCCCCATTCATGGTAAGCTCAACTCCGATGCCTACTGCACTATTTTGGATGACAATGTGCTTCCTACGTTGTGGCAGTTTTACGGGTTGGACCCCTGTTACTTTCAGGACGAAAATGCCAGTTGTCACGTTTCGACGTTAACCAAGGCTTGGTATGGTGCCAATGGAGTTCATCGAATGGACTGGCCTGCCCAGAGTCCAGACCTGAACCCTATCGTGAACCTCTGGGACGAGTTGCATCGCCGAATTCAGGGGTGCACAACCCGTGTAAAATCGGTGAAGGAACTTCTATGTCTTCTCCAAGCCGAGTGGAAGAAAATACCACTAGCTGTCATACAAAGACTTGTGGAAAATATGCCCTGGAGGGTCCACGCTGTAATTACCTCTCCTGGAGGCTCTACCAACTATTGATTTTGAATAAAGTTAGTTTTTCTTTTCTATCACAGGTGTCCAAATACTTATTGGTAGTCAGTGTATTAAATTATAGACACATTTGTTGCCCTTAATTTAAAGTTACTTCTTCCAGTTTCTTTAGAGGTATATTTCTCATTCAAGAAATTCAGTTCTCACTTCGCAGTAACGCACAAATACATAAAAACTCAAAATATGTTCATTAAAAATCGTAAAATACAGAAGAACCTAAAACACTAAATTCAGTTTAAAACCATTTTTCGCAATTAGAGTTTCTACGCAAAAACAGGCGATAGGACCAAAGTGCGAAATGCAAAAATTTTCAGTTCACAATTATTCAAAGTTAATTTCCGGCCCCACTGGGCAAAAAGACAATAAAGCTGGTGCATTAAGTGACTTAATAGTGAATTTTGTACTAAAAATTTCAAATGTAAATAAATGGCGGCCTAGTTTGACCTAGCCATACTTAAACTTTTAAATTGTTGATAATTAAATTATTTCATGCAGATTATCTAAAGGCATAAGAAACTAACCGGAATATAAAAACAACATAATTCAATCGTATTTAAAGCACGCACAAAATGCACAATTTACCAGCATGTAAGAATCAGAGTTCATTGAGACAAATAAAAGAATGGGTATATTGTATATATTTAAATATACATTTGTTGCGGCCGACTGCAACAAAAAAGGGAGGTGCACAACTATATGTTTTAGCAGTCCCATATGCAAAATTCCAACGGTCAGTGGCTAATCGTTTTTGAGTTATGCGAGGTAAGTACATGCCAGATACGTAAATACGTACGTACGGCCATCACTAACTATAACATCTAAATCCATTTTGGGGAATCCTTTATTGTGTCCATACGTACAGAAATCATGCAGAAAAGTCGGTGAAATTTATTCAGGAGCCGTCAAAATGGATATTTACTTTGGAATATGATACCGGAAAATTTTCCACGATTGCAATACTTTTACTTCGTACAGGGGGGGGGAAATTGAGAACTTTGCTTATAAAATCTCTGCATTGTAAATATAAATCAAGAAGGTGAGAAATATAATAAAGGGTCCTGCCTTCTGCAAATTTTTCATTTTTGTTTAAAAGCGGTAACAAGATAAAAATCAAGAGAATTAGGTCCCGTATATCGAACAATAAAATAACAATAAAATTAAATGTAATTATATATATATGCCTTCAAAGCAGGGAGTAAGTTTATTTCTGTTAGTACTGAGTTCACGAACTGTTCTATCTTCCGTAATCTTGTAGTGTCTTAGTGACATTACTGATGTTTGCTAGGGAGCAGCTGGAGAACAAAATCCCCTGGAGTTTGATCATGGATTCATCAAACAATTCACACAAGCTCCTGAGATCTTCTTCCGGCACGTGACAAACCGAGATTAAAAAGACAAGCGTAAAGCTTGAAAAACAAGAGTCCACAGTTTGTGGAACTCAAAATGAACGTGGCATCACGTACACTCAGCCGTGTGCATGGAATACCGATCGAGGATTAGAAGGCTTTGAGTCGACGCCTTCCTTCCTGTTTGCCTGCGTGTTTCGCTGCAAGGGTCCCACTTCGATTTTCATGCACCGAGATTTCTAAGCACTGTTTTTGCTTAGAAATAAGATCCCTCAATCATTCAACTCTCCAGAATGGCAAGAAAAAGGAAAATGTTGGTTCACTTTGAAAGAAAGTTAACGCTAAAGTAAATTCTAATATTTCGACATAGTGAAATTAATACATATATAAGAATTACGAAATAGTTATATAAGAATAAGAGTTATCAGTAAAAAGGTTTATCTTACAATTTCCTCGAAAGAGTCAGTTCTGGCCTCTGTAAGTCCTTGATAAATTTCATGAAGCTTGACCAAATATACTTAAAAACTATTTTTTGATTCAACGCTCCATTCTTTGATAAGTATTGCCCGGATTATCCAAATCAACGAGTGCTTCACCGATAACATTGCTTAGGGTAACCACAACTACTGATCCACGAAAAAGTAATATACCAGTGTAACGTTTCATTACCAAACATGCTGAACATTAAAGGTAATCGAATATTACAGCTACGAGGACAAATGTGGCAACTACAAAGATCCATGTACTCTTCAAATCAATGCATCATGCTGTGGTGTTTTCCTTCGATCATGCCAAAAGTGTGGCCCGTGGTCCAAGACTAAGAAATCAGCTCAATATCAGACCAAGAAAGCTGTATGAGATTTCATCAGTTAATTAAGAGACGGTACCCACCATTGGTCATTTGGTCTGAGCAACATAGAAGGATACACGTATTCGTTGTTTTTAGAAATTCATGTTGACTTGAATCTCTGAAGAGAATCTAATTTTAATTATTTATCAAATTCCGATATTTATTAAGTATTTATTGCTTGCAATATGCAAAATAATATGCTATATTTATTGAGAGAAAATATTGCGTGCACTATACCTTATCCTGACGATCATCACGCTAACAAGACCAGCTTTAAATGGCCAACGCTTCTGAGGACATAAATAAATATCATTAATGAATATCACCTTATAGAAGGCCTTTCCCTACACAAAAGATCAAAATCGTCTGAAACCCTACGTGGTAGACATAGAGAGAATTTACTACGGATAAAATATTTAGAAACACTTCTTTTCATTTAGCATAAGAAATTAAGAGATAAACTTCGCTTTCAGATGCCATCTTCAAGATTTTTATTTGTATAATAGACAGCGTTTGAGCGGCAGGCAATGATTAACACTTTGACTACTAACAGAAATATATGTGTCCCTCTCAAAGTTTAAACATTACTGCTGGGTTAAAAAGTACTTAGAATCTCCTGAATGTTGGGGATCACCTTCCAATAGTTGTAAACTCAAGAAGCCGCTGTGATCGTTGTACAAAAATGAACATAAGGAAAAGAACAAATATGAGTTGTTTAATGTGTAATGTTGGGTTATGCAAGAAATGCTTTACCCTGTACCATACGATGTAATATCTATTTCATTTTCCAAAATAATATGTGGGCTTATAGTAAGTGGATAGCTACACCTGGGACATATCTATCCCATCATTTAACGGCGGCTGGGACATTTGTGTTCCATCCAGCCTTTCGCTTGAAAAACCGTTTGACAAAGAGATTCCAAATGCTACGTGCCTTATTTATGACATATTTTGTTCACTTAGATAAAAAAACTGGGTAATAGTTTTTAACTCGTAGTCAAAGGGTTAAATATCGGCATTTGGAATTAAATTTGCAGATTTTACTCAGATTTAGAATCGTTCTAATAGTGTCAATTAACTATTTTTCAGAAAGTACATTATTAAAACTGCACTCGATGCATACGTTTTAGGTTAAATTATAGAATAAAAAATTATTAAAGTGGCATAATATTTTGTTTCCATGAAACTGGACTTAATATTAAATTGTTCATGTTGGATTAAAACGATATAAAGAGTACAAATAAAATTCTGAAAGTAGCTTTGAAATTCATATTCTTAAACGTAAAAACTAGATTCCTGATAGCTTTCTTGGTCATCACGCGTAGCGGTTCAATTTCTATATTATCCCCCTATGCAAAAAAGGATCTTAAAATGAGCAGAAAGGAAAATTTTCAAATAACTCCATCGACGTAGAGTGACAAAATATTACCTATCAAGTTTTCGTGTTTTGTTTGTTTTTAAAGTAGTGTAAAGAGACCATTTTTTTCGATGCAAGATGTGGACCTTTCTCTTCTATTTTTTTTTTTTTTTTTTTTTTTTTTTTTTTTGTATCGACAGCGATACTTTTTATAGACAATCTTTCCCAAATAATGACATCTAGTGAACTATGGGTTCAACTTCTCCTGATTTATCGATATATAGCCAATCGATTACTTAAGAAAATTTTTCTTTCTTCTCTTTTCTGATGCCAAAGGATAAAACTTCTTTTTCAGTCTTTTGTTCTTGCAGAGATTTCAGAAAAATGGATAATATTTCTTTTAATATTCTTCTCCTGAGATTCATGTTTTTAGTTAGGAACGATAAAATGAGGAGGATTCTCACAGCCTCTTGGAAAATAGAATTTTTCTAGAGTAAAATTGCAGCAGAATTTAATTTGAATTAATATATTTCAGATAAAAATGGTTCTCCGTAAATTAAAAGCAAAAATAAAAGCTGGGGACGTACTTTTTCTATTACACGAGGAAAGAGAATTGATAAATTTAGTTTTAAGGAAATTTATGGAAACTTTTAAGTTATTTTATACATTTTGCATCAAAGATGTTCGAAATTTTAAATCTAACTGTTATCAATCTTGAAATCTTTCGAAACCGATAATGTGATATAATTTCAATGTTATTATTAGAGAATGACATAAATAAACTCAGTTTTATGTAATCTTCAAAGTCCTGCAACCTTTCTAAACTCCTAGAGAGCTGCCGAAGTTTGAAATAGTCTTAAACTTTCAATACCAAAAGAAGCAATTCGAAAGAAACTTATTAAAACCTTTCTTTTAAGTTACACAACAATTTTCTCCATCTTTACGGCATGCCTTCGTGGTGCAACGGTTAGCACACTCGGCACGTATTCAAGAGGTCCAGATTCGCGTCCAGGGGAGGGCATTGCTGAGTTTTCAGTTCTCCAGCATCAATATAACATAATGATTCTACAGTGGCGCCCGAATGAAAGTGGTGTATGGTAATCCTTCAACACCAGGATTGGGTGATTTAGTACCTAAATCCCTAGTCGCCTTTTAAAAGACGTGTTATATAAGGTATTTCTCCTTCCTTTCTGCATGGCTTCATGGTGTAACGGTTAGCACACTCGGTGCATATTCAAGAGGCCCGGGTTCGAGTCCAGGGGAAGGCGTTGCTCATTTTCCTCATCTCGAACATCAAAATAACCTAGTGATTCCAATCTATTCACAAATTTTACTTCCACTTATTGAGAGAGACACAATAAACAATTATTAAAAGCAATACTGCAAATCCAGAACCAACTGCATGCCTAGAAACCTGGTTTCGCTATTTTCCTACTAAAGTTATTTCTAATGAAGACATACGCAAAAATCTAGTAGCAGGGGAAGTTGAACAAGGCCATGAGTAAAAAAGAGATTTAATTATTATAATCTGATGTTTTCACACCGCTCATCTAATTTATATCCTCATTCTTACTTAAAATGCGCTTCATTTGCATTTCACGTTGGAGTTAAGGAACAATAGAAGTAAACTAAAAAGTGTAACGTAAGAAATAAGAGTGTTAATCAAACGAAACTTTATATCATCCATATTGACATATTTTGAGGTTAGCACTCACTACCAAGATGATACAGTGAACTGAAGGACCCGTGAATTATCCTGATCATTCTTATCATTTGGCAATAAGTTCAAATTCAAGTATGTAAACTCTGCTTCCGCACAGATGAAGTAAATCTGCCTCACGCATCAAAGATGAGTTAACAAAAACATGGTTTAATTATTAGAATTTTTTTTTTTTTTGATTAGCAAAGGAATTTGATTAGTAAGTCCTTTAGAAAAGAACATACAGAGACTGTATGCACATGTTTTAGAAGACTTTGCTTTGCTATAAAACAATCGCCTGCTTAGGAAAAAAAATTAACTACAGCTTTATTTTCCAAAGTGTAAATTATCGTCT
Organism: Stegodyphus dumicola; assembly: GCF_044657685.1. Lineage (NCBI taxonomy): Eukaryota > Metazoa > Arthropoda > Arachnida > Araneae > Eresidae > Stegodyphus > Stegodyphus dumicola. The sequence continues at coordinate 292,851,994 of NC_140768.1, forward strand.
GCTACTTAATAATTTTGTTTTCATGAAAACTGTCACTTTTAAAGAAGCAATGGACAGAAGGCTATGTTTCTGCTCTTCCAGAAAAAAATTATTCGTATTTAGTTATTAAAATGCCGTGATGTTCCAGTATCTAAAGCAACAGCAGATAATAATGAAAATAAGAAAGTAAAAAAACTTCAAAGTTTGAATTTAAGGAGAAAAATTGTTCAAAATATACCCAAGGAAAAAACGGTATGTTTCGAATTTTGCAAAGCAATATTGTCACAATAGATGAATCTTGGGTATAGTTGAATGACTGCAATAAAAAGACATCCATTTATTATCATCAAAGAGGAAAAAAATATATTAAAACATGGTTCAAAGAATCTAAAAAATGTATTTCGTAGGGGATTATGACTGTCGTTATTTTTTGATGTAACGGCAAATAAAAATTAAAGACAGGGCAGGAAACTTTAAGGTTAACTCTACATAATATCAGAAATATATTATATACCCAATTTTCAAATATGAAACGTTATCTAAACGAGACCAATCACTAAAATTTTAACACATGATTCATTGCAGTTACTAACACTACGATATGAATTAGCATAGGGCAACGTGGTCTAAAATACCTGGAAGTGAGTTTAGAAAAGCTAAGAATCATCTTTTTTTTAGCTTCATACCCAATTTCCTTATTTGCATGTAAATGTTGACAGTTAGAGCGGCAAACATTCTTAAAATCTTATAAGGTATTTTCTCCTGTATTTCCGCATGCCTCGGTGGTGTAACTGGAAACACGCTCGACTTGTATTCGGAACATCCGGAGTTCAAGTACTGGTGAGTGCTCTGCGGATTTCTTCAGCTTTCTTATTCGAAAAATTCGAGAATGATTTTAGAACCTCACTGTTGTTATTAAAAAGAAAAAAAAATGCCTAAATTTAAAGCAAAGTATTTACTTAGATTTTTTAATTTACCGCCTATACTTTAAGAATGATTTCTTAAAACAGTAATGAGTTTGGTGGTAAAGGAATAATGCGAACTTTACTCAGTGCTCAATCCTATAAAGCTTGTTTCGGAAATTAACTGAACTTACTTTCACGTGCTATAGCATTTTATTGTGGGTTTTATCAAGAGTAGCCTTTTTCGCAAGTCAAATTTCAAAAACTAACACATAAAATAACGACTTTTCAAACTTTAAAGCATAAATTAGTAGGCAAGCCCACCAGATGAGCGGGCTGTAGCCAAAGCAAAATATATAAGTACTATGTACTTCTTAAAAGAAAATGTACAAAAACATTTCAATATAAATGAAATGAGTTCATTTTTCCAAACAATATCCAAATCGTAAGTACTGTTACGAAATGTACAGGTGGGGTGTGATAGCTTCCCCGTAAAGCAGTTTTAGGGTTGCTATAAAAACGGCTACGAAGTCAGAGTTGCCACATTTGGCGAAAAATCGCCCGTTTGGCGACAAAATCGGGGATATGCTATGGACGGATGGAGAAACTTCTGGAACGAATTCTTACCGGTTTAGCGCAGAATGTTCTCGAACACAAGCCGAAAGCTATATAAACCTTGCTGGTCCGCAGTCAGGTAGTGCCTCGTGTAGTGTGCGAGATAGTTAGTCTCGAGCTAGTCCGTGCGGAGTCAATCGAGTTGACAGCCGGGCAGCGAGTATCGAGTGGATCGTCGAGTCCGTCGAAGAGTCTCTTAGTGTATCACGGTTAGTGCATCGTCGAGAGAGTGTGTTAAGCTCCGGGAACGACTGAATCGAAAAGTCGGGAGCTGTTCTCTGTGTGTCGTCGAGTGCATCGCGAGTTGTAACATGGAGAGTCTCGAGAGTACGTGGAGTTCCGAGGACGACTGAGCAGAGTCGGGAACTGTACTCTGGTGCTTTGCAGTGAAGCTGTCTTCACCGTTATAGCCTGATAGTGGAAAGGCTGTGTCGCTGATTGTGTCAGCGTGTGTATAATAGTTCTTCGACGACTGTTAAACGTGATTTTGGAGTTGTCCTGATTAATATTGGCTAAATAAAGTGTGTTTCGATATTTCATCAAGTGTCATCGTTATTTTCGCTCCAAATCTACGAACCCCGTATGAAAGTGAAGGAAGAAAATAACGTAACAATACGTTTTTATTTCCAAACAAGGAAACAGAAACTTTTGACACTTCAGGTTACTACACACGATGTCATGATTTAAATTTAATATAATATAACGATTTTTTCATTATGAATGAAGAAATTAACGTGGTCATAGCATACCGTGTCAGTTATCCTAACCAGAAACAAAAAAGTTGCCAAAAGCAGCTGTTTATTTAAAATGCTGACATTAACGAAACGTTACGATTTACAATAACATCACTTGCAATCGCGTGCTTACTTCAACGTTCGAAAATGAGCTTATATAATAATAATGTATTTAATATTTGCAATGCTGTTTATATTTCATATTTTGTAAAACTTACAAATTTTTTATTAACATACTCTACTATTTGAAAGAGAGCAGTGGCAACACATTTCGAAATAAAGCAGATTTTTATCTCCAGCGTGCGAGACTGTTGCCACTCAAAAAATGAGTGCAAAAAGTAGCATTTCTAGAGTTTTAAATTAATATCTCGTTTAATTAAAGTCGCAAGAAAATGAGAATGTTCGAACTGACTTTCCAAGACTTTTTGGAAATAGGGGATACATTTCTCGAACGTCAACTCCTCGCCGGAGGAGATAATGACAGAAGCAAATAAACAGAAAGACGTGCGCATATTTTAATAGTGTAGATGTTTTAACTTTCGCCGAGCGTAATATAATATAAATGTTTCTAGTCCACGTTTTTTTGCGGATTTAATCCAAGTTTTTAAAGTGCTGGAATGATCTTCTGACCTCTGCACTAGAAAAACCCAAGGGAGGATTGCTTTTGATTCCTCATAAAATAGAAACAAAATTTTTAAAAAAATTATAATTAAAAATAGTTTAAAGATTTAGTTACGTAATCAAACAATATTAAATTGCTATTTTGTGAGAGAATTAAATGGTGAATAAAATTAAGTATATCATTTATAAATAATACTGTTCATTATTTTCATGCGCGTGCAAATGAATCATAATTCATCTGAAATTGTTTAAGAAATTCCCTGTAGTTCTAAGCAAAATGATCTGTTAGATTTTTCACAGAATACGAAGGATTACTTGGGATATAAAAACAAAAGTAACTTAAATTTCTTTATAACTTACAGTCACTTCATTTGTCAGTTTTCCTAAAGGATTAAAAATTCCGAAGCATACTTAACACAGTCGAATTTCTATCGACATTTAAGTCTTCGAAATCCTTCAGAGAAAGGATTGTCTCGTGAATTTCAAAATTGTTTTCTAACTTTGAAACAGTGATTAATGGAAATAGTGAAAAGTTTAAAACTTTGAGTTTCCATTTCCCATACCTTTTATTAAATATGTGTCTAATACATAAGAGTAATAATCGTTCAAATTAAACTTTTCAGCCATATATTTCTGTCTGGTTTAATGCAAAAGCTTTTCCTCTGAAACCTATTAATTGTCATAAACGTGCATCACATATATTAGTGACAAGAATGAAAAAATATCTTCCTGCATTCTTAGTAGAAATAATTTTTTTTTCAGTAAATAAACAGTCTGGTCTACAATGGCACTATAACGCAAAAACTCGAGAAAGTTAAAATCCATCATATTAGTCTTAGGGATTGCTAAAATGGCCTACAATGTAATATTTGGGTTGCCTTACTTAGTGTTAGGGTTAAACGGAAAGACCTGGATACTTTCAATGTTTACAGAAACAGTACAAAAAGAGTAGTTTTAACAGCAAGGTTGAAATTCTCATATGATTAGAAGAATATGTTCTGGAATTTATATGGTAGGTTTAATAATGTTCTATAAATGTTCTTTTGAAACTTGGCAGACTTTAACACGATAGTCAATTTCTTCCGAAACACATCTTCAACTGTCGGCTCAGGCAATTTTTACGTTGAATGTAGGTACCCGCACGTGGAGCGCTACCCTGGTTGAATATTATAGCCGATTTTCGATTTTATAAAGTTCCGAAACATGTGCATGGCATACCATACATGTGAGATAAGTAATATGCACTCAGATCTGTAAGTATGACCATGAAGAACAAAATAAACGAGTCCTAACGAGACTTGGCATTACGACTGAAACTGATATGCCATGTCGAGCGAAGACAACGTGTAAGGCAGTACAGAGTTAAAGAAACACCAGTGATTGCAGGAGAGTCCGAGAGTCCAAATGTGTGACACAATAGATATGATCCTGGTACGTATCATACAAATGCAGTAGGACGACAACAGTGTATAGCAAAAGGTAATTAATTACATACACGAAAACAAATGAAAAATAAGGTATAAGGTATAACATATAAGACAAGGAGTATACACATACATGAGAGAACAAATATACATGATACGTTGACAATGCACATAGGATAACAAGTTAGTTAAAGAGTCTTTTTTTTTAATTATACTGCAAGTGGCCATTTTCAATACTCCCGTGTTTTAAAGTTATAATTTTGCACAGGCGTAGTAGGATTTAATACCCTGGGGGATGTTGTTGAAAAAATCTATGGGCCAGAGTGGCCATGTAGACATGCATATACGGCATATTCAGTTAGCGGTGAATCGCCGAGTTCGTTTTGAACCACGGACAAGCCTCCGCTTGTCTTAATGCAATGTTTTGCAGAAACTGCAGTTTTTTTTTATATTAGTTTCACTTGCATACCCCCAGACAGGGCAGGCATATGTGATGATGGAACGTAACATGGATTTGAGTAATTTATTGTCAATAGAAAGAACGTTGTTCCGAGCAATTAATGGGGAGATTGTACGTTTACGCACTCGGAACTTGGCAATGAGCTGCGTGATGTGTGGGGTCCATATGAGACATTGGTCAAGGATAACGCCTAGGTATTGGGCCCGCGTGGTCCAAGGGATGGGAGTTCCATACTCCCAACTATCAGCGTTAAAAATCGCAGAAGCTTAAACCGTACCAAAGGTGGGGGCAGCCCGACCCACCTAACGAAACAAGTTCAGCTTTTAAGGTATTTTCTCCCTCTTTTCAGCAAGCCTTCGTGGTGTAATGGTTAGCACACTCGGAGCATTATCGAGAGGTGCAGGTTCGAGTCCCGGAAAAGCATTGCGCATTTCATCAGCTTCCTGATATCGAAAATATCTTAATGTCTCTACAGTAGCACCCGAACTAAAAAAGGGTGGTGGATAATGATCCTTCACCACCAGGTTTTGGCGACTGGGACTTTTAATCCCCGGTCGCCCTTTAAAAGGAGGAACATCTAAGGTATTTTAACCTTCATTTCAACATGCCTTCGTGGTGTAACAGTTGGTACATTCGGCGCGTATTGGAGAGGTCACGGTGTTCGAGTCCCGGCGAAGGTATTGCACATGTTTTATGTCTCCTGCTTCAAATAAACCAAATGACTTTACAAGCTGTTGTGATGCGTTGTTTTAGATCGGGTTGGAAGTGAAGTATTAAAATCAGAGTCTTAGAATGCAAGCCCACAAAAAGCATTCACACGGTGTTGAATCCTGCTTTTTGATAAGCCAATGTTTCAGAACCATATTCTGGTCTGATGAACGGTCACTTCAGTGTCAACGTAGATTTTTGTTCATACTGTACCCTAAAACCGAAGCCGCACAACAGAAACAAAACTTGGTTTTGCTTATTGAAGTAACTCCCGGGAAAGTATTTTTACCTCATTATCGACTCTATTACTCGAGGGATGTCCAGTTATGCTCACGTGACGTTAGTGGCACGGGAACAAACGAAAGAAGGAGATCGTAAACTTGAAGGCTGCTTCTATAAAATGGTGACAAAAAACATAGAATTTTCAGTTCACAAAATTTCCTTGTGTTTATTTCTTTGAGGCTAACTCTGCATAAACAATATGTTTGACGCTCAGCTACATTTCAGCAGAAGCGCTTTCAACAATTGCACGCTGCCGCCTTTCCCTAAAATGTTATTGAGCTAATTTCGTTTCTACTCTTGAACTTGTTTCGTTGATAAATGATGATTTTGTAGTTTAAATAAATTCATGATTTTAAAGAATAATCATTTAGATCAAAGAAATAAATAGAAAAGCTTCATTTTACTTGGCTTTGAGAAAACAGACATTTTGGTCAATTGGAATACCGGTTCTGAGAACTGCAGCGTTACTGTAACATGACAAATAACTCTAATATCTAGATTTTAATATTTAATTTTCAGCATTTTGGAAGAAAATAAGTGTAACTTCGTTCTAGGATAAATAAACTTGTAGCTAGTGAGAATTTCAGCCTCAGGACTTCCCGAAAGAGTTCTCAGTATATCTGTACTAGTTGAATTATTTCCCGTTTGAAAACTGATTCTGCAAAGGTATTTTAAAATTTTTCCCAGTTTAATGTCGTTAGCGAATAACTTCAGTCTAAAGTTAAAAGTACTATTGCCAATCTGCTCTAAATTATTCCAAAACTGGATTATTTATACACGCCTAGACTCTTATAAAACAAGTTACAAAGTCTTGTTTGAAAAGATTTTCAGTATTCGCTTTATATCACGGCAAACTACTTAGTAATAAACGAAGATAACCGTTTATTTGTTTCTTTTATGATTTCTTATGCAACATTATTTCCTTTTGTATTCACACTGAATTATGTAGTAAGTTCGAATCATACAATGGTACTTAATAGAATTTCAAAGAGATATATAATGATTACATTTATTAAACTGAATGTGAAAATTCTCGTTAATATTTTAATTAGATGTTCTTTTTGTATTAATGGAGAAAATTTTTCACTGCTTTCGCCATTTACTTTCTTTATAAGTTAATTTAATGAGAGTTGAAATGCATGGATATAAAAATATTTAGTAATTTGTCTAATAATTGCAATTTCATTATAAGAAGGTACATGAAAAAGAATACTTTATTCTATATTTTTGAAGAAAATAATTTAAATTCAGGCAAAGGAGCTAGTGAATTAAGCGTAATACACAAAATTAAAATTGATTAGTTCATGTGACAATAATTCAGTACAATATTAATTAAGTTGAACAATTAAATAAATTTGGATAGGAAAGAATTACGTAATGAATGATAATTATCCAGGGTTATAGAATTTCAATTATATTTATCATTACATTCATTCAGTTGGAAATATTAAATCAATAATAAGCAATCAGTGAATAATGTCGTATGTATAATAACGATAAGCTATTTTCTCCCTTATTTCCGCATGCTTTCGTAGTATAAGCATACGCATAGTGAGAGTACACTTCGTAGTGTAACTAAAAGCACACACAACGCATATTCGGGAGGTCCGGAGTTCAAATCCGAGCCAGGACACTGAATACACTTCACGGCTCCAGCATCAATAAACCTAATAACAACATAATAAGAAAAGGAATGTAATTTTTTTTTGTTTTTAAGATTCATTACTATAGTGACAGCATGATGACAGCATAGTGACAGCATACTATAGTGATAGCATGATGCTTCATAGCGTACATTCAATACTTTATTTTTTTAAATCAAATAAATATTTCTCAAGAAAGGAACCTTTAAATAACAAATTCGGTCAAAACAAACCACACATATTTTATAGATTCTAACTCAGAGAAATCTGCATTAGTACAAGTACGTCTGTGAAGGATTTTTAAAAACAAAATCCTTATTTATTCTTATTTATTTTTTACACAATAAGAACCCTGAAAACTCGATGCACTATTCATCAATCAATTGGCACACAAGCGACCAAGTGGTAATGCTGCTGAATGCTGCTAGTTCCGACCTAGGTTGGATTCCAGGCGAATGGGGCTCCGTATCGGCTCTTTAGAGGTTTTCCGAATGTGTACTGTGTACATGAACCAGTTTCCCTCAGAGCGTTCTTCACGAAGCCATCCCTCCGCTTATGCACATTGTCCTCGCGTGCTTTGCCATAGCGAAAATAATCATCAATCGAGAAGTGAACTCATATGAATTCTCAGCTTCAAGTGGTATACCTACACAATTTAATTTACTATCAGTGTGACACCTTTTCAACGTTTTCAAAATATTTAAGTAAAATATAATTTTTAGAGTATAATTAAGAACGTTTCTTAACAGACAGATTATAATTATTAACAGTTTCTAATTTATATAAATGTGTATTGAGAATTCAAAAGTAGTAAAAGAATACGATGAGTTAAATATTCGAAAAATGAGTTAAAAATTCTGATATGAACACCACATGACTTCCACGTACGGCGTATTAAGTTATACATATTTTTTACTGCGCTTCATTTAAACTTCTATCCTCGAATTAATAATTCGAAGAACTTAGTAAACCGATCCCTCAAAGCAAAGTGAACACAACATGAAAAGCTGCAAATTTTGAAATTAAATATCCCGGTTACTTTTTGTCGTACTGAGTCAAACGTTTAACAATTTTCTTATTTTATATAGAGCATATTTTGAATATCAATATAGGAATCGAGAGACATCATTAAAAGTTAGAGTCCGTCATTGCGAAAATAAAGGCTAGGTAAGGAATTTTAAAGTACTAGGGCAGATCAAAAATTAGGTTGCACTAACTCGCCACAAGAGCGCGCTGTGTGTCGTAATTTTGGGCAATGCGGAGAAGGCACATAAACTGCTGAGATATCCGGTAGGAAGGTTGGTGCAGTATCCCGTTTTGTTGTGTGTGGGTAGTGGGCTAAAATCAGTGGCGAGTCAAATGAATGTTCACTCCAAATTGGAGTTGTATGTAATAATCAGATTCCTATGGGCCAAACGGATGAGCTGCACGGAAATTCATCGTGAAATCCCTGCTGTATATGGTAAGAGCACAAATTCTCAGCAAGGTATTGAAACGTGGTGTCACGAATTTGAAGCCGGAAGCATGGATATCGCGAAGGGAGGCCCGAAAAATCCAGTACCTTTGCAAATGTTGACCGTGTAGAGGCGAAACTGCGGGAAATTTCAAGCATGCTGAACATTTCGTATGATAGTATGTTCCCGCACTGATCACGAGGACCTTGGATTTCGTAAACTATGTCAAAGATGGGTCTTACGTCTTCTCACCAATTATCACAAGAGACAGCGTTCCAAAGCCTCACTAGAAATTTTGCAACGGTATTCTGCAGAGGGCAACGAGTTTCTAATGCGAATCATCACAGGGGATGAAATGTGGAACCACCACTTCACAACGAAGAGAACATCGATGGAATGGGTGCACACCTCATCACCATAACGAAGGAAGGCCCAGTGTCCAACCTTCAGCAGGAAAGGTGATGGCGACAATGTTCTTTGACATGGAGGGTTTGATGCACGCGAAATTTTTGCCGAAAGGTACGAATATCAACACGGCTACGTATTGCGAAACGTTGAATCTATTGTATAAAGCAATTAAAGAGAAGTGCTGGGAAAAACTGAGCGACTGTGTGATTTTGTTACACGATAACGCAGCATCTCACAAGGCCCGCAAAACCTGCGACCTACTGCAGTTGGAGGTATGGCAACATCCTCCATACAGTCCCGATTTAGCGCTATATGACTTTCATATTTTCGGTGAGCTTAAAAAAAGGATATCGGTTGATAACAATTCTGAAATGATGAGGAGGTGAAAGCAGCTGTCTCTGTGTGGCCAAGGAGATTTCTCCTCAACCACACAGAGACAGAGCTGAGTGCTGGAGGAGATTTCTATGCATCCGGCATGGAAACGTTGGTTGTTCATTCGCAGAAATGTTTAGAATCTCTTGGAACCTATGTGGAAAAGTGAACTTATATTGTATGCTGTCATAGCCGTGTTGCTTTTGTATCGACAATTTAATAAATAGTCATAATTTGGAAGTGCAACATACTTTTTGATCTGCCCTCGTATATATGTTTGGTATTTCCGAATACAAAAAAAAGGGAGGTGCACGACTAGATGTTATAGTAGCCTCATATACAAAATTTCAAGGCTCTATGTCTAATTGTTTTTGAGTGTGCAAGATACATGCATACGGATGTTCGGAAGTGATGAAAAAACACTTTTGTATCCATTTCACAATTGATTTTGGAATAGAGTGTTCTATTCATATGCATAAATGTCAAGAACAAAATAGTCAAAATGGATTCGGGAATGGTCAAAATTTCCTTTGAAATATTACAGTGAAAATGTTCGCAATTACAATGCTTAACTTTGTTTCGTGCAAGGAAGTCAAAACCAACGCTTAAAGAAAGCTGAATCAGAAATAAAAGTTGCCAATATTACATAAATGAATTTCTTTTTTTATGCATCATTTGTTTAATTTTCAAGGCCAGATGATAATTTTAATTCACTACTAATTTTGAGAGGTTTCAAATAATGCAAAACTAAACTGCGCATCACATCAAAACGATATGTAGATCAAACAGAGTACAGAATTTACGATTTACAAATTGACGACAAATCGAATTTGAAATTTACACATAACATAAATTATATATTTTTACATTATTGTCAAATATAAATTATATATCATATTCATAATATCAAACAAAGCGGAGACTTTACGATCATGAGTAAAATTAATTCGCGATTATGCGTATATTCAATGAGGACATTTTTGCTGAATAACTATTTTAATTAAAACTTTTAGTAGTTGCTTGTCTTGTCTCATCTTTAGGTACACTGACAATGGGATCCAAATGGAGTTAGATGAAGAACAGGAGACAGATACGGAATCTTGTCAACATCGTTAAGATAAAATCTCTTCTTAATAACTTATTGAAATTATAGTGGAAATTTTGAACTGTTATATAGAGAACCCTGTTTGATATTAGAGGTATTTTAAAGAACAAAAAATGACCTCGCATCTTACCGTAAGACGTTTTAGATATCTGGAAAACGATTACGATAACCACTCAAATAGAGATGGCTGATTTGGTACGCTTCCACTAAAAATCAAATGAATCCATGTAAAATAACTCTATCTATCAGTGAAAGTTTACAAAATAAAAGAAAATGAGATAAGGATAAATTAAATAATTAATTATTATGCAGTACATGTACGTTTTAAAGAAGAGACATATTTCAGCGTTGGAAAATTATTAACAGATGTTAAGTCATGCTGTGCTTCCGAATATGCAAAAAATGCTGCGTCGTTTAATATGATTCATTTATTATGTTATTCATAAGCACTTGCACGCATGGCTTATTGCAACTTTCACGGTCTGTTAAGTCGGACGTGCTTGAATGGGAGAAATGGCAGAAACTATAAAAGCAAAAATGCATCAAGGCTGAGTAGCTGAAAAACTCCACAATTAAATAGCAGTTAAGAAGATTTAAGCATAAGCTAGAAAAACGTAAACGGAATACATGGAGAAAATTACTTTTCTGTTCAAAAAGTAAAAGGAAAATTCCTGTCACTTGCGTCAGACTTAAAGTATTTGAATTTGGCTTGTACGGTATTTTCTCTCTCCTTTCTGCATGCCTTCGAGGTGTAATAGTTAGCATACTCGGCGCGTATTCGAGAAATACAGGTTCGAATCCCGGCGTGGGCACTGCTCATTTTTCATGTCTCCTGCTTAACAAAATTCTAATAACTCTACAGTGGAGCCCGAACTAAAAAGGTGATGGATGATGATTCTTCCCCACCAGTATTTGGCGATTGGGTCCTTTACTCCCCAGTAGACGTATAAAGGGGATAGTATATAAGGTATTTTTTCCTTACTTTCTGCATACCTTCGTGGTGTAATGGTTGCGTATTCGAGATGTCCAGTTCGTGTCCCGGCGAGGGCAATACTCATTTTTTACGTCTACTGTATCAAAATAACCTAATGAGTCTACAGGCTGTTTAACAAAGTGTGTGTAATGACTACGAAAAAATTTAAAAAGTTCCACCATCCCACATAGCTCGTGTTGTAGTGTAAAATGTTGAGGCATTTTTAACTATTTAACTCGAGGTCGAATGTTAACAGAGACACATTGATTTTTTTGACCAGAAAAATATCACTAATAGCCTATAACCATATCATTTCTCATATTTCTCATCCGATGACTTCAGGTTTCCCTCTTATTAATTTAGTTCTACGAATTTCAATTTCCGATAGTTCAATGTATCCAGAACGATTAAATTACCATTCAACGAGAGAAAACAAGCTATGGTTTCTCTCAGTTCTTCCAAGAATGACAAGAGCATGTGATCAAATTTCTGTATTCAGAGAGCTGTTACTTTGAAGGCAATAATTATTTTTACATTACACTAGCTCGTAATTTTTAAATTTAAAAGTCTACAAGCAATCTTTTCGAAAACAACATTAGCTAAAAAATGTCGGTACTTCTTTATTAAGCGGTTGGCAGTTTTAGTTTTGCGCCAAGATCTCAGCTATTATTCCGGTAATGTAAAAATAAACAACACGATATATCATAATAATTATACTCACATGTCGTTTCCTAAGAATATTTTTAAGAACCCTTATCCTTATTAGTCCAAAGACATGTTTAGCTCAGAAGTTTACCAAAGACATGGGTAGCCCAGAAGGGCCATAAATCTCAAAAGATCAATTTGTGGCGTTTCACTGTAAATAGCGAATCGCGTTTTAAAATGTTGCCACCAAATATTATCGCACGGTATTATATTTGAGAAAGTAAATAATGAATAATCCCCTTGAATGTAGGTATGTTTCTCACACTGGGAAAAACCGACGGTACCTTGAGCTATCAAATTTCGAATAATATAATCCTCCACATAAACATGGTTACCAGGAAGCCCGAATTTTGAATTTCCAGTTTTTTTTTTTTTTTTTTTTTTTTTTTTGTTATCTATTCCACCTTTTGTAAAACTTTAACGAATTTTAATTAAGAAACTCAACGATTTTGAAGGAAGTAATGGCAACACTATAATGGAAAAAAAATATTTTTATCTCCAGTGCGCTCTATCGGAAATTCTAAAGATATGGTTTTTTAAAATATTTAGTGATATTGCCGTTGAATACAATTTGATGTGGTTTAACTGCAAAGAACATAATATATAATAAATAAAGGGAACACAAAAAACGTCTAAAAAGATCCCTTGGGCGTAATACAAAATCTGAAAGCTTTCGGATTTATTATTTTATCGCACGTAACTGTTCCAGTCAACTGCAGCAGTTTCGCACATGTTAACTTGTTTATTACACCATTGCGTGGACATCAAATCCTCTGCGCAAGAATACACAAATCTAAAGCAGTGACGAACGATATTCTGGAAGCGCTGACACGATTTCCAACATGGAAGCCTTTCTTAATTTTGCAATTTTTAACATTGAACCTCCAAACCGTTTCATCTCAACATATAGTTTCAGGCTGTGGCCATTTTCGCATACTCGTTTATCAGGTAAAAGATCTTTTCTTGAAAATATGATACGGTATTAATCTCATTATTTAATAAATTAAAGTTTCTTAACGTAATATTCACAAACAAAAAGCAATTTTTAAATAAACAATATGAATTCGAAAGCCTCATTAAAAATGAATAATATGAGAGCACGCGGGGTGAGCAAAAATGCGGCACGGTTCTAATATAAGATTACATGGTGAGATATAAGAAGACGCAACTGGTGCTAATATAATATGACGGGGCGAGATATATGAGTACATAGCCAGATTTTGATTGCCAATTCAATCTAGGATACCGCTATAACGAAGTACTAAATATTCGATAGTGCATAACACTCAGCCAAAATAGTTGTGATAAAATTTTCATTTTTTCGACATGTAAGTATATTATTGCAATTATAATTAGACATTCAAAGAAATTTTAATCAAAGTTCTTTTTCCTGTTTGAAAAATGTAGGATTACTTTTAACGTTGTTTTATTTCGAGAAGCATAACTTTTATGTGATTAGAATTTGATTAGAAAGACGACAATCATTAAAACCTACGTGCCATTGTTGCCCTCGCTGGAGCCAAAATGAGAGAGGTATCGCATCAGACTGAAAAATGTATGACTGAATCGTATTTTTTGCATCGTTTCTAGAGAGTAATTACAGCGGTATCGTTCTCTCTGTCGTTAGATACATTACTCTCAATTTAACTTAACTGACTTCGGATACTTTTGCTAGTTTTGAATAAAAATAACAATCTGGAATAACAAATGCCGTAGATGAAATGTTTAGGATAACAAATGAAGTGTCAATTAAGGAATGTACACAACAGTTTTATTATATCATACTGTATTTTACCAGCAAACAGACAAAGCAAAAGAAGAACTGAAGAAATACAATTGTGAAAATTAATATTTTTATACCTCGAAAGAAATTTATTGTTTCTATATCTCTTAAAATACCAAATCTTCTCCTGGCAGTAATGGCGGGTGAGAATAACGGAAAAAATATACAAACAACCTTGTCAGATGTTACCATTCCTCGAAACATAAAATTATAATCTATATATTACACACCCTCATGCATAGCTGGTTCTCACAGTGTTGCCTGCCAAAATAACTTTTTAATTTATATTTCAAATTTAATAGATGAATAACAAACTGAAAATGTGAATGCAATTGAATAACAGTTTGAATGCAATACTTTCCATCATGCAAATTCAGTTTATCCACAAGATGTAGGATTATTATTAAAGAGATTTTTAATTTAGAAGCCACTGTGAAAACTAGTTTGTTTTTCAAAGCAGGAAAGGTGAGCGACAGATATACCGTTGCTAATCGCTTAAAATACGAGAGCAACACGGGGAAATGCAACCTTACATTCTATACATCAATATATTTTCATCGAACAAAACTAATTGTTACAAACGTTTTAAAAATATACCGGCGATCTCATATCTAATAATTATGATTTTTATTCATTATGTCGCGTTATATCAGAGGAAATTCGCAGAATATATAAGATAAAGGAGGTATTCTTACATAATAATTCGCGCAAAAGATTATGACTTTATTTCGAGGAACAGGTCTTTCTTCATAGTAAGAGGGTTAGGTATTTAAGACATAAAAGGTAAAATACCATTTAAAAAATAAATCAATTTCCGAGAAGAAGCTTGGAAATAGAATTGTTGACTGAAATAAATAATTGATTTACTTTTTATGCTCTCAAACGAACTAAATTACATTTCGTAAAAATTTTGTACTTCTAAAGAAAATAAATTAGTTTAAATTAGAAATGGGAAAGGTTTTCGAAGCGTAAACTTAATAAAAGAAAATTTAATTTTTCTCATACGGTTTGGAGTTTATGGGAGCGCTTGCTTAATTTTTATGCTCGTTTCTGTTAACAATTTCTTAGGCATATTTTGACAGCAGCAGTTTGTTTCTCTGCAGATCTACATTTGACGGATTTTAAATAGGTGGGTACTTACTAAGTTATTTTTAGCGCACTTCGTGAAAGAATTGCCTGAGCTTTTGAGAGCTATTTTATTTTTCATCAGCGGTCAAGAGTGACTATAAATTACTATTATTTGAGTTTAATAAAAACCGGTTAGTAGTGAGTTAAATAAAATATAAAACGGATTTTTATATTTTACTTTGTTTTATTATCACCACATGTTGCTGCTATTAGCGTGCGATTGGACTAGGTTTTTAATTTCTTTATACTTTTACATTTATTCATCATATATATATAAAACAATTTTTTTAAATATTTAATCAAGCCTAGTATTTTCGAACATTAAGCTGCTGAAACATTATCAGTAAAGACATAAAATAAGAAATTTACAACAAATTTTTCGCGAAAATTTGAAATTCATAAGTAATAAATCTGAAAAAATCCTATAAATGCAAAAATAATTTAATGTTAAAACCAAAACATCTCAAACAAGCAATACTCATATTAAAAAATCAATAAAATTTAAACAAAACAAGAATATAACAGAAGAGGAATTCAATTAACTTCAACGTCACTTCGTCAGGAGGAGGAACACTGAAATCAATTGAAATCTGTCTTCCACAAAAACCCTTGCTTTTCTGTATCCAGAATTAGCCGATGAGCCATTTCAGTGTATTTTAATTATAATAGCTCATCCAAAAATTCTGGCCCTTCCCCAAAGCAAAGGAAAAAACAAACTAAAGTCTAATTAAAAGTGTTTACCTTTAAAAAAGATAACTTTATTGAAAGAATTGAAAACGTTAGTGAAGTAATAAAATACTTCAGTGAAAAATTCAAATCTAAATTTGCCTGTTTTAACAAAAGAACATTATCCAAAGGATTAATATATATATATATATATATATATGTTACCGGCAAAGTATAAAACGCCGGAATTCTATAGAATGCCTAGGCATTGTATATAATGCCGAACGATTTTAGGCAAAGTATGAAATAAGAGAATTATTACATACTTTACCTAGGCATTGCATATAATACCTAGACATTCTATGGAATGACTAATGCTCTTTAGGCAAAGTATGCGAAAAGGTTTATGATAAGGCTATTATTTAAAAGATGTTCATTCTTTTAAAATACAAATGCTATTTTGAAAAAGTAATGAAAGAGTGCTTTAAAAAACTGTTTCTCGAAATATGTAAAAAAAAACGATAGTGACGTGATCTTGATACAACGTAATAAATTTGTATTTTCTATCTGGCTGACACTGGGAATCGTTGACATCTATCTGACAACGGAAGTTAAATTCAGAAATAATCATAAGTTTCACAAATCACTGCCCTTTTTAATATTTTTCTGTATTTTCTGGCAAGGCTTACAAAGGTGGTTGTTACAGTTCAATATCATTACGCTTAACTTTTTTTGTAATTGGTCAAAAGTTCTTTCGACATTCTGTCAAGTCGTTCCTGTGAAGTACTCAAATGAGTTTCCATGAAATACGGAAAATAACTCAGCGTCCGTGACGCAATACTGTACAGTGCTGACGCTTTCTTTAACAGGACAAATGAGTGTGATTTTGCTTTCCACAAACATCACATCCTAGCAAATCAGCAGCCTCACATCCTAGCGAATCAGTTCTGTGGTTCCTTCTTAGGAGTCATTTTGGCCTTTTTACATCATTTATTAACTTCTGTTAAGTAGTTTCGCTTCTTCGAAACGATTCGGAAATGTATTTTATACTTTGTTGTTTTGTTATTTGGCATTCTATAGAACGCCTAGAAAATGTGTGAAATATGAATCTTTCTACACATTGCCGGCTAGTTTTAGGCATTATATACAATGCCTGGGCATTCTATAGAATGCCGAATTTCATACTTTGCCAGTAACATATATATACATATACAAAAACTTTCCATATACCATCTCCAAGAAACACAATTTAATTTACTTTTAATTACTTTATTTCTGACATTTAAAATTCGCTAAGGTTTTAAAGTACATTTGATGCAGCAATTTGAAAGTATACATGTAGCACCAAGTAAAAACAATAATACTCAACTAGCAACTAAAGCAGTTAAATTTTACGGGAAAAAAAACCCTATTGTAATTACTACGAAGTTAAATAAACAACAATAAAAAAATTGGAAATTTGAAAAGACTAAAGTAAAAAAAAAAAAAAAAATTATCATATTTTGTTCGCAAACGATCAAAAGCATTTTAAAGACAAAGAAATTATATACAAAAAACTTGCAATCAATGGTCAGTTAGCTCAATTAGATGTTTCAAACAGACTCATCAAGGGAAAAGTGCCCGAAATATCCAATTTAGCTAATGATTTAGGCATGTTTCGTAAAACGAAAAAATTGATACTGAAAGCGGTAATTCATTAATAAAATTATTAAATTAATTTATCTTATTATCTGTCGACGATCAATAAATAAAGTCTCAATAGCTTCTTCCATTTTCCCGACGTGCCTGTAAGTTTAATTTAATTTGAACTTAAAAAACAAAATTGAAACTAAAACAAGGAAAAAATATATGTATAGATAGATAGATAGATAGATATTACAGAAAATATTGGTTCTATCACTGCTTAATTATGTAATTACTTCAAAATATGCACTACAGACGTATTTCTAAACCATTTTCGAATTTGAGAGAAAAACGTAAGCTTTCTTTTAATGTTCCGGGTCCTTTTAAGCTGATGGAATTTCATGGACATAGAAACATTTGTCGATAAGAAAACTTAATCCTTCAACGAATGAACATTCTTCAGAGATTAACAAGAGGTTAAAGTTATCGTTTTCCGAGAATTTAAGAATAAATCCCTCGAGGATTAGTGGGCGTAATTTTCGATGAAAAATATTCAAAAGCCTCGAAGGTACAACTGCAGAATCGTTCCCTCTTTCTGCTTTGTAATCTTCACTCTCGATGCTTGAGGAGCGAATGGAAGGCGGAAAGAATAAAGCAATTTTCCAAAATCAGGACTTGTAAAAAAGGGATGAGTACTGACTCTGGCGGAAAATCTCAAGAGAAAAAAGAGAAAAAAATCTAGAACTTCCCCTTTTCGAAGAATCGACGACTATTAATTGTCTTAGTCGACTACCGAAGAAATATATTTTTCTTCTTCTACCCTCTAGCCAGTTTTACTTTTCCTTCATTTGCAATGCTAATCACGTTCGATCTTTAGGAAATTCTTTTTTTTTTTTTTTTTTTTTTTGGCCGTTCTCTA
Organism: Stegodyphus dumicola; assembly: GCF_044657685.1. Taxonomy (NCBI): domain Eukaryota; kingdom Metazoa; phylum Arthropoda; class Arachnida; order Araneae; family Eresidae; genus Stegodyphus; species Stegodyphus dumicola. The sequence continues at coordinate 292,870,498 of NC_140768.1, forward strand.
TACGTACCTATCAAGAATGCAGGAAGAGACTACATTAAATCCGTAACGGTGTTTCCTGCATACTTCGCCTACCTACTGCTTCATGAATGTGAAATATTGACAATTTCGTAAACATCTCTAAAAAAGCTAAGAAGAAATGCAATCCTTATCGACATTAATTGTTTTGAAATGCGCGGAAGATAAGGCGCTTGAAATGATTTTCATATTTTGCCAAAAAAATGTTTAATGCATTATTAAAGTTGTTCTTATTTTTGCTGAAGTAGTTATCTGAAGATACGAAAGAATTATCTAAGCGTCTATTTAAAAGAAGTTCTGTACTTTAAATAAATATATTCCTATTTAGAAAAAAGTACATTTTATTAAACGTTTTCGCTCTTTCCCCACACCTGCCTCTAAATTGGATACATAACATATTTGCATAAAATGCTTCCGCAGCTATAGGAAGACTGTTATTACGCTGAAATATTTGTTAAAAATCTATGAAAATGCCTATAGCAACATATAATGAAAAAAATTAAAGAAAAACACAATCAAAACTAATAAAATATGAGAGCTTTCAGATTTTACATTACGCCCAAAGAGGCGTTTTTTTAACGTTTTGTCTGTTACCTTTATAAGGTATTTCTTCCCCCCTTCTTGGCGTGCCTTTTTGGTGTGGTGGTCTGCACACTGGACTCGTATTCCAGAGGTCCGCGCTTCGATTGCCAGCGAAGGCGCTGTTAATTTTTCATCTTTCTAAAATACCTAACATCTCTACACCTTTATTTATTAAATATTATGTTCTTCGCACTTAAACCATAAAATTCAGTTCAAGAGAAATATCGCAAAATAATTTTACAATGATCATATCTCTAGAATTTACGATACAGAGTCTCGCGCGCTGGAGATATAATTTTTTTCGTTCACTGTTGCCATTCCTCGCTTTGAAATCGTTGAGTTTGTTAATCAAACATTCGTTAAAGTGTTACAAAGTATGAAATCGATAATAAAACAAATTTAAAATTCCAAATTCGGGCTCCCAGATGCCCATGTTCAGAGGAACATTACGTTATTGAAAATTGGATGACTCTAAGTACGAGAGCGGTCAAAACGGATATTTTTTTTTAAATAATGATACCCGAAATGTTTCGCGATTACAATACTCCCTTTACTTCGTGCAAGGAATTAAATACAGACGATTTGATGGAATAAATAACAACTCATAGTTATTAAAATAATGATAAATAGTTCAAGGAGGAAACAGAAATAAAAAAAAATTCTCCTTAGCACTTGAAAACTGTCGACGATCAATAAATAAGCTTTAATTAGCAGAATAACCTGTAAAGCATTAGTCGCATAATTCTGATCTAATTCTCTCAATTGGCGAAAACACGTTTCCAAGAAACTTCTAGAAAGTTGCTAAAATGACAAGAAATCACCAAATATCGTAAACGTGGCGAACCTTATCGCCAAGACCCATAAGAGGATCTTTTGCCTATATATCTTGCTTCTAATGAAATTATTTTCACAATTTAAAACGCTGCTTGATTTAATAGTGCAAAATCTAAACCTTTATATTTGAAATAAATAATCGGAATACATATTCGATTAAATAAAAATACACGCATAATTTATTGCACGAAAATACTCAAATATTGAAATACATTTAAAAAAAGACACACAATAACGAAAATTTTAAACGATACCTACTTTTCGAATCACAATATCACATCATGTTCACAGACTGATTGAAACGTAGTATAGTTGCTAGTTTCAAAAGATGTAAATTTTAATAAATACTATTATTTAAGCTTATATAGGTTACATATATGATAGTGTATGTGTTATATATACGTATAACGTATATAATAGCTTTTACAACAATGATAATGCATACATTGGATATTTATTTCATTTTAGGTAAAAACCTGGAAAAGAGTTATTTGATTGCAAATTAATAATTAAATAAGCAGCTCAAGAAGAATGTTTTATATTATTGTTATAAATGTGAAATTAAAGTATAATATACGATATGCAGAATAAAAAACTCTTTGCATAATATTAAGTCTACATCTGCATTGTTGCATTCTATCGACATTTTGCGATTACAATGTTTGGAAAAAAGCATGAATAATTTATGATGTAACGTGAAAAAAGAAAACGAATTGCTTGTCTGCGCTCAGTTCTTTTAAATGTATTGTTACTAATTTAAAAATTTAAAAGCGTTATATTTCGAGGGTATTCGTGTCATGCTGCAAAATGTCATTTGCCAGTTTACAATAAGTGAGGATGTACAAAAGCAGCTGCCTCAAACGTAATGCAAAATCGATAAGCATTTTAGCTAATTAGTTTCAGAAGCATAAACGTGTTTTTCAATTTTTTTTTTCATTATAGAAATGCTGTTAAAGCTATTTGCTATACTTTTCTGGAAATAAGAACAAACCTTACGGGGAAAATATACAAGTAGAAGAGAACTTAAAAGATTGGTTTGAATTAACAAAACTTAAAACTAAAAGCGTATGAGTTGAATCTTGTATGTGAGATTATGCACGTGTTCAATGAAAATTATTTTGAGTGATAAGGTAATGATAAAATATGTAATATGATGATTACAACCAGTGAGTTAAATGTATTCAAGGTTTTATTTCTGTTGTGGAAATTTGAAACTTTAAGACATTTTTCCTCTAATTTTCTATTCTTTTAACTTTCTAATTTCGAATTTGTAATTTTTACTCTAATGGTTTGTTCACCTTGCTTAATTTCAGCTTTCGTTTAATTATTTTTTAAAACAATCGGACAGTGTTATATCCCATTCTATGGAGCCGATTGACAAAATTTAACTTGCAGTTTTCATGTCTCGAAAGCGCGACTTAAGCCATGTATTAGATTTACATATAACATTGTTCTAATGTTGGTTACTTTGACACAAAATCGGACATTTTTTTAATTAACATACCGATTTTTTCCGTATTTTGATTCTAAGACTTTATGCACAAATATTAATTAAAAACAAATTGGTGAGAGACTTGGCGAGAAATTTAAAAGTTTATCTTCGCGCACTTTTCGCAATTTTCGCCAAGAAATGGTGAAATTCCTAATTTATAGTAACCTTTTTTTCCCCATTTTTTTCAATATAGTGAGCAGAAAAAAGTGCTTCGTCCATTCTTTCAAATAAATTTAAAAACGTGCGTAAACATTTAGCGTTACTATCGCTTATAACATCTATGTGAAGTTTCAATACGCGACAATATATAAATTCACGTATATCTTTTGAAATTTTGAATAAAACAACTTTCAGTGTTTCCAAGTATGCCTAGATTTACATATAATTTAAGGTGATGGTAAGCATGTTATAGGTTCTAATGCAGAAATGTTTCGAAAAATTTATGAAAATTACTTAAAAATACAAATTAAAAACCAAATCAAAAATACCAGCGAAATTTATCTGGATTTAACTTAAATTTCGAACTCTGAAAGAAGAAATCAAGTAAGTGTAATAAAAATGCTGGTATGTGCACCACATGACTTCCTTGTACGGAATATTAAATTATACGCATTTTTCCTGCATTTCATTTAAACAAAAATACTTAAAAATTCAAAATAGTTTGATTAAAAATTGAAAGATATAAAACACCAATTGCAGTTAAAACGATTAAAAAAACAATTTTACAATTAAAATTACATTTAATACGCAAACGCAAGCAATTCGACCAGCAGGCAAATACACAGATTTTTCGGTTCACAAAACTGAAAGTTTACATTTGATCCCACTCGGCAAAAAGACACTGAAGGAGCAGAAAGTTATATTTTAAATCAATCATTTTTGAAGCAAAAACCGCACCATTTACCAACATATAAGAGTTTAAAAACTGAGCTTATTAAGCCGAGTAATAGAAGGGATATATATATTTATATACTTTAGGTGCAGACTATTGAAATCAATATAGGAGGTGCACAACTACATGTTTTAGCAGTCCTATATACAAAATTTCAACGTTCCCAGACTACTGGTTTTTAGGTTATGGCAGATACATACAGACGCCACAAAAACTCTCTTCTGAATCCATTTTAAATTAGTTTTATAATTCGTTTGGGGAAAAAGAGTTATTTATTCGGTTCTTACGTACAGATGTCACGCAAAAAACGTCGTTAAATTGCATTCGATAGCGGTCAAAATGGATATTTTCGTTGAAATATGTACTCGGAATTTTTCGAAATTACTATACTCCTTTTTACTTCGTACAAGGAAGTAAAAAAGAAATATTAATAAATACATACTAAATTGAATTAAAATTGAGGAGCTAAAACTTTGAGAGCTAATTTTTTTAAAAACTGCTCGTGCGATTTTGACAAAATTTGGTACTTTGCCATAATGTGAGTCAGAAAATCGAAATAAGGGAAAAACGGGTATGTTTATTTCCAAAACAATCTTATGTTTTTCAAAATACTTATGTTAGAACAATTCTATGTATAAATCTACGTACAAGAGGCGCTTTCGAGACATGAAAAATGCAAGTTAGATTTCGTCGATCGGCCCAGTAGAACGGGTTACATCGGTCCAATTTTTTCTTTGTGCAACGGGTACATCATATTAAAGGCTAAACCGTTTCATAAAGTTGCTTATTTAATGTAGTCTATTCTTAGAAAAGACAGAAATCTTAATAAAATTGCCCTTCTATTAAGATGCTCCTGACTTATGCAGATCAATCTATAGTTTAAAAAACGTCGCCTCTAAAAAATGTATGGTTCAATCTTTACCACTGTGAGCAATTAGGTTTTAGGATTGCTGCTGTGGCCAATGAATCAAATGAAAAATGTTCCTGATAGCAGTGTACCAGGATAAATGCGTCCGTAACTTTATAAAGATTGATTTTATTCAAATTAGAAACTTATCTGCCAAAATGTTTGATCAATTTTATGCTGACGTATCCTTTTGAAGAGTTCTGCTTTTTCGAACCGTAACTGACTTTCATATAGATATCTTCGCTTTTTATAATGGGACATCATTAGCCAATATTTTATTTTAGGAAGTTATTGAAGCTTGTAATATATATATAACGTATATATATTACAAGCTTCATTAACTATTTATAACTATTCAATAATTATTTTTCATTACTCATATTATCAGTTTTCTAAGCATTGCAGCAATTTCCAGGAAACGTTTTTAACTGTTTTCATATTATGACATCTTTCTCTACGAATTTGAATAAAACTATTTAAATTTTGTTCATCTAATTTACACTCAAATCGCATTCTAAAAGTAAGCTTTTTATCTGAAATCTTTTTCAGATATTCACGAGTTTTCGGTTTAATAGCTAATGCAAAAAGAAAACAACAATTCGGGTCAAGATAAAACTTTGTTTCGTTTGCGTTAAAAGCTGGCATAAACTAATGTTATTCTCTAAAGAATTCAGAATAAACAAAAACCATGTTTATTGAGAACACAACTATGTATCCATAAGAGCAAAACGAAAAGGAATAAAATTCAAATGCAATTAGCTTTTATTTTTTTACCAACTATATTGTTTGTTCAACTTTTTCAAGAATGTTTTTTAAACATCAAAGAAGTTAAATATTTAGGGAAAAAAAAATAAATTACTTTCTGATATCCTTTAAGAGCTCTTTTCTATAAATCTAGTTTTTTATTCCTTCTTCTCTCTCCTTTTCGTTTTTTTTTTTTAGTATTTCTTCTAAAAAAACTTTAAAAAGGTCCAAGCTTAAAATGAATTCGAAACAACAAAAAAGGTTTTTAAGAAGGCTGAAAAAGAGAACGAAATAAATTTTAAGGGATTTCAATACCCAGGAGCACTTAGGCAGATCAGATGATGTCAATAGGGTTTCACAATATGCAGGGAGATAAAAGAAAACCAAGAAGAATAACTTTTAAAACAAGTTTAAAAAGTAAGGTCTCGACAAAATCTTGCGCCCCAATAAAACACGATTTTAAAGGAGTTATAAATTATACGTTAATGCGTTTTGCATATTAAGCAGAAATTTCCTCTAAAGTGTTGCTCCGGTACAAGAAACTACTTTTTATTCATGTTTCACTTTTTACGGAGAAAGTTCAAAGGATAAAAGTGTTGAGGATTAAGAGCCACAGAACTGCGTGCATAATTTTTTACAGACACAAAAAAGTATCACGTGGTAATAACACTAACTTCTAAATGTATTTTTTCAGGCAGAAAAAATTGCTCTGAGATTTTAGAATGAATTACTCGCGGTGACAGATAAAATTAAAACACATTAATACATTCAGAAGTCAAACAACAAAAATCAGCGTTATATTCACAAAATTTTCACAGGACTAGTTTCGATGGTTTTACCGAACCATCATCTTCAGCTGCAAAACCGCAAATGAACAAGAGAGGAAATAATGATTAGATAAGATAAGGAAGCCTGGACAAGAATAAGCAAGTGGCGCCATCTGTTGGCGAAACCAGAACTAAAACATAATTTCTCTAAAAGCCGAAGGCAAATTTGGATTGGAATTAGGATCGTTAACTAGAACAGAAAGATTTTTATGAATGTGAAATGCCTCTAGAAAATCCAGTTCTCCAATGGAAGATGTTTTTTGAATAATTTTGGCAGCAGAAAAATTGAAAGTGTGATTTTCGGACCAACAATGTTGAGCAACAGAAGACTTCTGTGTTTCCTTTTTTCTAACATATGCCTCATGTTCTTTGACGCGAAATTTTAAGGCTCTCTTAGTTTGACCAATGTAAATTAAACCACACTGGCAAGGAATCCTATAAATACCCCAGGAATTCATATCCGGAATGGGGTCCTTGAGTATAGAAGTTGGAATTTTATTGATGGGAGAATAAACAACTCGAAAGTTAAATTTCTGCAAAATATGTGCAACTTTATAGCTAATTGATGGAAAGAAGGGAATGACAACAGAATTTTTATAATCTCCTAAAATAAGAGTGTGGCTTTTAGTGTGTTGAGATGAGAATTTTTTAACTGCTTGATTAATAATGTTGGGTGAAAAGCCCCTGTCAATAGCTATTGCTTTTAAATAATTTAGTTCTTCGTCAAGGGCTAGTTTGGAGGAGCAAACTTGAAGAGCACGGAAAACATAGGAATAAAATGAAGCTAACTTTTGTTTAGTCGGATGACATGATTTAAAGTGTGGTGGAAGGCAAACCGATGAAGGTTTACGGTAAACTGTAGTACTGAAGTTGGATGTGTTACGTGTAACCAGAATGTCGAGAAACGGAAGAGAATTGCAAGTCTCAAGTTCAAAAGTGAACTGAATAGCAGGATCAATAGAATTCATTGTTGAAAGAACTTTATTTAAATCATCTTTATTACCTTCAAACAGGGTAAAAGTATCGTCTTCGTAGCGGAACCATGCCGGGAAGTTTAAAGTTTCAAACAATTTTGATTCATAATTATTTTAGGAGATTATAAAAATTCTGTTGTCATTCCCTTCTTTCCATCAATTAGCTATAAAGTTGCACATATTTTGCAGAAATTTAACTTTCGAGTTGTTTATTCTCCCATCAATAAAATTCCAACTTCTATACTCAAGGACCCCATTCCGGATATGAATTCCTGGGGTATTTATAGGATTCCTTGCCAGTGTGGTTTAATTTACATTGGTCAAACTAAGAGAGCCTTAAAATTTCGCGTCAAAGAACATGACGCATATGTTAGAAAAAAGGAAACACAGAAGTCTTCTGTTGCTCAACATTGTTGGTCCGAAAATCACACTTTCAATTTTTCTGCTGCCAAAATTATTCAAAAAACATCTTCCATTGGAGAACTGGATTTTCTAGAGGCATTTCACATTCATAAAAATCTTTCTGTTCTAGTTAACGATCCTAATTCCAATCCAAATTTGCCTTCGGCTTTTAGAGAAAGTATGTTTTAGTTCTGGTTTCGCCAACAGATGGCGCCACTTGCTTATTCTTGTCCAGGCTTCCTTATCTTATCTAATCATTATTTCCTATCTTGTTCATTTGCGGTTTTGCAGCTGAAGATGATGGTTCAGTAAAACCATCGAAACTAGTCCTGTGAAAATTTTGTGAATATAACGCTGATTTTTGTTGTTTGACTTCTGAATTAGTATTTGTTCGGCGTGTTATTGTGTCTTAACATTAATACATACTAAAAATATAGGTATGAATATATACTATACAAAATTATATTATGAAATAAATAAAATGGAAAAAATAAGTAAGAAAGATATTTTGAAGAAAAAAAATAAATAAATATCAATGAAAAAATGCAGACTTTTAGCATTATTACCTTCGTGCATCCATAATGAAAAGTGATTTTGTGCTGTTAAGAAGGTGGTTAACTAAAGCCTAAACTAAGTAATTAACCATTTTTAGTGCATAAGACCTTCAACGGATTGAGATTCTTACAAAAATTATTTCTCTACGCACTCTCCCAAAAAGAGTTTGTAAGGTATTTTTCCCCTCCTTCAAACGTTCCTTCGTAGTTTAACAGTAGCACATTCGGCGCGTATTCGACAGGTCAAGGTTTGAGCGTAGTTACATCAACATTTGTCCTCATTGCCCACATCTTCAGCTGCCAGCAATCCAGGCCATCACATCTTCAGACATCATCACATCTTCAGCTGCCCAGCAATCCAGTCCAAACTGTTCTACATCGGCATTGAAGACCCAGTGGACCTACTTTATACTGATAGAGCTGCCGAGGTTGCAAAAGCTGTCATTGACAGCTTCGAAGCTATATAATTGCACTTTGTCATAGACACGACATCATCATCATCAAGGTTTGAGTCCCGGCAAAGGCACTGCATATTTTTGTAGTTTCCTGATATCGAAAAATTCTAAAACAACTCTACAAATGGCTTCCGAGCTAAAGGGAATTGGACGATAATTCCTCACTTCCAGAATTCGGTAAACGGATTCCATCATCCCCAGTCGCCCGTTAGAAAGAGGGAGTGATGTGAAGGTGATGTGATGTCAGGGTCGCAGCTCAAAGTTCCTGGCAGACTTTGTGTTGCCCTATGATGTTTTTATAGGCTGCGCCACAGCAAGTGCGCCACAACGACAGCCCCAACAAAACAAAAAAGAGTTAAAAAATATAACAAAAGATAAATCATAAAATATAACCAGAAAGTACTAATATATAGGCCTCTGGTTTTTTTATATTTCACGCACTGACAAAGGAAAACAGATGGGAAATATTAAACCAAAGCTTTAGAAATTAATATTCAGAGTGCAATTTTGACCATAGGAGTATATTAGATATTTTCTTCCCTCATTTTCGCATGTATTTGTAGTGTAATTGGAAGTATACTCGGCGCGTATTCGAAAGGTGCAGGTTTGAGTCCCGGTAACATTTTCCACATTCCAGAATGAAATAATCTAATGAATACAAGTTTACGTCAAGTTGCCTTTTGTATGGATAAAGTCTGGCGATTCATATCGGGAGATCTGGCTATCCAATGTATTGTCACAGTGCCTTTGGTTTCAAGAAATCAATCAACTAGGGTTGCTCTATGTACTATCGATCTTCATCTCGGTCTCTCGAGTTAGTCAGCAAATCCTGCATTAAGCACGTGGAGTGAATTGACTCATTGATATTATCTCTCCCCATAAAATCTGACTGAAGGAAGTACAGGCCATTGTTGCAAATGGCAAATCTGGTTTCTCTTTCCAGCGATTCCAATGGATACTATTTTAATATGACATTCATGAAGCCTGAGTGATTAGCTATTTGGCATAAAGGTCATTCTCATTTAGCCTTGTGCATTCAGTTTACCAAGACTCAAAAGTTCCAGTAGCAGCTGCACACTCTGAACTCAGCTGCTTCTTTGAACGTTTATGCCGTGATGGACAGTTGCAAACAGAAACCTGTTTTGAGAAAAAGTCATTCTTCTTTTGTTAACTGAGGCTACTTCCGAAAGTATAACATTGATTGCAGAGTAACATTATTTCCAGTCTTCTGCCTACTGCGTTTCCATAAGTTCCTACCTTGAACTTAAAATGTAGAAAGATCACACCTCAAAAATTTCTCCAAGTGACTTTCCGGCGACATAAAATATATTCTGTTTCAACAAGTACTAAAATCCAGTTTTCAACTGTAGAAGTTCTCGGAAAGAGATTATCATATTTAGGTTTGAGATATTAAGACTGATTGATAATTTGATAAAATACCAATATTTTTAGCATTCAGCTTCAAGCACCCATGCATTGCAAATTTAAATGATAATCATTGCAGCGTGGTTATGAGTAAGAAACAATTTAATTAAAATTGTTTCACGAAGTTAGCTTTATGACTTCTATCAAAGAACATTAGTGTCCAAATCTGCGATAATTTTTAAAATCTTTATTATTTGTTTCAGTCATCTAGCAAGAGTATTTATTAGAAGCAATATAATACTATTTTACTGGAAGACGGTATAATGAAAATTTACGGTAAATTAAAGGTGGTATATAATAGCTTCAATCCGCTTCATGGTGGCGCTGGTTTCTCGCTTTGAGCTGTCAATAGTCCTCCCTTTTAGGAACATATTCGACGAGGGTCAAACATTTTATGTTTTACAATATACCAGTGCGCATAGTATTTTGTTAATTTCAGTAAAGATAAAATCGAAATATTTCTCGTTTTGAGAGAATTGTATTCGTTGCAAGCTTACGTCAATTTTCAATTAGATGCCTAAATTCGACAATTGAGAACACAATCAAAGACGGCTGATAAGGAGGCGGACAGTCATAATAATATATGACGGATATTTTAAAGGGATTCGTTATTACTTATATGGCAATGGAAATAAATGCAATATATTCTGAGCTATATTTTTGCAGCTAAGAGTTGATACGGTTATATTCACGATTTCTGCTGATGGTGACATTGAGGTAAATGAAAGAGCCGATTTCCTGGAAAAGAAAGGAACGATTATTTTACCAACCACTAATAACTATATGACTTTTAATTCTGCAAAACCTTAAATTAAATTAGATCTTAAGAGATGGATTACCTCCAACTATCAAATGAAGCTAAGGGAAAAGTCTGGGAGAGTCTCACTAGTTCAAAGCCAGTTATTCCACATTTTCCTCGTCCTGCAGCCGTGGCGTTATTTCGTCTTTTGACAGAGCACGATTGTCTGAAAGCCCATCTTTTTAAAATTCGATTTAAGGACTCTTCAGTGTGTACTCTTCCTAACTCTGGACAGTCCAAGGATTCGAAGCCTAGTGACGAATGCACTGCACTATTACCTTTTAATTCTGTTGTTGCCCAGCGTGCAGACTACCATACCATGAAGGCATGCCAAGAAGGCGGGAGAAATACCTTATACACTCCCCCTTTTAAAGGGTGATTTAGGGGACCCAATCGCCAAATCCTGGGTGGGGAGAATCATCATCCACCATTCTTTTAGTTCGGGCGCCACTGTAGAGTCATTAGGAGTTTTTTGGTAGCATAAGAGATGAACAATTAGCAACACCTTCGCCGGGAATCGAACCACGGACCTCTTGAATATGCGCCCAGCGTGCAGAACACCAGATCACGAAGGCATGCCAAGAAAGGCGGGAGAAATATCTTATAGTATAAGTAAATAAATATTCACGAAATCGTAGATGCTAGAAGAGATGTTTGAAATGAAAAACGATTATTACCCGATTACCTTCGAAGTGGTAACCATCGGAATGCAAAGATTTTTTTCCAGCTCTTCTGTCGTTCTTGGAAGCAGTGGTAGATTGCTTATTTTGGAAAATTATGACCATTATGGTATTTCGAATGATATGAATTTGTTAAAAAGGTTTATCTCATAAGTTATATGGATGACAGAGAACAGCGGTGTCAAAAAGCGCGGAATCTGGCAAATACGAATGCTGCGGCATCATAGAAGTCTTTTTAATCATAGAAACGAAATTTGTTTTCGTTTAAACGATTTTTGCTAACTTAGCGGCGTCGGTCCAGAGAGTTGAAAAGTGCTTTAAACATTATTTGAACTACAACAAAAATGACTAGACATTCATTCAGGACAGCATCGTCGACATTACAGAGAATATGCTAACACGATCTAACACCCAAAATCAGTCATCGTAAATTCCACATTTGTGCAATCTTTTCACGTGAACATTTTGAATAGAAGATTATGCATACTGGACAGAGTTGCAACGTTATCGTGTATGATTCATTATCATTGGACAGTGGAAATCCAGGGCGGCAGACTTGAAAAGAATTAGATTGAAGTTGGAAACAATTCAAGGCGGGTGAATGCTGGCGATCACAAGAACGTTCAGGACTATACGCCGACCGAGTTGGTGTTTACTTTGGTTGGCGTCCGGCCTCTCTCGCTGTCATACAGCTGCTTTTATAATAAATTTCTATTACGCTCTGGAAGATTGGACGTTTTAGCATGTGAGGAAAAGATTGTAATATAGTATGCTTTTGAAAGGTTCAACATTGATTATATCATCCTAGAGATCAAATGGCCATAACATTGTATTAGAGACATTCCTATAATCCATTGAGAATGGCATATAAACTGATGGTTCCGGAATGGGCGAGAGTCTGCGTGGTACTGTTGTTGTATATTTTTGGCACCGAAATCGGAAGTGGCAAATTGAGAATGAACGCATATAATTCGGTATATCAGGAGAACTTTCCGCTGTACTATATGCTTTAAAATGGTCATATACACACTTGAATGTACAATGTGAGATAATGGTATTTTCTAATACTTGAAAGTACAATGTGAGATAATGTTCTGACTGTCTTTCTGCCTTACAGGTTCTTTCCCGCCCTGATTATTATAATGAGATTTATAAAGAAATAAAGGGCCTATTTTATGAGTTGAATAATAGAGGATGTAGAATTAAATTCTCATGGATTAAAGCATATGTAGATTATACTGGCAACGAGAGGGCGGGCTCTTTAGCTAAAGAGTTTGCAAATGTTATTCTTTAATGGAAATAGAGGTTCCTGGCTCTAAGAGGATAGCATGCACCGTCCTACAAGATATGGTAATTAATAGTTGGAATAATATCTTTAATGACTTGGATAGAAACAAGGAATTTTTCAGATTTTTTCAAAACAAAAGGAAGAATGCGGCTTATTAATGACATTGACTTTATTCAATTGATTACGGGACATGGTCGTTTCCCGTTTTATTTGCACAGATTTGGTATACAGGAAAATCAGAATTGTCCTTTTAGCAAAGAGTTAGAAAATAATAAACCTTTTGTGTGAATGTGGTTTAACTTTTTCATTCCTTCATAATTTTAAGATCACTTCTACGGAAGATTTATATGATAGGAAGAATTCTAAAACTACTCGAGAGATCATGAACATTATTAACTCAAAATAGAGACAGAATTGGAGTTATGGCTTGAGTTCAACTTTTGACTGTTTGCACAACTTTGACAACTTGCTTGACATTAGCTTTTGTATGTTTCTTATATGTTTCATAATGTTTTTACTTGATGTCGTGCTAACCCCCTATTTATTTTGTTTTTACGTGATGTCGCACTAACCCCTTATTTACTTGTTAGTTCTCTATTGTCTCGTAATGGGAACTCTTATTAGTTTTTATAGTTTTGTAACCTTGATTTAGTATTGTATTTTCTGTTCATATGTTTTTTTTTTTTTTTTTTTTTTTTTTTTTTTGTGTGTGTGTGTGTGTGTAGTGTAATATGGGCACAGCTCTTTCGTGTCGTAAGATGAGCTCCGCTCGTCAGGCGGGCCGGACTGTGTCCTAAATAAATGACTCATTAATAACGCGTTTTACGGGAACAATGTTCAAATTATGCGGATGTTATAGGAAACACTCAACGCAAACACTCAACGCAGCAAATTCTTTCTTTCAAGTGCAAAAGACTGCGGATGTGTGTTCTTCAGTTTAAACGTGTTTCTACGTGATGCCGAAAGAAATCCAGCGAGGAAAAACAATAGCAATTTAGAGGCCAATACATGGGCCCAATTTCGCTCGATTCATCATTCTGGTAAAATAACATTCAACAAACTCTACTTAGCTATTTCTATAACCTTCTGAAAACACTTGCCAAAACACAAGAATTTTTGACCCTATGGTGCTAGCAGCACACAAATTACCACAAAGTTTTTCCATATTTTTTGTAAATCTGCTGCACAGTATCTATATATATATAAAGAAAAATGTCTGTGTGTTTGTTCGCGATTACCCAAGTCACTACTACAGCCATCGTCATAAAACTTTCTACAATCCTTTTCTGGGTCCTGATAAAAATCGACGTCTCCTTTTTCCCCAAAAATAGCTCAAGTAAACTACTAAAAACTTTGAAAAGGCTAATTTTCAACCTCATTTTTCCGAATGGCAACAGTTTCGCTCTCTGGAGATAAAAATCTGCCTTATTTCGAGAAGTGTTGCCACTGCTCGCTTTTAAATTGTAGAGTTTATTCAGAAAAAAATCATAAGTTTTACAACGAAATAAAAATAGCGCTGCCAAATATTAAACACATTATTTCTGATTCCAAAAATTCGTGAGAAAAGCCATTTCAACTAATCCCAGTTTCATACGACATTAATCAGCCGAGATAATAATTAAAAACTCTGAAAACAGTCATTTTCGGATTCATTTTTCCGAGTGGCAACAGTCTCGCTCGTTGGAGATAAAAGTGCTTTATTTGGAAAAGTGCTGCTAGTCCTCGTTTTCAAATTGTAGAATTTGTTAATCAAAAAAATTCTAAGTTGTACAAAATCTATATATATAAAGAAGAATGTCTGTTTGTTCGCGTTATTGATTTCTGATCAATTATGATAATTTTTTTGCCACAGTTAATCGACTAAATTTGAATATGGTAAAGTACTGGATGGAATTTTAGCTTTATTTACCATTTGATTAGAAAGACGAAAATCATTGAAGACTGCGTACTATTGTTGCTGATATAATGAGATAGAATTAGTTTATTTTTCTGTCGAAATGTTTTATGTAGTTTCTAGATCACATCTGAAACATTTATGACTATGAATGGTAATTTTTGCGTCGTTATTAAAGAAGGATTACAGCGGTATCGACCCGTGTGTTACTGTCAATCTAAGTTAACTGGCGTCGGGTACTTCCACTAGTATTTAATAAATGTAAAATTAACCAATGATGAGGCTGCTGTTTTCTAGCAAAAATGAGTTTGATTTGCATTTCTTATTATTTTGTATTGAAATTTTTTAACAGATTGTCTTGATATAGATATGACGGATTCATATACCCATACAAAAATTATTGTATCACAGAATTTAAATACTATTTTGCAATCAGATTCATTAGTTGAATTCCGGAAGCTTTCCATTTTTGTCTGGATTTAATTTCATACAATTTGTTTACACGCTTTATAATAAAATACATTATCCCTCATCTTTTTATCATATGACAAAGCTTAATGAGAGTTTTTAAACTTTATTATGTTATTTACTATGTAACCAATAACTTCCCAGAATACATTATTTATTTTCAAACGCTTTCAGACATTTCGTTCTAAATAAAGAGATACTTAATGGATGGAGATACATATCGTATTAAGAATGAGAAAAATTCATCCTGAGAGAAGAGTTTCAATATCGGAGAACTAATAAACAGAGGAACAATTTAAACAGATTTATATTACAATTCCGTTATGACATCCCGAATTCGTATTGGTAAAAATGCAGCAATTGCTTATACTTAAATAGATGTGAAAATGAAGTGCAATAAATTATGTTTTATCTCGGTTTGCAATACGTAAGTCCGGATTATTAAAGGAAAGTAGATTCCATATCCTTAGATTTAAAAATTTTTTCGTTTCTCTTGAGTCAAATGACAGTGTATGTCATATATATTTCGCAAGATAACATAAAATTGCATTCTACAGCTAGGTTATATATGATTTGGTAAACTACTGGTAGCAAATATCATATGCATAACATAATATTAAAAATCTCAGTTTTATTATGCTTTGGTGAATGTTGCTTGATTAAAGACGGCAGTGAGTGCTCTATGAATATAAAGAAATGAGAGTTTTTAAGATGGAACTGCGACTTAATATAGGCTTGTTCTTTCCCGTCCTTTTTATTCCGAAAACTGACATTCACACATGAATGAAATGTAATGGAAAAGTATAAAATAATTTTCAGATTTATATTTGGGTATAAAATAATATGTAACCTTCAGTTGCATTTCAGAAGTGCAGATTAGTCTTTCGAAAATAGTATATCAAAGCTTAAATATTTCTACGTTTAGAAAATATAAAAGAAAACAGGAAGTTATTATATTGATATTTGACATTCAAATTCTGAGTCATTAACGCATCGTATTGGAGAAATTTGTACTGAATTCCAATATTTCTGTTCACGTTGTAGAGTTATTAGATTTTTTTGCAGTATGAGACATGAAACATGAGCAGTTTCCTCGCCAGAACGCTACACCACGAAGGCATGCAAAAAGGAGGGGCAAAATACCGCATTGGAGAAATAAAGAGATACTTAATTAAATAAAGAGATACTTAAATAAAGAATAAGAAATTAAATAAAGAATAAGAAAAGTTTTTAACTGAATACCATATTTTCAATTTTTCTTCGTAACTCTGAAAATATTATCATATTTTATATTTTGAACATGCACTACAGAAAAGAACTCTGTACCAACTTTTCATTTGACATGAAAATATCACTGAAGTGTATAACTTGAAAGTAGAGCATAATTCGCTGGGCTGTAAAGAAGAGTTAACCTCCTAACTGTTGACTGCTAAAACTGAGAAGTGAAAAGTATGTTTTAGCCAATTAATTCATTGATTCATTCATATACATAAAGAATTCAATCACATTTAACAATCACTTAAAAAGCATTCACACTTAAAAAGTGCCATATTAATACATAACACCAGTGAAATTTCAGTGAAATATGAAATTTATTCAGAATAATTATACAATTTTTTATTTTAAGATATAAATTTCTATAAATACTTTTATTACGAATGAAACATGTTAAATCTGCCACTATTGTTATATACATAAATGTTTCGCGTATGCAACTATTAAAAATATTTCAATGTTTGGGGCTAATACGTTAAGTGCCACGAACGTCACCGGTGGCTGACACTGAACATTCCGTTCGGGCCGCACCAGCCACCGGTGATTGACAGTAATAAATCTATGTACATAAAGAAGAATGTATGTTTGTGCATGCTAAGAAGGTGAGAGAAATACCTTATATACTCCTTCTTTTAAAGGGTGGCTGGGGATTAGGTATCCCAATTGCCAAATCCTGGTGGTGGCCAATCCTCCTCCTCCATCTCTTTTAGTTCGGGCGCCACTGTAGAGTTATGTTATTTCGAAGCAGGCGTATTAAAAAATGAGCAATGCCCTCGCCGGGACCCGCACTTCTCGAATGCGCTCCGAATATGTTGACCATTACACCAGGAAGCCATGTTAAGGAGGCGGGAGATATACCTTACGCACTTAAGGACTATCTACCTGTATAAAAGGATGCCCTTTGTGGAGGACTTTCTAACAAAAATTGGCTCATATACACGTTATACACGGGAAAAACGAAGAAAAGGCTCATGCAACCAACCCGTTCTCCGGAATTCGAGCTTCGGACCGAACTACCATTGTTCAGCAATTTGGCCGCTCGGGCTTTTGTGGGCTCCAATAAATTCTGGTGATACTAATTAGGAAACTTAGGAACAAAATAAGGTATTTATCTTAAAATGTTTTAAACATTACATTCTTTCAAAACGATATTTTCTGATAACTCAACAGCCAGTGGTGTAATATGAATGATATCTTGCATTCAGGTTGTTTGACCAACTGTATGCATTAATACCACTCATCTCTCCTTAAATTTCTTAGAAAAGGTCGTACTAATATTAGTACTTCCCGTTTCAGCTAGAAATACTCAAGAGCAATTTAAAAAGAAAGTAAAATAAAAGTCTTTCCACTTTACTTCATCTATACAGACATCTTGTTTCATTTCTTAGTCTTCCACGTTCAGTAAAACATATCTCAGGAAAAAGCGTAGGCCGGGCTAGTGTAGTCACGATAATGGACTTGTACTCTTTTTGTTTCTTCAAATAATCTGAACTATACTTTCTTCGCTGAAAATTTTCCTGCTGCTTCTGTTCGATATACCATTTCTCTCGATCAGCTTTCTCCTGGATCTTGAAAATTGACTGAGAAAGTGGCTGAATAGTATATGATTTCAGTTGTCATTTCTATGCTATTGAATTTCTTTTGAGCCTATACGTTGGCTGCGTTTGATATATGAGACAGAAATGGAAAGGTAGAAATCCGTAAAAATCTACTCACTCATAAAAAAAAAGTTTGTATTTAAATTACTAACTGCTTATTTTCTGAACACAGTATAAGCGTTCACAGTCAATGTTTCAGTCAGCATGACATGTTTGATCCGAGTAGTTACTTAATTATATTTAACTTGAAATGTAGGATACAAATGCGTGTCTTTTAAGATTTGAGGGGGGAATATTGGGGATAGAACTGAATATTTCTATATCAATACTAATTCTCATTGGTTCTTGAAAGTTAATGTATGCTGTTTTCGATTATAAAATGATACTAATTTCAAAATATTTTAAAATGTTAGTGAAACTGCAAAGGCAAAACTATTATGACATCAATTTATAGATGGGTTAATAAATACGAAATTCAGTAAAATAAAAGTGTCTTTGTTTCAAATTAGAATTCTTTAAAAACTAAAGGGTTTATCGCAGAAGTATAAAAATATCGGGAATTAATGCTTTTTAATGCTTTGTGTGTTACCTTTATTTATTAAATATCATGTTCATCGCAATTAAAATATAAAATTCAATTCAATGACAATACCACAAAATATTGAAAACAGCATATGGTTGGAATTTCGGATACACAGTCTCGCGCGCTGGAGAAAAAAGTCCTTTTTTTTCGTACAGTGTTGTCATTGCTACCTTTTAAATCGTTATTGAGTTTGTTAATAAAACATGCGTTAAGTTTTTACAAAATATGAAATAGACAATGAAATGAATTCCAAATTCGGGCTTCCAGACGCCCATATTTGTGTAGAAGAATATGGAACATTCTTCTACTCAAATATGGGAGTAGAAGAATATGGAATTCTTCATTATTTAATTTCATTAAATATAATGCAGGGCTCTAATACTTGGCAGTAACAGTTTCAGAAGTGAAACGACATTTATATTGATCCAAGGCAATATGCCAAAACGAAATTAACAGCCCCTTTGGGCGTTATATATATTTATTTATTAACCCAATATATTTATTTATTAGCTTGTCATTTATATATATATATATATATAATATATTAGCAGATAAATAACCTCTGTTTGGGAAAATTGTTTTCAGTCTTTCAGCAATGATTTATTTAAAAAGAAATCAAACCTTTTCCTAAAATATTAGACTAAATTTAAGTTAGTAAATATTATTAAAAAGAAGTACTAATACGATGTGAGAATGGCTGTTAGCTTCAAAATATATGCGCTGGATCATAAGTGATTGAGACAGATAATCCTGGCTTGATTTATTTAAATGTGACAAAGCACTTGATGGCTAGCTGCCTAAGGAGAGGGATGCCTTGGTGTAGCACATTCTAGAGGAAACTGGCTGGTATACACATTACACATGAAGAAAACTACGAAAATGCCTATGCATCCAGCCAGTTCTCTGGAATTCGAACCCTAAACAAAACTACCAGTGTTCAGCGACTTTACCGCTCAGGGGCCGATTAATACAGATGAGTAGGTATTATTTTGAAATTTACCGCAATATAACAGGATGTTCAGGTAAACAAATAATGCAACAGCTTACTGAAATGTAATTATGGATATGTATAAGATATTTAGTAGAATATTTTCAGTTTTCCAATAATTTCCAAAAATAATTTTCCAGCTGAGCAAACATTTGTCTGAACGTATTACATATCATTAAAATGCAAAACCTTGTAATCAAATCACGATTTGTAATGTTCAAATAGCAATATGAACTCGGATACTCACAGACAACACCCGTACATTGCAATATATCATATTCAAAAACATTCCACATATGAAATATTACATACTGATTGCTACAGCCATCTTAGAAATGTTATTCCAATCTCCTGAACTGCAATGAGAGTGTAGAATAAAAAGAAAAAAAGAAAAGGAAAACATTCATCACGTAGATAACATGAATGAAAAACATAATCGGAAATACTGGGTAAAGACATAAAAAAAAGACCGATCTTTAACATATTAATAAGTTGATGCATATGCTTTAGCAGAATTGGCTATTGAAAAAGATTCTTTTCAAATTTATACAGTACAGTGGATTCCGGTTTAGTAGTACAGACTGGGTTCATTATATTGGGTTGTTCGGAAAGTAATTTCGTTTTTTCCGGGCAAAGATCTTTATTGCATTTTTCTCACAGCCAACTTCACACTAGCCGCATAATCATTATATTTTGACAGCTGATATAGCAAGGCTTGTTTGCGAAAAGGTTCGATTGATTTTAAACAGCAGTTTTTTGGTTGGTGCCCTTTCTAATATGGAAAGCGAAAAGCATTATTTTCGGGATATTTTACTTTGTTGCCATCTAAAAAGTTAAAATGTTGTTCAAGCAAGAAAAAAATTATCCGAAATGTATAGAAAGATGAATTGACAGAACGCCAGTGCCAAAACTGGTTTGCAAAATTTCGATCCGGCGAATTTGAGCGTGAAAATTCACCACGTTCTGGAAGGCCAGTTGAAGATCATGAAGACACAATAAAGGCATTCATTTATAAGGCACTTTTCCCGTCTTCTTAGCGTGACTTTGTGGTGTGGTGGTCTGCACGCTAGGCGCGTATTCCAGAGGTCCGTGGTTCGATTCCCGGCGAAGGCGTTACTCATTTTTCAAGTCTTTTGCTTTCAAATAACCTAATAGCTCTACCCATTGATGAAAACCGACGAATAACATCTCCTGAGGTCGCTGAGAGTTTAAATTTATCGAATTTGAAAAGCCTAAGTTTTTATCTCAAAACTCGACATACGGGTTTCTCATTCTCTGAAGCTCTACGCTAGCTTCAACTGACCATCCATAACGTGGTGCATCTTCATAATCAAAATTGCCCGATCAAAAATTTGCAGACCAGTTTTGGCATTGGTGTTCTGTCAATACATCTTCTCTATACACATCGGATAATTTTGTCCTTGCTTGAACAAATCCTTGCTTGAACTTAATCCTTTCCTTGCTTACCTTTTTCGTTAGTAAAAAATTAAAATATGCCGAAAATGCTGCTTTTCATTTTCCACATTTGAAAGAGTACCGCCTAAAAAATCGCAGAATAATCAAACGCTTTCACAAACAAGCTTTGCTACATCAGCTGTCAAAATATATAACGTTTATGCGACTTAAATATGAAGTTGGCTGTGCAAAAATACAATTAATCCCTCTGTTGGGAAGAAACGAAATTACTTTCCTAACAACCCAATATTATGTCCTCATTCCGTATTAAGGTATGTAAAACGTAATTTTTTAAATGCCCAAATGAAGTAGAAACCAATATAACATTCTATACAACTACAAAAAATATTTGTCGTTTATATTAGGAAGAAATATTGAGGTATGAATTAAGTTATGAAAAAGGAATCACCTTTCTACTTTTCTTTCTTTTCAATATCTGTGTTTCACAATATTTTTTTAAATATATATTTGTTACCATGCAAGAATTCTTTTTTTTTATTAGAAGTAACAACAATGCAAAATAAGCATGTTTTAATGTTTTTAATACTTAAAAGCAACCAAGCACATGCAAGAAAATTAACTCTAAAACATCTTATATTTTTTCCAATGGCAACAGTCTCGCACGCTGGAGATAAAAATGTTTTATTTCGACCTGTGTTGCCACTGCTTGCTATTAAAACAATGAGTTTGCTAATCAGAAATACATTAATTTTGCAAAATATGAAATGAAAAATAACAAAAGAATTATAAAGTTTTCAAATTTTATGTTACGCCCAAAGGGGCTTTTTTAAAGATTTTGTGTGTTACCTTTATTTATTAAATATCATGTTCTTCGCACTTAAACCATAAACTTCAATTCAACATCAATATCACAAAATAATTTTTAAAGATCATACCTTTAGAATTTCCGACATACAGTGTCTGGACATAAAAATGTTGTTTTTTCCTTACAGTGCTGCAATTTCTTGCTTTGAAAGCTTTGAGTATGTTAATCAAAAATTCGTTAAAGTTTTACAAATATGAAATAGATAATAGTATAACAAATTCCAGATTCCAAGTGTGGGCTTCCGCATGCCTATATTGGGGTGGAAGATTACGTTATTCCAAATTGGAGGGATCTAGGTAACGTTGTTTTATCACAATGCGAAAAACATACATACATTTATACAGATTCTTCATTATTTAATTTCTTTAAATAAAACACAGGGCGATAATATTTGGTAGCTGCAATTTGAAAAGTGATTCATCGCATTTACCCTTACAGTGCAAGACGCCAAAACGAAATTCTGAGCAAAATTGCCCCTTTGCGCTAAACATAATCTGAAGTTCAATATTATGGCTTCCAGCTGCCCATGTTCGGGTGGAAGACTATGTTACCCAAACCTGGATGGCTCTAGGTACCGTTGTGTTTTCACACTGCGAGAAAGATGCATACATTCATGCAGATTGTCCATTTTTAAATTTTTTTATGTGGTACAGGGCGATAATATTTAGTGGCAACAAATTGAAAAATGATATGGCTTTTATAGCTAAGCAACGCAAAATAGACCAATAGCGCCGTTTGGGCTAAAACCCTTAATTCTGCTTGTACTCGGATGGGCCATTGGTCTGAAATATTGGATATTTCATTTCAAAGATGACTCTCGTTTTAAAGTTTATTTCTGGAAATTCCTTAAATGTTCAAAACACACTAGAATCCACGCCGTACCAATAAAAGCTCTTAACGGCGCGTAAAGTGCTCTATTTATATTTTTATCATCGCGTGTTAATAAGAATTTTATGGAATATATTCCGATACCTGAGTCACATGTGTAATTTTTCTTTTCCATCTGCTGCAGCTGTGAGAAATGTGCAGGTCGGTTGGTTCTCCTCGTACACGCCACCTCCCGGAATGGATCTCGTAAATCGTGATCATCGCGTCAGTGACGGAGGAAGGAGGGGGAGGAAGAGGGCGAACAAAACCGCGAGCATTTATTTAAGTTAGGAGAGTACTCGAAACACAGAGTGTTAGTGGAAAACTTGGAAGTTAAGATAGCATTCGGTATGATAATAGATTATGCTTCGCTGCTTTCTTTATTCGTGATTTTCTCCTAATCATGACTTACGGCGACATTTCATGAATAAACAAATATGAAATGAAATGCTTGAAGGAAAGAAGAAAAATGCTCTACATATCACATTGCTTCACTAAATATAAAATATTTTGAAATTATACTCTTACGAATTCTATACTTAGGTAATTTTAGCAGAATTATTTTTAAAAAATGTATTTTTCTGTGTAATGTAACGCGAAACAAATTTTAAAAGAAAGCTATGCCAGAGAAGTAAGAATACAGGGTAAGTGCATTTTAACATTGAGTGAATGGGTATCTCGGTTATTTGTCGGGATAACGAAAAGCTGACAAAGACGGTTTTAGCGACTTATTTTGTCGCCAAATTAGGACGAGATCGCCAAACGTCGCCAAATTTGGCTACCATTTGGCGACATTGGGGTCCGGTCCCTGCATCACTGTAATATGTATTGAAACTGAATAAATGCAATTGAGCACTATGTTAGCTGTGACCGTAATTCAACCCTTGTATTGCTTTCCGGTAATTTCCAGAAGCAGAAAATACTAGAAATAGCCCAGCGGCGGGTTGAAAACTATTCAACGCCGAAAAGAGAACATCTGCTCTCAGTTGCTTAGTTATTGTTGTTACGAACTGTTAGTTCCGCACGAATTTAGATATCCGAGTTAGCTTTCTCTTTAGATGCGCTTTGCATTTCTTTGTGTTTAAAGTTCTTAGTCGTTTGAAGTGTAAGTACTGATTATACTGCGTGATATTATGAACATTTGTACGAATATTTCTGCGGAAAAAAACAGAGTTATGGAATGTTTCGTTTCATAAAATAGATTTTTATTAACCTTTTACCGGACTTGGGGATTCAATCTATTACAGTCCCATACGCACGCAAAAATACATTATTGTTTATGTATTGTATATGTAAATAAATTACTTATGTATAATTTGTCAACAAGAAATAGAACTGCAGTCGATTCATAATTACTGGAAACACTCTTTAGGTTAACGGATTAAGGCAAAGCAACTGGAGGGCTAATTCCCTACGAGAAAGGATGTTTTCATGGAGGAATTTCTAAGGATCCACGTTACACATTGAAAAAACCATCAAAAATTCCTTTCCAGCCAGCCTATTCGTCGGAGTTTGAATCTGGGTCGAATTACCCGTATTCAGCGACTTTAAGGTTCGCAGCTAATAGGCCTAATATAAATAACGAATTCTATATTTCCGCATTTAAAATGAACCGCCCAACCGGTATGGTGGTTAGTGTCGATGGCGGCCGTGCCAAAAGGCCCGGGTTCGAATCCCTTAGAAATCGTGGATGTTTGTAAATGTATAGTGTCCGTGAGGCATGGGGGAACTCTAAATATGTGGCGAGCCGAAAGTCCTCTCGAGAGGTTGTGGTAGGGGAAGAGGGAGGGGAGACCCTAGGACTAGTCCCCCCGGTGCTTTCCTTTGAAATTGGGGGGGGGCGAAACTGTGCTAAATCGCTCTTTCACCCGCATGGTGCTCAAGGCTGTTGCAACCAAAGACGTAATCTTGCGTTCCTTTAAGAAATATTAATGGCTAACAAATCGTATTGAATTGTCAGCCATGCATATATTGATTCTGAAAAGTTCTCTTTTATTTAATAAGATTTACAAATTAAATTTAATTTGATTCTCTAGATGTATATTAGATAACTTTTCACTGAAAACAAATTTTTGCAGTTTCAAGAAATCGTGACATATTTCCTAATGCGTCTTAAATTCGAGAAAATTGTTCTCGCAGTCGTTTAAATTCAAATGATAATTCTTGATCGCCTTTGTAAAACTTGAATGGAATTTCAAATGATCAGACTAAAATTATTCTTTAACATGACAAAGAAAATGGAATCTCTTGCTAAATTCAGTGTTTTAAATTATGAATAATTTATGATATCATGATATCAAAATACATTCAAATATAATTGAAACTCTAAGATGGATTCTATTGTCGGAAATACTTCGTATAATGAGAAAATGAAATTCTAATTTATACGCATGTGCACTTTTTTTAATTTGCTATTCTAACTTGCATAAAGTACAAATTAGAGACCGAAAAGATTGTAACGTCATAGTAGTTATGATTTTAAAATATATTGTTTTCATTCTTTCTTGCATTACCATAAACATTCTAAAAGTCAAGCATTGTATGAATGATCGCAGTCTGATGAACGTATTAATGTGCCTTTAAAATTCCTATTGCAACATTATGAAAGAGGGAGCATTTCATTAGAATATACTGAACAGGTGTTTCACTTCATTCCATAAATAGTTTTTCTGAAAGCTTTTAAAAATCGCTTAAAGTTATATATTTACTTGGATTATTATGCTCGAAAGAGAACTGATATAGAATAAAATAGTCGCTGAATTATGCAAGAGGGAGCTGATTGCAGTTTAAAAGCATTCGAATGACTAGATTTCCTGCGGGACAGAGTTTCGTAGTAAATATGTTAACTTTGGCGCGGTTTAGAGCAAAATTTTAAAGTATATTATTTTTCTCTGAAGAGAGAACTTTGTAATTTTTATTTCCCATTAGAGTATTCTTGTTCAAATTTCTCACACGGCATTGTTTACAAGTTCATGAAAAGAAAATAACTTACCAAATGTGATGTGGACAAAACATGACTTCCTCGTACGGCCTATAAATTATACATATTTTTGCTGTATTTCATTTAAACTTAATTCCTCCAATTTCGTTACACGTGCATTTCTCAGTCAATCAATTATTCAGTTCTCACGTCACAGTAAAGCAAAATGGCATAATAAATCAAAATGTTTTTCATTAAAAATTTTTAAGTACATAAAAATCTAAATCATTAAAGACAATAAAAAAAAAAACTTTTTACAAATTAGAGTTTCTACGCAAAAACGAGGATTCGGCCGGCGGGCAGAAAAATAAAAGTTTCAGTGCACAAAACTGAAAGTTAAATTTTGGTCCCACTGGACAAAAACACACTAAAATTCGCATGCCAACTGATTTAATTTTTTATTCTACTAATAGTTCTAAATGTAAACAAACAGTCGCCACGTTAGGCCTAGCCGCCTTTTACACTTTAAATTTTGGATAATTGTAACGTATTGCATGCAGATAAACTAAAGGCATAAAAATCTCAACCTGAACATAATTTTAACAGATATATATATATTATTTTTATATACTTTTGGTGTGCAAAACTGGAATGAAAAACCGGAGATATACAGCTACGTATTATAGTAGTCTCATATACAAAATCTCCACGTTCTACGACAAATCACTTTTAAGTTTTGTGAGATAAATACCTATGTACAGACGTCACGAAAAACTCTCTTCTGACTCCATTTTAAATCCATTTTGAAATCGATTCTGTCCGCATGTAGAGATGTCACGCAAGAACATCGTTCAAAGGGATTCGGGAGCGGTCAAAATGGATATTTTCGTTGAAATGTGATACCCCGAAATGTTTCTCGATTACAATACTTCCTTTATTCCGTTCAAGAAAGTAAAAACAAAAGTCTGATGGCGCGACTTGCATGAACTCCCGCTAATTTCATATTTTATATGGAACTGGTCAAATAGCAACGAGCTTTATGTAAACTATCACTTCCGAGTGATCGTTTATATATCAAAACTAATTTATTTATAAACATATAACTCAGTGTTAATTATGAACACCAATCATATTTTATTAGTCTATTATTCCGTAATTGGATATATACGTACTTGTAAACATATCCGTTCTCATACTTTGATTTGAAAATATCGGGATTGGGATTATTCAATTATGGCAAAGCACACTAGGGCTATCTGCCTAAAGGGAGGGGTGCCTTCGTGGAGGACTTTCTAAGGGAAACTGGCTCGTATACACGTTACACATGGGGAAAACCACGAAAACGCCCATGCAGCCAGCCCGTTCGCGGGATTCGAACCTCGGACCGAACTACCAGTGTTCAGCGTCTTTACCGCTCGGCCGCTGGTGGGCTTGAAAATATCGAATCGACTGCAGTATTTATTTATTTAGAACGCAGTCCAGCCCTCCTAACGAGTTAAGTTCGTCTTATGACACAAAGGAGCTGCGCCCATATTACACCTATACACACAAAAAAAAAATATGAACAAAAAATGCAATACAAAAAATGCAATACAATAAAAATACAATAGTAACTCAAGGTTACAAAGCTATAAAAACCAGAAAGACGTCAAATTACGAGACAATAGAGAACTAACAAGTAAATAAGGGGTTAGCACGACATCAAGTTAAAAGAATATAAAACAGACAAAAGCTAATGTCAAGCAAGTTGTTGAAGTTGGGCAAGCCGTCAAAAGTTGAACTCAAGCCATAACCCCAATTTTTTCCCTATTTGAATTAATAATTTTCATGATCTCTCGAGCAGTCTTATAATTCTTCCTATCATATCAATCTTCTGTAGAAGTGAACCTATTGTCTTGATGGAATGAAAACGTTAGACCCCATCCACCCAAAATGTTTATTATTTCCTAATGCTTTGCAAAGAAGACAATTCTGATTTTCCTGTATACCAAATCTGTGCAAATAAAACGGGAAACGACCATGTCCCGTAAGTAAATGCACAAATCAGTGTTATTAATAAGCCGCATTCTCTCTTTTATTTTAAAAAATCTGAAAAATTCCTTGTTTCTATCCGAATCAGTCCAAATATTGCTTCAATTATTAATTACCATATCTTATAGGACTGTACATTCCATCGACTGTAGTATATCCTCTAGTCATAGACTGTTTCGAATTCATCAGAGAACGACTCAACAATAAAAAAAAAAAAATTCAGAGTATCAGTAGAATTCCCGATAGAGTGTTGTCAGCCATTTGTAATATATTAGCTGTAATTTTGTTTTTCAAAAATAATGCATAACGATAACATTTGGTGGCAGTATCCCTTTATTTGAAAAGTGATTTGTCATAGAAAATAACATTTATTAGCTTCATAAGGATAGCTCGTCTTTATAATGTGCTTGTTCTCGTTGCACATAGAATAAAGAAACAAACAGAAGCAAAAAGCAGAAGCAAATAAGAAATATCTAATTTCGTACTTAAATGCTTTCTGTTTTTTTAAAAGTCAGACTCTGGATCTTTGCTTATTTTCATCAGATAATTTCATCAGATCAGTAAATCCGTTTTTTAAAAAAAAGTACACACCTCTTTACCAATATAGCCTATTACCATTGAAATGCGCACTCAAAAGAATGTTTAAAAACTGCACACGATCGCTATCTGCCTCCACGAAAATAGGATGAAACTGAAGTGAAGAGTTACATAAATTAACATAATGCAAAATAAAAACAAACTATAGGTAAAGGGACTGAAAAACTTTAAATTATTTTAATTTTGAATGAAAAATATTCAATTAGAAGTTTTTTTTACAAAATACGTTATATGATATGCACTTAACATGAAATATATGACACATTCTATATTGAAAAATTAGAAAATGTTTTACCTCCGATTTTTTAAATTGGGCTTTAGTTCGTCTCCAGTTTGAATCGTGTCATGTATTCTTTACAAGTACATCTGCATTATTTGTTAACAATCGAGGCGATCTCTTCACCCGCAAGAATTTTCTTATACCATAGTTTATGTTTCAAATTTTAGAAAATGGTGTTCTTTTCTCAAGCTTGAAGGAGAGCTGGCTGATGTCATCATGCACCTGGATTCGAATCCCGGAGAAGGCACGGATTGTTTGTAGTAAGTAAAGACTATTTTTGCAGCCTGGTCACTTTTATGTCATGGGGAAGAGAGATGACAAATCACTGGATCCATTTTCCAAAGTAGTCTCTATCAAAATTAGGTTGGAGCTTTCGGTATCCGCCGAAAACGTCGCTGACGAAACAACGCAAAGCGAAAACGTCATGGTACGAAACATCGTGGGAGAAAAGAAAGCAAAGAGAAAACATCGCAGTTCTAAAACATCGTGTTACAAAATATCGTTGTCGAAAATAAAGCAGTTCAAAAACTTGGCAGTTTAAAAACGTCGTCGTCGAAAATATTGTGGTAAAAAAATTAAGAACATACGAATCATCACATGACGATAACATCGCAGACATGCATTTTTTAGGTTTTAAAAGTTGTGAATGCATTTTCGCATAATGACCTGGGAGCGCAAGAAAGAAAGAGGGATATTTTTACTTTATTTCATATTTTTGAATGAACTAATAAACGTTTGCTGAAAAATAAGAAGGAAACTTAAGCACTTAAAAATAGAAAATTAATGCAACTTATAGCACTTAACAGAAATTTAAATTTATATAGTTGCTTAACAAAGGTCATTAATAAATTAATCCGTTTATATAAAGAGTATAAACTCATAATATTTCATGAAAAATACAGCCAGTGTTTAGGAAAAGAAAGATAAATAATTGCATGAGGTTACCTCTATAAAAATCGTTTAGTTAATTATCAAATTACTTTCTTTCACGTTTGTTAATCTGATATTGGTTTGACGAAAATTATATCTTGTTTCCTTTCCGTTTATTTTTAAAGTGTCGTTAACATTTCTTGCACTTCCAAATATTTATGTGAATGTGCATTTATAACTTTTAAAAACCAGAAAATTGCATAACTTCGACGCTATCGTCGTGCGATGATTTGCAGGTGCCTTATTTTTTACCATGACACTGTCTTCGGCGATGTTTTTAAATTGAAATGTTTCTGAAACGCTTTATTTTTGACCACGATATTTCTTCTACCATCGATGTTTTAAAACTGCAATGCTTTCTCTTTGCTTTCTTTTCTCACACTATGTTTTGTACCCCTACGTTTTCGCTTTGCGTTCTTTTCTCCGCCTCCCGTGGCAACATTCTGGCCAGGGATAATGAACTTTTCTTTACCTACCGCCCAATTTGTAGCCAGTAAAATTTCTATACCGCCCACCCGTTAACTGTAACTCAATATTGCGCATTTTCAGAGAAGTGGATGTTTCATAAAAGATATATAGTTAAATTTATACATTTATTTATACTGTAATTTACAATGTTAAACTTTTAATAGACAGAAAATTCATTAAAAACAACAAAGCCACATAAATGTAGGGAAACAGAAGAGCACTGTGCGAAGAGGTATGGTCAAGTAGAGAACTAAACTTTAAGGGGTACATATCAACACATCCATGCATGTTTCGATTTACCTTGATCATTTTAGGACAAACACATCCAACGTCCACCGTAAAAACTTAAATCATCCACTAGTGGGTGGTAGGAACCAGGTTGACTGTCCCTGTCCAAGCAATGAGACTGGTAAATGATAATGCAATGAGACTGGTAATATGTTTTAACTTTCCGTTGAAAGCGTAACTAGAAAAGCTTCCGGCATTGGAAAATAATTAAAAAATTTAAAGAAAGTACCATGAAACTTGTAAATTTTGGATACATCCCGCGCTCTTTTTCCATTTATAATTTGTTAATTGGATCCACAGAAAGACAATCGTTCTCAGAGGAAAGTTTATCAGGAACATGTTAGTCGAACATAACCTAAATACGGGATGAGATATCACTGCGCAAACCAAAAATGAGACAGTTCTATATTTCCCGTTCTACTGAACAGATTGACAAAATTAAAATTGAGTTTTTCATGTCTCGAAAGGGCGACTTAGGATATATATTAGATTTATATACAGCATTATTCTAACGTAGGTATTTTAACGCAAAATCGGACGTTTTCTGAAATAACATATCAGTGTTTTTTTTTTTTTTTTTTTTTTTTCAATTCTACGACTCAAATCATGCATAGATATTAAATTTTGTAATATCTAAGCATGATTTCGAATTCTGGAGGAAGAAATGAAGCAAGTTTAATAAAAAAATATATTTATGCACATACATCAAATTCAATTAACACTGAGGATATAAAACTTTGAGAGCTAATTTTTTAAAAAAACGTATTCGTGCGATTTTTACAAAATGTGTCTATTTGGAATAATGAGTCGTAGAATCGAAATAGGGAAAAACATTGGCATGTCATTTCAGAAAAAAGTCCGATTTTGTATGAAAATGCCTATATAAAACAATGCTATATATAAATCTAATACATATCCTAAGTCGTGCTTTAGAGACACGAAAAACGCAAGTTGAATTTCGTCAATCGGACCAGTAAAACGGGATATAAGCCTTTTTCCCCCCGCAGTGTACCTACTAATCATTGGAAAGTCACAGTTGTAATACAGATGTTTTCTAATAAAATTAGCAAACATGGTAAATAATGTTTTTAATAACGTGTTGCAGCGAAAGCCGTTATTAATTAATTAATTAATTAATTTTTATCTACTGTGTAACCTCTTTTTCAATATTTTCACTTCGTTAAAGTCAGAAATAACATAGAATTTTAGGCATTTTCAGTTACGAATTATCACTAAAGATTCAGACAAAATATTATGCAATAGACATGAAATGCTGCATAGACATACATTTTCACTTTAACGACGCCTTAATTCACATTACAGGTCTTCTGCTTTGAAGCTCATAATTGAGCTACAGAATGAAAGCTTATTGATTCTTCGAGACTCTAGAAGAAATAGCAACACGAATACGTGTATTCTCAACACACTTTATTCCCTTAGAAACAATATTCCGAAAAATTCTGTAACATCTGTTATGCTGTACTTTACCGATGTTCGCAGAAAAACGACAAAACCGCTTATTTATTTCGCAAGATAGCTCAACTATCGTTTTTATGTTCCAATTATCGGAGTTCGCGTGCCCTTCTCTCGGCATAATTTTCGATTTAAGGACTTCGCACACCGACAAAATGATCCTTTTGAGTGCAGGCGAAAGAAGCGAAATTTCCTGTCCTGATTTGAGATGCTGGTTGCTTATCGGCGGCAGGTAAACTTCGATGGTTGTCACACACGCAATGACGTGTCGACTAGCTGCAGTTGTTTTATTGATTTGGTGTCAGTTGCCGATTATCTGGCGAGATTCTTTCTACTCGAAGGACGTCCATTGTTTGAGCACTTAATTCATTCCATATCAGCTTATTCGTTACTTTCATTAGCAGGTCCTAGTAATAAACGACGGATGTTTACGAAAACTAGAGATATAATTATTTTTAATGAAAGCCTCTCTAAGTAAATTAAGCTTAGGATCTTCGAACAAATCTATTATTTTATACCGAATTACTAGCGGAAGTAACCGATGCCCGTTACGTTAGATACAGAGTAATGTATCTAACAACAGAGAGAAACCATCTCTAATAACGATAATCCATCTCTAATAACGATGCAAAAGTAATAATCCATCTCTAATAACGATGCAAAAAATACGATTCATAGTCATACCTTTTCAGTCTGATGCGATATGGAATCCACATAAAAAATTTACTTAGAAAATTAAACTAATTCTCTCTCATTATATCAGAAAAAGTGACTCGCAGTTTTGAATGATTTTCGTCTTCTAATCACATTGTCCTAAAAGCTTGTTCCATCTAGCTACAGTTTTAGTCGATTATTTGTGGCAAAAAATTGACTAGAAATCAAAAACTCGAACAAACAAACAAACACACAAACAGGCATTCTTCTTCATGTATAGAGATTCTGAAAAACTTATTTTTTTTTAAAATTTTACAAACTCTAAGATTTGAAAGCGATCAGTAGCAACACGTTTCGAAATAAAGCATTATTATCTTTAATGTGCGAGGCTGTTGCCACTCGGAAATATGAATGCGAAAATTAGCGTTTTCAGAGTTTTTTATTAATATCTCGGCTGATTAAAGCCGTAGGAAGATGGGAACAGTCGAAATGGCTTCCCACAAATTTGTGGAAATGGGAATAATGTACTTAATATTTGGCAATGCTATTTTTATTTCCTTGTAAAACTTATGAATTTTTATTAACAAACTCTACGATTTGAAAGCGAGCAGTGGCAACACTTTTCAAAATAAAGCAGATTTCTGTTTCCAGCGTGCGAGACTGTTGCCACGCGGAAAAATGAGAGCCTTTATGAAGTTTTAATTAATATATCTGGTTTTAGCACTCTTTTGGGGGAATAAGTGGTCGTCGACCTTTTTCAAGACCCAGAAAAGAATTGTAGAAAATCTGGTGACGAGAGCTATAGTAGTGACTGAGTCAATCGTGAACAAACACACAGACATTCTTTTTTATATATTTAGATAAACATTCTAAAACATAGAATTATGGAAGTAGTGATGCAATACACGACATATAGCTCATCAAACATTACGGCTACATGAAACCCATACAAATATTATTTTTTAAAATTTTAAACAGTTTATTTATTTATGTTTTACTTACCTTTATCTAGTTATTTATTTTTAATTTAATTTATTAATTTATTTTTTTTTAAATATCTCACATACATCGATGTCAGAAAAGTTGCAGGACAAATTTGTTGTTCTTTCTGAATTTGCAGTACTAAAAAGGAACAAATGTTGTTTTTATGTTACCTGGTATGTATTCGTACTTAACATGACCTTTACCATGTTTCTTACTAAACAGCAAGGCTGTATTTAGCAACACACTATTCGGATTGTTGTCGCAATCGTTAAGGTAACATAATGATGCTGACTGTGAGCAAAGAGTGAACATTAAGTTCTGCATTAAGCTCGAGAAAACCCTTAGTGAAACGTGTAACATGATTAAGCAAATATATGCAGGCGAGACACTTTCAAGTAGTATTTCTGAGTGGCACAAAAGGTTTGGTGAAGGCAGATATTCAGTAAAAGACGACCCCAGAGCTAGTCGCCCATCTATAGCACATACCGATGCAAACGTGGAGCGTATAAGGCAATTTATTGTAAGAAGATCGTCATGTAACTGTGCGCATGATATTGAAAGAACTAAATTTAAATCGTGATGTGTGTCATAATATTTTACGCAAATACTCGTATTTAGGGAAAAGGAAACTTAATGCTAGAATCGTCCCTCACCTTCTAAGAGATAAACAGTAAGAGGAAAGACAAGGAATCTCTGCTGAAATATTGGATAGAGCCATACGTGATCCCACACTTTGTGGCAAAGATTATTGCGATTTTTTCCTGTTTCTGTAAGTGAAAAAGTTACTGAAAGGGAAACTTCATCAAGATTATTGCAGAGATCCAATGGGCTGTGACAAATGAGCTTGCAAGCATCGCAGTTAAGATTTTCCCACTTGCTTCCAAGGCCTCCAGAAACGTTGACAATTGTGTAGAGATAGCCAAAGGGAGTACTTTGATAGCAGCTAGGATCGTTACTTGGTAAACACAATTTTTTACTTTTTACGACCTTTGTCCTGGAACATTTGAACATTTTTGACAGAGGATGTAAGGAAGGTAACTGCTTAGAAAATATGTACACTTTTGTAGAATATTAAAGCAAAATTATTATCTAATTTCAATTTTATGGATCAAAGTATATTTGCTTCACATAATTCTATATAACAGTAGCATCCAAAGTAGAAAAATATTTATATAGTTATTTTGGATACAAAGTTTTGCAATTTACATGCTAGAAAACAGAAAAACTAGAAAACAGTTTTCAAAAGCACAGATGCATGGATAAGGCCAGATTCCACCCTGGGCTATCGAGTCAGTGAAGGAGAAAAAACAATATCTTGAGTTTTAAAAAAATTCTGATAAATTTCTAGAATAATTAGATAAAGAATAAGTAACTATAAAATAGATTTTTAGAATAATTAGAATAATTAGATAAAGAATAAACAACTAGATAAAGAATTTTTAGAAAATTTTTTATTAATTATACGTATGGCGCTATAAAATTTTAATAATTTATTGCAAAATGCTGTTAAGAAATGAGCATTATTATTAAGTAGTTTAGATTGTTTCACAGCGTTTTCAGTCCGTATACACGCCAAACGTTTATTTTGATAACTATTTGTTTACACCAATAACTGCAGCTAAAATTTTAAATATGAATGAAAAATATTTGTTGCGTTCGCTGGCAAGATTTTCCCCACCAGTCTTGCTCTCAGATGCAATATGTTTATCTCAAGAATGAATTTGTATGAATTTGTGAATTTTCATTTTACATTTTGAATTTGTCTCGGACGAATGATGAGTGAAATAAAATTTAAAAAATTTGCAAATTACATAAATTAAAATTCACACATTTATATTTAAATTGCTTCATTACCCCAAAAAGGACGTTGGTCTCGAAACGGCATTTTGCTTTGAATCACTATAAACGGTGCATCACATTACAGATTGTTGCTACCAAATATTATCGTCCTGTATTATATATATATTTAAAGCAAGTAAATAATAAATAATCTGTATGAATGTATGCACGTTTTTCTCATTGTAGAAAAACAGTAGTGACTAGAGCCATCACATCTTTGAATAACGTAGTCCTCCACCCGAACATGGGCACCTGTAAGTCCGAATTTTAAATTCCGAATTTGTTTTATTATCTATTTCATATTTTTTTAATATTTAACAAATTTTTGATTAACGTATAAGGTATTTCTTCCACCTTCTTGGTGTGCCTTCGTGGTGTAGTGGTCAGCACACTGAGCCGGTATTTCAGAGGTCCGTGGTTCGATTCCCGGCGAAGGCGATTGCTAATTTTTCATTTCTTCTGCTTCCAAAAATTACCTAATGTCTCTACAAACGAACTCTACGATTTCAAAGTGAGGAGTGGTAACACTGTACGGAGAAAAACATTTTCATCTCCAGGGAGCCAGACTGTCAATCGGAAATTCTAAAGATATGCTGTTCTTAAATTTTTTGTAATTTTGCTGTTGAATCTAATTTTATGGGATGTAAGCGTAAGAAAGTAATGAGGAAATAAAGTAAACACATAAAACGTTAATGATAAAACGATAAATAAAAGGTTTCTATAGACAACTTTAGTACGAAAACTGAATATTAATAAGATGAACTGAGAAATTGACAGAAAAACATATGTCAACACTTAACGCTGCATTAGGAATTCTAAACAAATGCTACCTATCCTGCTTTTAATATTTTTTTTTGTAATTTTGCTGTTGAATTGTATATGACGTAAATGCGAAGAAAATGATGCTTAATAATAAAGCTAAAAAGACAAAAAAAAAAAAAAAAAAAGATGCGTTAGTAGACGTGAGTATAACAGAAGACCGGTAGACTGCGATCTCAGCAAGACCATACAAAATCTTAACATATCCTTCTGGGCGACCGTTGAAATTTGAATCTTTCAGAGATTTTTTGTTTATTAATTACTTCATCCCAACAGGGACAAAATAAAATTCCTAGATAATGCATAAATAAACACATGGTTTATCAGTTTTTCACGGGGAACCCGTGGTACCTCCCAGAAAAGAAAAAAAAAAAAATATCGCTCTTTAGCTCCTAGGTCTTTCATATTTCTCAGGAAGAATTAACTTTCCTTTAATTAATCTATTTAAAACCAATATGTGGAAAAATGGTCTGTAATTTGGTAAAAAAAAATTCCATTTATCCTCCTATCAAAATAACACAACACGCAAATGAGTTTTCGCATGAAAGATGAAAAAGAATACTACTTCGTTTAGTTCATTCGCTCAATAATTAGACAGTGTTAACTTAGAAGTCATACAACAAAAATTAGCGTTATATTTGCAAATTTTCCCAGGATTCGTTTAAATGGTTTTACAGAACCATCATCCTCAGCTGCCAAAGCGCAAATGAACAAGATAAGATATAGTGATTAGATAACATAAAAATGGATGGACAGGAGTTAAGCTACTGACGCCATCTATTGATCAAATGAGAATAAAACATAATTTCCTTAAAGGCTGAAGGTAAAGATGGATTGGAATTAGGATCGTCAACTAGAACAGAAAGAATTTTTTGAATGTTAACCCTCTAAGCGTATACATATATGTACGGCCTAGGATATTTTTTGTGATATCTGTAAGAACGTATATATACGTACATATTAAAATATGTCAAAGAAATTAAGGCAATATATCAAAAGAAAACAAATCCATACATGAATAACCAGGAGAGTTTTTACATTAAAATCAAAAAAATAATTTCCTCTTATAGTAGTTTCCGGAAATTTCTTCTTTCTTAGCGAAAATCCTCGCCGTTGAGATGGTTAAATGCCTCTAGGAAATCCAATTGACCAATGGAAGATGTTTTTTTGAATACTTTTGGGTGCAGAAAACTGGAAAGTGTAATTTTCATATCAACAATGCTGGACAACAGAGGACTTTTGTCTTTCCTTTTTTCTAACATACGCCTCATGTTCCCTAAGGCGAAATTTTAAGGCTCTCTTAGTTTGACCATTGTAAATTAAACAGCACTGGCAAGGAATCGTGTAAATACCCAGCTAAAGTGTTCGATCCAGAATGGGATCCTTCTGTACGGAACTCGGAATTTTATTGATGAAAGAATAAACGACCCGAAAGCTGAATTTCTGTAAAATATGTGCAAATTATAGATAATTGATTTAAAAAAGGAATTTCAACAGAATTCTTATAATCTCCTAAAACAGGAGTGTGAATTTTGGTCTGTTGAGATAAGAATTTTTTAACTGCTTGAGTATTAATCTATTTTATCTTATTAGATTTATTTATGATTTACTTTATATTAATTAGATAGTGATTTAACACTCTTTTAATTATGATTTGATTCCAAAAAAATTATCAAAATAAAGATACACAGTGTGAATTTCTTCCAAGCTTTAGATCAAATCTTTTACTGAATACAAAGTTACATCCACAGTTTGCTTATAGCAGGCAGGTGATGGTTATTAGACGAGAGAAAATAGCTACCAACATCATGCATATCCTTAAAATTCACTTTTACGATCTCCATTTAAGCTGAAAGATTAACCATTTGTGATATTCTCCAGCTGTAATAATTATTAATCATGAAGGCAAACGTTCACAGTTAGTTATAATAGCAATGTCATTTTTAATTTTAATGAATTATTACAGAAATACATTAAAATTTATTTTCAGTGCAGGATTAGACTTTTTATGGAAGAGTCCTTTTTTTAAAATGTACTTAATTTTGCATTATGGTGTCACACATTAATTTTTCTTGCGAAGACTGAAAACTAATTTCTTTTTCCTTCTTATAAAATAACTTGTTTTACATATGAGATATAAACAAGTAATTTTTCTAAATTTATGCCCAAGATCCAGAAAACTTGTAAAGTTTTCCCAGAAATGTGGAAGACGTAACGGCCTATCAGCGACGGCCGAGCGATCAAGAACGCTGAACACTGGTAGTTCGGTTCGAGGTTTGAATCCCGCGAACAGGTTGGCTGCATGGGCGTTTTCGTGGTTTTTCTCCAAGTGTAAGGTGTATACAAGCCAGTTTCCCTTAGAACGTCTTCTATGAAGGCATCCATCCCTTAGGTAGATAGCCCTCGAGGCATTGCCATAATCACATTTACCAAACCAAAACAAACCGACGAAATACAGGAAAATAAAATAATCAATATTTGATAACAGCCTAATGGTTTATCTCAGAAAACATTGATAACTAATTATTTTAGAGAAATAGACTGGAGTTCAAACTAATATATCCATAAGTTTACACAAACAAAGCAGATGAAATGAGCTGTGGATTCCGAAAGAGAATTCACCGCTAAACAGTAACGTTTTCGATTCATTATTTATCAAGATCTTAAGACTCTAAATCAATACACAGTCAAAATTCGATGACCTTAGATGTTTGAGCTAGAATTGTTGAAGAGTCTTTAGGGAATAAACAACTTGCACTGGACTCGAGATTAACGGTAGCCAGACCTTTAGAACTACGAGTACTTAGGCAGGATTTGCTTCCGTCATCAAATCGAGTATCTATCGTATTGCCATTAAAACTTTGCCATGAAAGGAGTCACTTAAGTGACTTGGCCTTCACACGAGTACACAGAGGTCGCTCTCTTTCCGAAAAATCACCTCCTCTTGCGATTTTCTTTCTGAAGACAGCCGGAAAAGTTTGGACCGGAGGGATCAGAGTACTCCTTTCGAAGGGGAGAAAGTTGGTTGAGGAGAGGGCGAGAGAGTCAGAAAATAAATGATGTCACGAAGAGTTGCATGTCAAACGCTGAGCATCGGAAATGTCCTTTTGCTCAATCGTTCATGCACCCGGGGAAGCGATGCTAATCGATTAATCGTTAGAGCCATCGCGTCACGGAACGCCAGGTTTTACCACGGGCGAGAGATTTTGGAAATGTCTTGAGGCCGTGACAGTCTTACTCGGGAGTTCGTGGTCTCCATCCGGCCGCAAAAGATCCGGGATGGAAGCAACGGATGCCCGTTAACGTCTTTTTTATTTTATTTTGATATTAGTTTTTATATTTAAGAAGCCCGTCATAAAATTTCTCTTCTCTAGCTAAGGAATGCGAAATTTTACTCTCAACAAAAGTAAACGTCTGACTACAACAAGAACTGGTCAAAAAATATTCATTTGAGCCGTCGTGGTCCAGTTTTACTTACAGTTAAAGCAACGACATTCCGTTTACATTTATTATTGTTCTAATTATTTAAATATGTATGATTCAGCATTGGCTTTGCGGCAAACAATAAAAATCATTTAAACTGGGGAATAAACTTTGCCTGTTCTTTTGATAGCACGAAGATACAAAAGTAATAGCATTTATGTTTATGTTAAATATATGTAAGCACAACTTTTCTATCATTTGTTAAACCAATAAACCATAGGGAAAATATATTCAGTTTCTTACATGTTGAGGTACAAACTGACCTAATGGAAAACAAATAAATATAGTACTATGTCCAGTGTGTGGCTTCAGAATAACTAGGTAACTGTAAAATGGTTTTCTCTCTCACTGTAAAGCGAAACTAAGTGATTTATCTTAATGAGTCTTTCGGGAAGACATCTCTCCCGAAGTAGATGGTTCCCGCATGCCTTGTCATAACTGATTAACTGATAAAACAACCACTCTTATGAGTTCACCAACGTACTCGTAAAAATACTGTTTAAGTTAATGTTAAGTAGAAACCAGAAAATTAGTACAAAAGCCTAAAATACATAAAAAGTGCTAATAGGTAAAATTTAAACATTTCTGATTAGATTGGCAAATTCAAAGGTAGCCTTCGCATACACACTATCAATTCGTGCCTACTTTTAAATGCTACGCAAGCACTGGGGGAAGAGCAAACGTCTAAATAAATGTCAGAAATTAGCAGCAAAGATGTGGAAATAAAAAAAAAATATTTATTTTATAGCATACATTTTACTGAGTAATATCATGAAAACAGTTTTCGACTAAATTTATATTTTAGAGTTTGCAGTTTGTAAACCCAAGCAGAATCAAAACATGTGTCAGATTTAGTAACAAAATGGATTTATTGAGAGCTCTATTAATTTATCTGTTTGAACTACAGATTTATAAAGAAAGCGATATCAAAATACCTAAATTAAATATGAAGTTTTTAAGCAAGTTTATAGACGGAATAAGTCATGGATCTTGAATTGTGTCTTTATTTCTAGCCTCAACTACTAAGAGATTTTACCAGTACACTGAAAATTATAACCATTTGGAGATTTCTAGGTTTAAATAATGAAAGATGTGCACTTGTACATCGTCGCACAAGGCGAAAAATAATAATGAAAGCTCATGAATTTAGTAAAACTAAAATTTAGCTTATAACGAAATACATTTTTGTATTTTCCATTTGTCCATAGTCCAAAGCAATGAGAAAAATACAGATTGCACTATTTATACTCAATTATTAATGTTAAAAATGAAATACTTGAACTATGTAGGCGAGGCTTTGGAGAACCAATGCGATGAGTGGTTAGTGTTCGAAGCCCAATTACACGAAAATACACAAAATTCAAAAAGGAGAGTAAAATCTTGATTAAATAAAAACTATGTAAAGTCACGAGTTGCAGATTGAGGAATTGTAGTTCTTTAAAATTAGAATTCCAAATCAATACTTGAAAAATAAACGAGGGCAGAGTTGCCGACTTCAAGTTTACTCATCATTCACTTTGCATTCTTAAATTTCTGTAGGAATTCTTTTGCTTTCTTCCGGTGGGTTTTTATTCCATGTAAAAATAGACATTTCATTTTCATCTTCTGTGTCCTGATTCTTCTTAGGCCATGCTGGGTTGTTAGAGTTGGTTTGTTCATTTGTATTAGGAATAAGTATTTTTTACAATTGTTATTTATACACTGTGTATTTAATATACAGGGGGAGTCTCAATTGTTTTTTACAAAATAAGAGATATAGTAGTACCCCTCCAGACGAAGCAATAATTACCGTGGTTAACATTCCAATCTGAGAAGGGAATATCCCGCACGATGGATCGGACGTGGTGGAACAGTGGTTTGGCCTCCTCGCTCACCGAACAATCCACTGGACTTTTTGTTCTTAAGGCACATAAACTCTTTAGTATTTAAGACTCCTGTGGACTCGGCTGAAGATGTCGCAGCGAGAGTCGTTGTCGCCGCATACAAAATTAACACAACACCATGATAATTCATTAATAATAATTCAATGTTTGATTTAGTGATGCCATAGTCCCATCCTCGACGTTGCAAAATATTACAAAAATAGCAAAAACAATAAAATACAACAAAATGCATCATTTAGACGATAATTATAAATTATTGAATCTAACAAGAAGAAATATAATTCTGAAAGGATTCAAATTATAACTTTCGCCCCAAAGCGCTCTTAAAGTCTAATATAGTTTACCAGTCAAGATTATCGATAGAGATGTCCTGCGGGGGGCAGCGAAATATTTTTAGTATACTGGATGATATGCATATTTAGGCTAACATGAGAATATTACATAGATAGCTTCCGTACATCTAAAAAGTTAAAAAAATAATATTCCTAAGAACTGCATCTACTTCTTTTAACTAGTAATCTTTGAAAATCAATAACAGACAGATTAAATCTGAAACATCTTATATTTTGTCGAAAGTACTCGAACATACTCGAAGTCAAACAACGCAAAATCGAGTTTTCCAGACTAATAGGCCTTTTGGGCTAGCAAGTACAATTTTAAACAGGAAAAAAGGGTATATTTACAGAGTTTAAAAACTAAGAGGCTTTTCGTGATTCAAAAGCAAAAGTAATAACAGTTGCAGAGAGTATAATGCCGTCTAAAAATGTGAAAACATAATACACGTTCAATTCTAAACTATAAAACAGTGTGAAAGCATATAAGGTTGCATATATTGCTACGAAAGCCCAGCCGCGGTAAGATAGCTTCCCCACAAAGTGGCTTCAGGGTTGCCAAAAAAGGTTGCCAGATTTGGCGCGAAATTGCCTCTTTGGAGACAAAATTGACAAAGTGGCATGCCATTTCAGAAAACGTAAGATCTTGTGTCAAAATATCTATATTAGAACAATATTGAATGATCTAAAATTCTCCTACATATGGGTTAACTCTTTTTGTTACATTCTACTAAATTTATATTAGGAGATAATATAATCAATATTTCTTTAGTAAATAAATTATATTAGAGCAATGTTATATATAAAGCTAATACATATTCTAAGTCGCGTTTCGAGACATGAAAGACGCAAGTTGAATTTCGTCAATCGGCTCAGTAGAACGGGAGATACAGAATTCTCCCTTTCTGGTTTTACGCAGTAATTGCAACATATGAAGATAATATACAGAAATTTCGTAAGAAAAATGCAAAAACTGCAAGAAAAATTGTCTTGAGAAAAGAGAAATTCGTTTTCATTTTGTCTCAGCTACACGACGGTGCGCTTGCACCCAGTTCTATTACCGTCAAAGTGTTTCTAGCTGAAAAAATCTTCACAGTTCTCTCCCTTCTCATTTATTCATCTTATTTGATATCTACAAACTACGTGCGCTTGCCTAAACTAAAGTGTCACATGCATGGCCATTATTATAATGATGTAGAAGTTATTCAGAAAACTTTAACAGAAAAGTGTTTCAAAGTTATGTTCCACGCATAACAGCTGTGTGATCGCGCCAAGAGCTGTGCAGGCTTAGAAAGAGGTAAATTGAAGCCTAAAGAGTAAAAATATTGTTTTTCTTTCCGGTTTCCGAATTTGTATGAATTTAGTCCTGCAATATGTAGAAGCAGTAAGAAGCG
Organism: Stegodyphus dumicola; assembly: GCF_044657685.1. Lineage (NCBI taxonomy): Eukaryota > Metazoa > Arthropoda > Arachnida > Araneae > Eresidae > Stegodyphus > Stegodyphus dumicola. Next base: position 292,913,697 of record NC_140768.1, read on the forward strand.
TCACAACAAGCTCTCGCGATACATTTAACCATTTATACCGAATACAAAATCTGATGCGGACACCACATGACTTCCTTGTACGAATATTAAATTATACGCATTTTTTCTTGCATTTCACTTAAACATATTTTCTTGAATTTAATTAGAGATAGAAATCTCGTTCAATTAATTCAGATTTCACTTCCCGGTTAAGACAAAACTGCATGAAACCTCACCTCAAAATACGTATTTTTATTAAAAATTGAAAAACGCAAAAACTAGAAATAAAAATAAACACCAAATACAATTAAAACAAGCAATTTTTACAATTAAAAATAGAGTTCCTCCGCAAAAAGGAGCAATTCGGTTAGCAGGCAAAAAGACAGATTTTTCGGTGCACAAAACTAAAAGTTTCCTTTTGGTTCCACTCGGCGAAAAGACACCGAAGGTGCAGAAAGAATTAATTCAATTTCTGCTAACTTTCAAATGTAAACAACTATGGCAGCTATGATAAAGAAAAACTAGTCTTAACCGCACATAAATAACTTTCACACTGTTGATAATTCCAAAACTGTTGCACGCAGATTAACTAAACGCACAGAAACCTTAACCGGAAGAGAAGAATAAGTTAAAGCAAAAAATGCACTATTCACCATCATATAAGAATAAAAAAATCTGAGCACACCGTGTCAAATAATAGATGAGTTTGGGCATATATAGAGAGATATATATGTACAGATATATGCTTCTGAGGTGGAAGATTGAAACCAAACCGAGAGATGCACAACTACATGTTATAGTAGTTCTATATAAAAAATTTCAACGTTCTGAGATTACTCGTTTGAGTTATGTGAGATACATACATACGTATGTGCGTACAGACATCACGAAAAATGTCTTCTGAATCCATTTTAAATCCTTTTTGGAGCTCGTTTTGGGAAATAGAATCGTTTATTCCATTCTTACATACAGATGTCACGCCAAAACATTGTTATATTGCATTCGATACCGGTCAAAATGGATATTTCTGTTGAAATATGATACCCGTAATGTTCTGTGACAAATTCATTTTCTTTCAATTTTTAAATGAATGATTTTCATTCCTGTCATTAAGCAGAAATTTAGACTGGGATTACGGTTTCCACTGAAAACATTCAAATAAATATTATACCTTACCGCGGTTCTTGCTCTTCCCTTGACATATATTTACGAAGAAACCTGCCTAGCCGGGTCGTTACGTTCTGCAGCAATATTTTTGGAAGAGAGAGAAGCCAGCAATTCCCAAGGGTTCTTCCACGAAACTGATAACCATCTCCGGTGCATCCGCGCGTGGAAGTGGAATGCAAATTACGCCTTTATTTACGAAGGGAAGGGGCATCTGGGGATTTGGACCAGCTTTGCCGTTTAATTAAGAATTAAAGAGCACCTTTTAATTCTTGCTTATCTGTAAATGAGACCCAAATTACGGGTTTAGTTTCCAATTAAAGTGAGGCATCGAATTTTCGATGCTGGATGAAGACGATTTAACCGCGCGCCCTAATATCCTAACAAACGTCAATGAGAAGAGCAAAAAGGTAATTTTTATGACATTTACGCTTGTTAAATATGGTATTAAGGCCAAATAACAACATCTAAGTGCTTAACTTTAATGCCAAATTTAGCAACTTGAGTTACAGCAGGTTGGTTAATATTTAATTTCAATTATAAAACTTTAAATTATATATCTGCATCAGGATGTAAGCTTTAGCTGTATTTAGATTTTAAAATCTAAACGTGTCGAATTATTTATTAACTGCTTGTTCCCTATTTGCTAATCTTTAGAAGTTACCTGTACTTGTTGGTGAGCCATCGTTTTAATTCTTACTGTGGACACTTACCAATGACGTCAGCTTCAAATGTTTCCTTGTATTCGAACGCGCAGTTCTGTAGGCAAGCATCAGCCAAAGGTCTACTCGAAATAATACCAGTTACAAATTTTTTTCTTATTTTAAACCTAGCCACTTGTAGCCGTAAAAGTTCTTGAGACGTCTAGATTAAGAGAGTAAAATACGTTGAAACAAGAAAGAAACAACTTAAATGTATATATGTACTTATATACCTATATCTATCTATCGATTTACCTCCTGTATGTGTATATAATTTTTATACCATAGAAAGATCCGGACTTATAAAGGGAATTTGAAATCTCTCCGTATATCCACCAACTATTCATGAGAATCGCGTTTCGTTATTCCAATTTTCTGAACAAAATCCCCAATTCAATGCTAAATTATCTGACCCATTTTATAAAATATAAATTTGAAGCTTAAGTTCAGAAATGGGAAATAATTCCCTGATGCGATGATACATAATTAATTACAATTAATTTTAAAAAATTAAAAACGTATTGACACAACAATGAATCATTATGTTCACACAACAATTATTGCTTTCTTTTAACTCCTTATTAAGCATTTTAATTACCAACTCCAGTTTTATTAAACATAAATTCAGATTTTTAATTTTCTATTTCAGTTAACATTTTCTAGGAAATAATTTTTCAATTATATATTCTATAATAAATTAAATTTTTAATCTTTGCCGCCATAGTGCAGGATTTTAGGATTTTACTTTTTAAGTCATTTTTATATAAATGGTCAAATTCATTAAAATTTTTCTCCTTGTAATTCTTTCTTTCTTTTAAAAGCACAGCTTCCATTGCTTGTTTTGCAAATGTTGAATAATTTATATAGTTACTACGTTATAGGCAACATTAATTTTAATATAGTTCTCTGGTTTCCGAATCCATTTCCTTAATTAATAATTATAAATTTTAATATAAAATTCTTCTTTTTCTATACTTCCTGATTCCCGAGGAAAAGAATAATCTGTTAGTCTGGAAGTTATTTTAAATATTCGCCACGTCCCAGTAAGTAAAGCAAATGTTCAACGGAACAAAACTAATGACAAATTTCCCCGAATCAATTATTTTATCTCACATTATTCAGAACCTAATTTCGAACTCAAAGGAATGTTTATATTCTCTCTCTATCCCTGAAGGGAATTTTCTGACCTAAGTTTTCGACAGTCGCAGAATTCCAGTTCGGTTACTAAGATAACTATTTTATTTCTTTTCCGAAACTGAGGCTTTGGCGATTACGGGAGACTAAAGACCTTTTCCTTCGGGAAAAAGGGCAAAAGTAAAGTGAGGAAAAATAAAAAAAGGAAAAATAACGTAAAAAAAGCAGTAAAAGAACGTTTAATGGACCATGCGTGTTCACCATTGATGTAAAGGGATGATTCCAGGGTAATTTACTCGCAATTTTGAGAACATTTCGCCCGTATCTGAAAGGATTCGGTAAATGCGTAAGTAATAATATTCCACGTAGAAAGGGTGTCGAAAAAAGGAATCGTATTACTTGGAGCCATTTTTTTCATACATACGTACATATATATAAATTCCGGGCATCGGTTTCTTGCGGAGGGGAAAGAAGAGCGTAAACCATGCGGAAATGAAGGAGAAAAGATATCTTGGAAAGTGAAATGCAAATTGTTTTGAGAAAACGTGTTTCAAACTTAGACAATTTGGTGTAAAAAATGGCTCGGGGTTCCCGAGCTCGTTGAGGAACAGATTAGCTCCGAATATGGATTTCCAACCACTTTTGCATCCACCCTTAATATATATGAGATGATATTTTTATGGTTCAGTTAGCTAATCGCTGAGTGGTAGGAAAAAGTGGAGTTGTCGATGAAAATAACGATGGGGAGAAATGAAGACACTCGTAACTTATTTAGCTTCTTGGGAATAAACAACTTACGAGTTTAGCGAGAAAAGATGATTTGCAAAGGGAATGCACTATTCTTCAGCGCTGCTCATGAATGGTAAGATCCGGATTAACGAGTCAACCTAGCTACCTTTGTACATAATGATTAACAAAGTATACGCCGATGAATTTGCTTTCGAATACCAGTTAAACCATGCATTTCTGTATCTGTAATAATTTTTTTTTTCTGGCTATCATGGGTATGAATCCTCTGAGGGACGTATTATGGAGATAATGGTTAATTATGGCTGGAGATGGTATGCCGATGGGTTTTGGCTTGAATTTGAGTTCTAAAGGAAAACAAACCTTATATAGTCCCCCCATTTAAGGGGCGGCTGGGGATTCGGGGTTCCAATCGGCAAATCCTGGTGGTGAAGAATAATCATTCACCACCTTTTAGTTTCGGTCGCCATTGTTAGAATCATTACGTATTCTTGATGCTGGGGTACACGAACAATGAACAGTGCCGTCTCCGGAACTCGAACCAGGACTTCTGGAATACGCTCCTATTGTGCTAATCGTTACACCACAAAGGCAAGCATAAAGCAGGGAGAAAATAGCGATCATTATTTCTGGTTGTTCATTTGACTATGATCTTCGCTTGGGATCCAGTATTAGGCATGAAGCCTTATGATTATTATGTTTAACACTCGGGCTGCTCATCCCGCAATTTCCACGGGCAAATCAAATGTAGCAAAATTTGCTCATTCAGCGATTTTCGCGGGCATTTGTTTTTCTTACTTTACGGAGGAGGGTATCCTGCCTTTTTACCGTTTAACCAGTGAAATAAATTATATACACTATAACATGTTTAATTTAGGTATTTAAAAACATATGCCATTAGTCGTCCACTAAATTCCGGCATTTGAACGCACTTGGTATTTACCGCTCTAACATCACTATGTTTGCTGCCTTTTTCTAATCAGAAAGTGTACAAAGTATTTCTCCCGCCTTCCTAGCATGCCTTCGTGGTGTGGTGGTCTGCACACTGGGGGCGCATTCCAGAGATCCGTGGTTAGATTCGCGGCGAAGGCGTTGCTATTTTTTATCACTCCTGCTTCCGAAATAAACCTAATGTCTCTATAAGGGCTACTAGGAAATGTTCAGAGATTGATAAAAGAAAGATGCAAATGGAGAAAAAATTCGCAAAGAAACACGAATCTGGTGCAAAGACTTTGCTCTGAACCCTGTTTCGAACTCTACACACTCTACATACCTGTTTCGAACCCACATTTCTAAGGTATGGTTTTCTCAGTGCATTATATTTTCTTAAGTTTTATACATTTATTTTTTTATTTTATGTAATAAATAGAAATTAACTGTAATTCAATTGAAATTTATTAAAAAAAAATTGCAGTAACATCTGAAATTGGTGTAATTGACAGCTTAGTTTCTCATGATAAAAATCTTTTCTACAAAGAAAAAAATGCATATTTCAGTTCTCCAATATTTATAGCTTTAAAATATGCAAAAAAATACACATTTTTTGAAGCGATTTCGGTTCACAAATTGAGCAGCAGAGGATTAATTGTGGTCCGGGCTACCACACTGAAGATTGGATTTCAAATTCTTGATACATCACGCACGTATACGATTTTTATCAGTTGTTTTTGTTTGAAGTTAGCATGCCGACAAATATGATATCGAACCTTACACAAGTTTCGAATTTTTATGAGAATAATGGTTATTTCCGCTTGCGAATATTAAGTCAATGGTTTATTTTACAATATCAGATAACCATTATTACAATTACATAATATTTTATATTAAATAAAACAATACCGATGGATTTTGTTTCGAATCCTTTATAAGCCATGAAATTTTGTAACTAGAATGAGAAAGGTCTTCTAGAATTTATATAGAAGAGGAGAAAGGCTATATAAATCTTTAAAGGTCGAGAGGTTAAATAAAGTCGAGAGGTTAGGGATAAAGGAAGATGATTTGAGAGAGATTTAAATTCGATTTCTCGAGGTAATCTCAATCACAAATACAGATCTAGGCAACAGTGTAATGTCACTAGTCGCAATCAAAATGCTTTATCAACAACAAGAATATTTGAGGTTTCTAAATAAAGTAATGAGACTAATAACATAGCGCCTTGCTCAAAGGGTGTAAGCAGTGGCCTTTTACAAGCTACCAAGATGAAACTTTCGTATTGTTTCAATTCAAGCAACAACTTTATTATCTGTATAACGGTTACTGCATTTTTCATGAAGTAATGTTTTTCCGTACGTCATGACACCGAGTAATCGGAATTTTGAGAAAACATACGTCTTCAAGTTCTGATTCGGGTATGGGACTGCTGTAACATTTAGTTGTGCACCTCTCGTTTTGGTTGCAATCAGCAGCACCAAATGTATATAAACACATATATATCCATTCTGTTGTCCGGTTCGGTAAGCTCAGATTTTTATTGTTATATGTTGATAAGTTGTGCATTCATTTTTGCTTTAAAAGGGATTGAATTATGTTGGTCTTATGTTCCGGATTTTTGTGCTTTTAGTTTACCTGCATGCAGTAGATGTAATTTAAATTTTTTAAGTGCTACTAAGCCTAACGAATCCGCCATTTATTTACATTAACTTTTAATAGAATAGTTCATTACATTAACTTTTAATAGAATAGTTAATGAAGTCTGTTTCTGCACCAACTTTAGTGTATTTTTGTCGAGTGGGACCAAAAGTAAACTTTCAGTTTTGTGCACCGAAAAATTGACTTTCCTGCCCGCTGGCCGAATTACTTGTTTTTTTGCACAGAAACTCTAATTTTCATGGTAAAAATTGTCTTTTATGTGTATTTGGTGTTTTATGTTTTTCTAAGCAACGGCACCTAGTTAAAAAGATTGTGCAATTAATGGACAAATTAGCGGAACTCAATCTGGATTTGTGACAAATTTAGCTCCGTAACATAAAGCGTATGTTATCCTCAAAATAAAATACCCTATGCAACTATAAGATTTAATGTCAGCAGTAAAAATTATAGACCCAGAATCAATGAGAGTATTAAGAAAGTAAATATGTAAATAAATATAATAAGCTCGCGAGTAATACTATATAAATGTGCATGAGTCATACCTTCAACAAGCAATGCAAACAGAAATGTAGCGTGGTGCAAGCAAGCAATGTACAGTGCATCCCCCTCAAAGTAAAACGCTATATACATGTAAATATGCTCAGTGCAAATGTGTTTATTAAGCGAGCGTGTTAATCAAGTGTGTTTTCAAGTGTACTTCAATTTACTGGCACACAGCATTATCACATATGTACCCGAAAATGTGCACTGTATACTCGAAAATGTGCATATAGTGCATATAGGCCATCCTTAATATAAGAAATCTTATGCAATCATAAGACCCAATGGTATCAGTAAAGATTATAGATCTAGTATTTAAGAGAATACTCAATATGTAAATAGATTTCATAAGCATCGCTTGTAATATGTAATATGCTCTGCGTATGTAAATATGTAAATATGATTGATGCAAAAGTATTAATCGAGTGCGTCGCAAATTGATTTCAGCATAAATAGTGCAAATATGTAATTAAGCCTCCTCAGTCTAGCAAGCAACATTACAAGTGTTGCCTCAATGTGGAAAGAAAGTTATGTAATGGTGTAAATATGTAAATAAGTTTCTATTGATAGCAAGCACCATTACAGGTGCAAAAGCAAACGTTCACAACAGGATATGAATATAAAACTGCAGCAAATAAGGGATGTGAATATAAACTGCAGCAAATAAGTTTAGCAGGAACCCGAGGATGGACGACACTATGAATGTCTCAAAGCTTATAACACATGAACTACTACCAATGAACCGAACTAATAAACAGAAATCCAATGACTGTACTATATGTATCAGTAATTACAGACAATCATATGTAATAATCGAATAAAAATGTAACAAACAGAATTATAATGTACTAGAAAGCAATATAATGTGCCAGAAAGCGAAATCTGTATGTAGCCCTTGTAAGGCCATATTTATATTAATTCTATGATTTAATAAATACTGGGCCCGGGCGGTAGGATGGAGTGAACTCCCGGGGGCAGTTTTGGTCAGTAGGACCGCCACCGGGGTGAATTAGGCGTTGGGTTTGGGCGCCAGGTGTGGGGCCCTTGTGTGGCTTCAGGGGTTGTTTTAGATAAAGGTGGACGTGGTGCTACATCAATTAACCTATGGTGGAGGGGTGGTGCCCACGTCCTCCGTCGCATGTCGCATGTATTTTACAATTTTTAATGAAGAAATGAGAACTGAATTGAATGAGAAATATATCTCTAATAAAATTCGAGACAAATAGTTTAAATGAAATGCAGCAAAAATGTGTATAATTTAATAGGCTGTATAAGGAAGTCCTGTTGTGTCGTCATCAGATATTTTTAATGTAATTCATCAGCTAGGTTTAAAGATATAACAATAGACATAAGCTATTCTATCCATTCGTCTTTTAAATGTGAAATCCTGTAACCCTCTCCTGGATTATCGATACGATATTAAATACAGAAGATTTTACTTGTCCTATTGAGCCTCTTCCAGTTTATACGAGTACGTAGATGTCGTACTTAATTATTGCTTTTTGAATTTAAACCTAGTAAACACAAGATTTAATACGAAAATCATAAACGACATGTTTGTAGTGTACTATATAATTTAACCGTTTGATAGTTTGTAAAGTAGTATCGCATTCCACATTGCATAATTTCTTGGTATATGTGATCAGCAAGTTCAACTAACTTTGGCAGATACACGTGGTGATTCAAAACTAAAGGAACAAGCTTTTGGGAGGGGTAGGGTACGTGTAAACGACTCGGAATCTCATAGCAATGAAGGTTGGAAATATAATCCTAACGAGATAGAGAGGATACTATTGGCTGTTGCAAGCAAACCACAGACACCCGCAGACACTACAGACATCGTAACCCACAGAGGTGTTACGATGGGAAACATGAACAGGCAGAGATCGCTGACTGATAGTTAAAGACAACAAAAGCATTCCCGACGTTTCGTAACCTGGCATAAGACATGGAACCTCGGATGTTTTGATGTACACTGGACGTTTCGAATGACGAATCTTCATGACTACCACGAACTCCCGAGTTTCTATTTGGTATCTGTGTTACGAAACTTCGGGCAACTTCAGTATCAGGGCTGTCGTGACATATTTCAAGCTTACGATCTTGGAATGCCAGTTTGCGATCATGATGTATTCATATTTTCCCTCCTAATACCTTTGCTTGTGGGTGTCGACGGTTTTCCTGCGACGGTCCCTAACAACTCACCTAACTCGTTAGGACTGTATTTCCGACCCTGCTTTCCTGCGGGATTCCTAGTCCTCTAGGTGCAGTCTACCCTTCCTAGAAGTTTGTTCCCCTAGTTTTAAATCACCCTGTATGCTCAAAACCGACAAATATTTGGCATTACCATAACCGGATGAGTCCGTTTACTCGGATGAGTTATTTGTCTTACATTTGGTTTAGAAATATTTAATATAAATAATAATAAATAGTCTCGAGAATGATCTATAATTAATACAACAGTTCATAGTTGATTTTTCATATTTTTTGCTCTAAAACTGGATGCTCTATGCAAAGTTAGTGAAAGTAAATTAAATAAACTATTTTACCAGAACAAGGCGTTTGCTGAGCTGCTTTAGCATATGCACTCGTTGTCATCAATATTAACATCCCAAACACTTTACGTTTTAATCATTAGAAGGCTTATATGTTATTTTTAAGTATATTACTATTTATATAATTGCGTGTAAATAAACCTCAGAGGAAGTTATACTATCTTTTTAAAAATTTGAAAATAGATAGCGGGAGATTTGCTAAATATTTTCAAGTTTTTAAGAAGATAGTATACATAATTCTGAGGCATACATCTGAGGAATACTTAATTATTTTAATGAACATGCAATTATATAAATAATTATGTACTTAAAAATATAGCGAGTTGGGCCTCAAACACGAACTAAAATTCACTGTAAAATAATCAACAATAATTGGCGTCGATTTTATATAAGCTATTAATCATTCAAGCATTCTGGATTTTCTGCAAGGAGTTGTATTTGTAATCAGTTTATCTTAAATAAGTTAGTTTTACTTAGATTCAAGAAGAGAAGAATTTCCAGGATAGCTTTTGCCGCTTTAAAATATTTTTATGTCTAGAAAAACCTGAAAACTCTGCTGATAGTCTAGGTTTCAAAAACTGAGTTAGAAATAGATGCTTGACAATAGTTTCACTGAAATAAAGAAGCATTTAAATCCATTTATTCATCAATCCTCTCGAGAATTTGCATTAGAGAAAAAGAAGACTAAGCGATCCCAGACTTCCATGCACTCAATCAAAATCAAAATGGTGCTTAGGAAATGACCTCGCGTAATTTGTTATGATTAAATAATCCAACTCTATCATTTCAAAATAAATTTTTATTTTTGGCTTTGGCAAACGTTGCATCTTGATTGTTACTTTTTAAATGTGAGAAAATTGTAATTTCCGACGTTCTAAAAAAATATATATTTTCTTACCTCAGTTTCAAGAAAATCCTCAAGCATTTCGAAATTCATTTTTCAAGACTTTTACAAAGTTCCAGAAAGAAACTGCTTTGGAAATTTCTATCAGAAGCCGCTATAAACGTTCGCTCTGGGAATACATTTCGCCTTTTGTTCCACCCAGCGATCTCGAAACTCCGTGTAATTAGCTGCAAGAAGCAAGAATTTGTGTAAATGGGCAAGCGAGCCAACCACGAGTGGAAAGACGATAGTTAAGAAACTCACGAACAATTTGTCAAAATGCTCGGGCAAAAATAAAACGCTTTTCACTTCACTTCAACGGGCTAATGGGCTCCGACGCAAGGTCTAACGGCAGCTGAAATATAGTTATTCCCAGAAGAGAAAGAAAAAGAAAACTATCTTGCATTTTTCCATTCCATCATTTTTTCAGTCTCTTGTGGACAAAGTGAAAGAATAAAATCTTTCTAGTTATTGTTTATTTTTTCGTAAACTTAATATGCATTAAAAAGATTGTCATTTCAAACCGAAGTCTCATGCATCGTTTTTATTTCCAGCAACGTTTTTCTTCTCCTCTCGGTGTCTAGTGGCAACCGTCTCGCGTGCTATTGTTCCCAGTTCCTTTTCGTTTGTCGCCCGCAGTTAGAGGCATCATTTGTCGCAGTCTTCGAGGTTTCAGACCCACGAGGCTTATTCATCAATTTCCTAAACGCCACTTTGCGTTTGGGAGTAAGAAAATTGAGAAATGCATGTACTCGCATATTTTTAACTCTTTTTTTGTATCTCTGTGTTTCATTGTGGTTCGAGAAGAAGGAAAAGAAGTTTGTTACAATATTATATGCGTAAAGTAAAAGGCCTACTAATTGACAAGTAATTTGTTTAAACCCTTTTTGACTTTAATTTTTGATTTTATGTTTAAATCCCAAAAATAAAAGGATTTGTTTAGTAATATAAGAAAACTTCGATTGCCCAAGTAGTTAAATTTTTATTGCTTAAAATCTGAATAAAACAAAGTTATTTTAATTAAAAAAATCTGATGCGAACACCACTTGATTTCCTTGTACGGCGTATTAAATTATACACACATTTTGCTGCGTTTCATTTAAACTTATTTTTTACAATTATTTTCACTGGCTTGACCGATCCTTCAAGACAAGTCGAAAACGACATCAAAAACTGCAAATTTTGAAAAAATAATCATATGACTGTGAAAATAAAGATCGGGCTATGAGTGGGTGTATATATATATAATTTTGTTGTTGCAGACTGCAATGAAAAAGCGAGGTGAGCAACAAGATGTTATAGCAGTGCCATATTTTCCTTATACTGCTGGGTAAATTTGGCTGACTAGTAACACTGTCTGCAAATAAATCTATAATCCGGGCAAGCGTTTGAGTATATTTGGTTACGGCAAAGCACACGAGGGCTATTTGCCTAAGGGAAGGGATGTTTTCGTAGAGGACTTTCTAAGGGAAACTGGCTCGTATATACGTTACACATGGAGAAAACCACGAAAATCCCATTCAGCCAGCCCGTTCTCGGGATTCGAACCTCAGACCGAATTACCAATGCTCGGCGTCTTTACCGCTCGGCCACTGATATGGGCCTAAGGCCGGATAGGCTATTTTACGTCAGGTAATGGGAGGAGGATACTGCCGATTGGTATTGCCGATTCCAATAAAAATGACTGATGAACAACTGGATGTTATAGCACTTCCTTATATAAAATATGAACGTTCTGCCGCTTAAACGTTTTTGAGTTATGCGAGATACATAGTATCTGTACGTGTTATGTAAAAAAAACAATAATAAATATTATACATTAATTCTTAAATACAAACATTACAAATTCATTGTTCACAGTAAAATAATATATTTACTAAGAATACCTTATGCACAGTAAAAATAATATGAAATAATTGTACACAACAAAATAATGATACATAACAATTTTCCATAACAAATTAATTATTCTTAGTAAATATATTATTTTACTGTGAACAATTAATTTGTAATGTTCGTATTTAAGAATTAATGTATAATATTCAGTATTGTTTTTTTCCTACGTAAAAATGTTCCATAAGATCCGTGCGTACAGATATCACAACAAAATCCATGCTGAATCCATTTTGCAGTCCGTTTTGGAATAAAGTGTCCTTTAATTTGTCCGTCTGTTTGGAAAAATAGTCAAAATGGATTCGGGAACGGTCTAAATAGATAAAACATTCGAAATCTGATAACCGAAATATTTTGCAATTACAGTATTTCCTATACTTTGTATAAAGGAAGTAAAAACGGTGCTGAAACGGTTTTCCAATTTATATGTAAAGTGCATTACACTGTAGACCATGTTAATAAATTAGTGAATTTAATATTACAAAAAGTGATAAAATTTACATAAAAATGTGTATGATCACTATGCCTGTTTTCAAGTAACAGATTGCAAATAGATGATTGGCCGTGAAAGTGGCTTATGTTTTTAAAAATTAAAAATTCAGATTGCTAAAAATATATTTATTGCTTTTAAAGTTTTGTTAAGGAATTAGATTAATTGAATATGAAAGATATATTAAGATCTTACGTTTTGCCGAATGGCAGTACTCTGAGAACTGACTGTTCGGGAGGACCTGTGAATGATACGTTGAAGATCTAATGCTGCATATAGTTAAGGAGAATTTTTCTAAAATTTTCTCAAATTTAGAATGGCGTAAAGAAAGGAATTTGAAATTACTTTATATAAGCTAAATTTTTTCTGAAGCTTGAAAAGTAAAAACGTATTAATCTGCAGCAAATAAATGCACTTAGCCTGAAACAAATAAATCTCTCAAATAATCTCAATAAAAAAATCTCAATAAAAAAATTTCTCAAAAGTACATTGATATGTACAATAGAAGGTACTGGATATTAACTACTTTTGGATGCTTTGCAATATCTGTTTCGCTGGGTTTCATAGCGGGTCGCTATTTAAAATTAACCTGCTTTTCAGTTTGTGAAGGCAAAAATACATAAAACAACGTGTTAGTTAATATTAGTATCAATAATAAAAAAAAATAATAAAACCTGAAAGCGTTCAGATTTTACATTACGCCCAAGGGGAGTTTTTTAACGTTTTGTGTGCAGCCTTTATATCTTAAATATCATGTTCTTCGCACTTAAACCATAAAATTCAATTTATAAGGTATAATATTCAATTTATAAGGTCGCCCGCCTTCTTGGCATGCCTTCACGGTGTGGCGGCCTGCAAGCTGGGCGCGTATTCCAGAGGTCCGTGGTTCGATTCGCGGCGAAGGCGCTGCTAATTTTTCATCTTGCCTGCCTTTCAAAAGTACCTAATGTCTCTAAACATTCAACAGCAATATGGCAAAACAATTTTAAAAGGGGCATATCTTTAGAATTTCCGATGCGCAGTCTCACGCGCCGGAGATATTTTTTTTTTCATACTGTATTGTTATTGCTCGCTTTAAAATCGTTGAGTTTGTTAATCAAAAATTCGTTAAAGTGTTACAAAATATGAAACAGATAATAAAACAAATTTCAAATTCCAAATTACGGCTTCCAGATGCCCATATTCGGTTGTAGATTACGGTATTCAAAATTGGATGGCTCTAGGTACCGTTGTTTTACCACAATGCGAGAAGATTATATACACGTATGCAGATTATTCCTTATTTAATTTCTTTAAATATAATACAGATCTATAATATTTGGTGGCAACAATTTGAAAATTGAACAGATATTTATAGTGAACCAACGCAAAATGTCAAAACGAAATTAATAGCGCTTCTGTGCTAACTTCTTTTGGTCTAAAAGTAATGTATTAGTTAAAGTAAAGCCTACACCATTATATTTGAAATATTAATGCTTAAAGGATTCAAATAATAAATAATACTTAAAGCATTCAAATCAATGTTTATTTGTATGTATGCAAAAAATCCTTTCTTCAATTGAAAGTCACAAACCGGATATTTCTTATGCAGATGATACATATATTACATATAACTAATTCATATATTCGCTGAAAATATTCTTTGAGGAATTCGTTGGAACAGCAAAACTACTACTTTCTGGCAACCCGCCAGAAAATTTCATTACTTACAAACCACGCGGTTTCAAACCTCTTTCGCATTCTGAAATAATAAGTAAAGTTTAAAAGCTAAAACCTTAGAGCATGCGATATTTTCCAAACTTAAATAACGCGTGAATTTACTTATACAGCATGCAACTAATTGCTGTTTAACCAATGAAGAGGCTCAATCCTATCAGTTCGAAAAAAAAAAAAATACTTATATATGAAAGCCCAGAAAATTAAAATTAGATACCCTATTAATTAGGGAGTTTTAAGAACGGAAGTTTAATTATGATCTAAATTTTATTTTCCTTCTATTTTCTAGCTAATAATTCTGTCCGATACAAGACGAAATAAAAGACAGGAAGTATAAAAATATGTATATAATCTGACTAATTAATGGAGCCTGATATATTGTGTATCGAGGTTTAATGATACATAATTTAGAAAAAAGAATGAATTTCCTATTGGCGTTTACTTATTTTCTCTCTAAATTTTCAAGCAAATCTTCAAGTGCAGTTATCTTAACCGATAAGTTTTATTTTCTCTTTAATGAAAATTCTTAAATTTTATCTTTATAAATGTCAATAAAAATTTTGCAATAGCGCTTAGTTTTTTACTTAATTATAATTGGTTTGCAAGCAGAATTTTGCCATTTATTGCGGATTAGGTAAAGTATATTCGGAATAAAAACAAACGAATCTAAAATTTAAAATTAAACAAAAAAAAAAAAAAAAAAAAAAAAAAAAAAAAACATAAATTGGGTTAAATTTTGAAACTCTATTGACTTCGAAGATGATCAGACGTAATTTCCTCTTCTTTAGCAGTAAAATAATTTTTAAAAAGGTGAGAGAACTAGTAAAGCGAAAACATCCGAAGAACAACTAGAAAAGCCAAACCTTTTAAAGCGCCATCTATCGATGCATTTAGTAAGGGAAAGTGAAAAATTAAGATATTAGAATTTCGATAGTTTTGATAAAAGTTGAGATTGGAATGAATGTCATTAATTAAAGAAATTACGTTTCTGCGAATGAGAAAGACTTCAAGGGAATACGATGTACAACTGGCACAAATAATTTTCGAGAACAAACTAAAAATTGTGACTATATGCCCTAATATGATTATGTATCGAACATTTATTTACTTTCGAATTAAGATCTTAACATTAGCTTTCTTCCATGTGAAATTTAAACACTGTTTTTTTGGCTGGTTAAAATTATTTAATACCATATAACAACTTTATTTACAGCTTTACACAATATAGTAATTGAGAAATATTATCGTCCTTAAGAATGATATTTCCTTGAGGGAGTGTTAAAAGTAAACTATATCATACTGAAATAATACAGAGAGTTTTATGGAAGTATTATATAATAGCCATGTCAGTTGCTGAATCAGTGCCGGGATGAAACACTAGTATCCATCCCTGTGTACATCCGGTGAATCATGGGTCATTTACTAGTTATGAGAAATTAGTGAAATTCATCTGAAATTAACATATATTTTCTGAAAGTTAATTTTAATGTTTATAGTTAGATCAAATGACCAACATTTTTACTTCCTTGTACAAAGTATTGTAATCGCGAAAAGTTTCAGGTAGCATATTTCAACGAAAATATCCATTTTGACCGCTTTCGAATGCAATTTAACGATGTTATTGCGTGATATATGTAAGGACAGAATAAAAGACTCTTTTCCTCCAAAAAAATCATAAAACTGCTTTAAAATGAATTCTGAAGAGAATTTTTCGTAGCGTCTGTACGAATGTGCAGACGTACGTACGTATGTATCTCGCATAACTCAAAAACGAGTAGCCTCAGAACGTCGAAATTTTGTATATAGGACTACTATAACATGTAGATGTGCACCTCGCATTTTGGTTGCAATCGGACGCGCCGAACGTATATAAATATATTTATATATATATCCACTCTGTTACCCGGCTCAGTGATTTCAGTTTCTTTACTTTTATATGTTTGTAAATTGTAATTTTTTTGCTTTAAAATGATTGAATTATGTGGTTCTTATCTTCCGGTTAAGGTTTTCATGCCTTTAGTAAATCTCTATGCAATGTTTTTAGAATTATCAACAGTTTTGAAGTTGTTTAAGTGCCGCTAAGCCTAATAATTTTTTGATGGCGGCCATTGCTTGTTTACATTTGAAACAGCAGAGTAGTGGATTTGTTGCCATTCTAGAGAAACGTAACTTCGCAACAACAAAAATAACGCCTTCATTTATTATTGCGAATTAAATCGTGCTTAATCCTTTCTGGAATTTTTTTGAGGAACTAAGTGTTTAAGATTTACTTCGTAATTTTTAATACAGATATTTTGAGTTTTTATGTATTTTTGCCTTGTTGCGAAGTGAGAACTGAATTAATTGAATGAGAAATACTCAATCGTCTGTGAAAAACTGTTTCTTTTTTGTTTTGTTTGCATAATTTCTTTTATACATCGTTCTAGCTATATTATAGTATTTGAATAGAACACGTGGCAACGATTAGATGATTCTTTAAATGATATAAATTTTGTGCATTCTGATTATAATATGAACGAAATCTAATATTGTTAAGTGAACCTAGCGCCAGAGTGTCGCTATGATAAACAAATCGAGTGAATTTTAAAGAATGCATTTATTCTATTGTCGTTTATATGCTGTCGGCGAAGAAGATTTAATTAAATCCAATAAGTTTAAACGAAATTTAAGAAAAAAGGCGTACAATTTAGTATTCCTTACAAGGAAGTCATGTGGTGTACACATCAGATTTTTCATATTTCTTTTCTAATTATAATATTGAAAATATATATGTAAAATATGAAATACGAAAATATAATATCGGAATTGGAACCAATTGCCAATAGGCCTTTAAAATAATAATTTTAACTAAACACGTCTCCTCTTCAAGCATACGCTTTGCACCATTTTGCGTCAATATGCAGTATGTTCATTCTTTCCTTCCAATGTCTCTGCACTGCGAAATCTTTACTCCAATAGTTTCTCAGGATTAAAACAAAGACTGTTTGGCTTATAAATACGACCGAAGTTAATAGGAGTCATTTTTTCTCGCGTTCTACTGCTTGAAAGAACCACGTTTCTCGCATCACCTTCTTTCTCTATTGTTTAAAAAAATGTGAGCGCCATTTAAACATTTTGGAGGGTAAATTCCAACCATCATGCTGTGATATTCAATATGATGTTTTAACAGGGTAATCGTCAAGTAATAAATATATATTCTGATTATCCAATGATTTTATGGTTTTTCTAAGAATTCAAGACATCTATTACGCCGCGTGCATGTACATCGTATCTACGAGTATTACACTTCGACCATGATTGCTAAGTGAAACGTGCCATGACTGCGAGCCTCTAAATTATCACATATATAGTTTAGTTAATTCCTGCAAAGTAGTATGTATATGCTCCCTAAAGGAAGAAATGTCTTCGTGTAAGACTTTCTAAAGAAACTGGCTAGCATTTAAATTAAAAATGGAAAAAAAAAAACCCGGAAAAGTAACCACCTAACCAAATTTTGTACCTGAACTTGAATGCGGGTACATCTAACAGTTTTCAGCGATCTCCAATGGTGAGTATAGGGACAAATATGACTACCATATAATAATGTAGACACTTTAAATCGCTACTTTTATTAAGTCACTATTTAAGCTATACACTAATAGTGACTTAATAGTGACTTTTATTAAGTCACTATTAGTGTTTATTAAGCACATTAGTACTTCATGTAATTAATGTGCTTAAGTCAATATTACCACAAAAAACTGAAGCAGACATAAAACAAGCACAGTTTTATCTTTTATTCCTCGAACTGCATTCGTGCTTGTGCATTTAAAATGAAAAAAAAAATAGAAAAGTACTAAGAAGGAAAAGATATACGTGGATTTAAAACAGAGTAAATAGAAAATACTTAGTGGTGTTTAAAAGATATCTGTTTATATTATATGAATAAGACTTTATATAAAGAAGAGTGATGCCACTCCTATATATCGAAAGTAAAGCAAGCTTAAGTCAGAAGTAAGGATTTATAGTGTCAAATCACAGATAATCAAAGCTGAGTTGCGACTTAAGGCAGGATAGACTCTTCATGTCATCGAGGAAATGTGCAGCTTTTAGCATAATATGAATTGCCCTGTGGGGAGAAGAGAGACAATATGTGAGGTACTTGATGAAAGATTCAACCAGCAGTTGCATTGTTGACAAGGAAATAAATTCAGATCGCGGAGGGTGTTATATACATAATCCGCAAGAATATTGCGGGATTTTCCGGAATAGGTTTTGCATTCCAATGCATCGATTCTCAAAGACGACGTTGTTGGTTCCGAATTATTTAAGGTGGTTGCTTCAACAGTTTTAAAAACTATTTTTTTTTGAATCAGAAATAGCACTTTGAAGTTGAAAGACTGACTCTCTCGTAATAAATATATTTTGATGGCCTCGTAGTTCACGTGATTTACGTATAGCTAATGTAAACAAACAAGGTCATTCTCCCACTTCATCTCTTGCAGAATATATATCTTTAGTCTTGATTCTAATTTAATAAATATGTCATCTAATTTTAAAATAAATAATATTCTCTTTCATTTATTAAATCACAAATTTAACTAATCTGTATAATATGTGGCCTCCAAAGAAAGAAAAGTAATGTATCAAAAAATGGAAATCGAGATCTTCTGCTCTTCCAGTGAAATTTAGAAAATGTGCAATAACTTTAAAACATTGGGGTGAAACGAAATTATGGCGATAGGGTATCAGGACTCTTATTAGAAGTCAATGGTCATTAAACATTTATATAGAACATTATGTTATATATAGTTTCACTGCACTATTAAGAATTAATCTGTGTATTTTATAACAGTAAAAAAATAATTCAATTAAACTAATTTTACAAAAATTTAATTTAATACAACTGCATTCACAAAACTAAATTTACAAATTTAATTCAACTATATTTACAAAAAAACTGCTATGAAGGAGTGCTTATGAACTCTTACAGCACGAGTTTCTGATTTTTGCTTCCTAGCACAAAATAAAGGAAGTATAGTAATCACGAAAAGTTCCGGGTAATCATATTTCAACGAAAATATTTATTTTGACGGCTATTGCAAACTATTTAAGGATGTTTCAGCACCAAAACACAGAATAAAGGAATCCTCCCCAAACGAATTATAAAACTGATTTAAAATGGAGTCAGAAGAGATATTTTCGTGGCGTCTGTACGTCCGCACGTAGTTACGTATGTACCTCGCATAATTAAAAAACAAGTAGATTCAGAGCTTTGGAATTTGTACATAGGACTTTTATAACATGTTGCTGTGCACCTCTCTCTCTCTCTGGTTGCAGTCGGCCGCACTAAAAGAATATAAAAGTTATTTTTATATGTTCGTAAATTGTGCATTCATTTTGCTTTAAAAATGATTTGATTGAATTATATTGTTATTATCTTTCGGCTAAGGTTTCTATGCCTTTAGGTAATCTGCATGCAATAGTTTTAGAATTATCAACAATAAAAATGTTGTGCGGCTAAGTCTAATTTTTTCACCACAACAGCCATATTTGTTTACATTTGAAACTCATCAGAATAGTGAATTAATTCTATCTGCACCTTCAGTGCCCTTTTGCTGAGTGGAACCAAAAGGAAATGCTTAGTTTTGTGTACGGAAAAATCTGCCTTCTTGCCTGCTGGCCAAAGTGTGTGTTTTTGCGTAGAAACTGTAATTTTAATTATAATTTTTTAATTGTTTTATTTGTATTTGTTGTTTTATGTTTTTATACCTTTCAAGTTTTAATGAAGACATTTTGAGTTTTTATGTATGCCGCTAAGTGAGAACTGAATTAATAGAATAAGCAGTAATGAAATTCGACGAAATAAGTTTATGCGAAATGCAGGAAAAATGCGTCTAATTTAATATTCCATACAAGTAAGTCATGTGGTTTACACATCATATTTTTTAAAAATTCTTTAACCAATGAGACGCTTGAATGACATGCTGCATGAAAGAGTTACATTCTACGATTAAACAATGGAAATGCTTTGGTTTCTGTTTCGCTCTTTTAAATAAACTTCCTAAAAGCACTATCACACGTGATTCTAGTAATACAGAAACACTATCTATTTCATTCGTATTACTTTACTACGCATAGAAATAAGAAATAAAAAGTAACTGCTTGTTCTGAGTCTACATATCACTTCGAAATTGCGAAATAAAACTTTTATTTTTACTGCGGGTTACATTCTGAAGCGAATTATCTTCGAGCAAAACAACATTCTCTCAGAAATCTTACATTGCTTTTTTTTTTTATCTAAATAAGTGTCGAATAAATTTTTCCAAGACGATTCTTTATCGACAACGCTGAAGACTTAATAAAGGACGTAAGCTCTTCAAATCTAATGTAACGTGACTATTGAAAGGAAAAATGGAATAATATGAAACGAAAAAAATAATAATAAATAGCGATAATATAAATCAAGAAATGAAAAACGCATTAGAAAGCAGCGCAGAACCCTCCTTACACCCGATATATACAGCAACAGCAACAATAAATTAAAAACAAAAGCCAGCAGGAAAACAGTAACATACCATTAAATTCATCGATGCGTTCTGCTCGCTCTTCAACTGAACGTGATCCAAAAGAAAGAACTGAAGAGCACCCAAAAGCATAGAAGCAACATAAAAATATTCGCATCTAGGACAGAGAGAGCACAAAAAAGGAGGACTGGAGTAAGAAGAAGAGAAAGAGAAGATAAGGAGGACGCCAGAAAACTGTGCCAAAAGAAGTCAGTGACGTAAAATGGATGCTTGATTAGAGCCAAAAATAATTGCTCCCATAATGGGGGTAAACGAAGAAAAAAAATGATAGAAAAGAATCTGCGATGTATTTGCAGGAAAAAAAAATGAAAATTTCGATCACTAGCAGAGAGTTACATACTTTTTTTTGCCTTTAAGGTGGCGCCACATGTAATTTATTTAAAAGATATGATAAGCTCAAAATGAAATATATATTTATGCATTTTTATTTTACATTTGGTAAGAAAAATTTCCATTCCCTAGCTTAAATTTATAAAATTATGAAACGTTTTTCAATTATTAGAACCGACTGAAAATATTAAATATATTAATGCAGCATTAAAGCTCTTGAACTAAACATATTCGCATAAGAAACGTATATCTTTGGTTTATAAGTTGTTATCCATTAACAATGTATGAATATTAGGAAGGTGGTATGGGGCACTGCGGCGAAAGTACTGCATAGTAGCTATGCTAATATATGAGCAATAATTATATATATGAGGAATAAATTTCTTTTTTACACATTATTTACTCCATTCTCGTTTATATGTAGACGTGACCAACAGTATTTTCAAGAGCCATATTGTATTCTGACTATAAAGTAAAAAAATGTAACAAAATGTGGAAGGTTTCAGATTTTAACGGTCACCACCATTTGCTTTTTACTCTCTCGCTGAGCTCGTAGTTTACCAGTCTGCTGTTGCACTCCCTCTTGCCAGCACCTTTTTTTCGGGGGGAGGGGTACTCTGTTTTCCTGTTAGTCTAGTCTGTCCTTTGTGGCAACTACCTTTTGTATGGGGTAGTATCTCTTTGGGTGGACACAGAGACCTCGCTTTCTTTCCGTGTGGAACGTGCTCTGGCCCACAGAGGTCATTCTTGATGCTTATATGCGACCCTATACCAGGCAATAGGTTATGATTTCCTGCTACAGGACGATAACCGTACAAAGCTCGCATCGTGTATTATTACCTTCAACGGCAAACACATGTGAAGGGAAGAAGCAGAAGGGAACGTTTGAGGTGGAGACGCCAACATGTCCACTTGACGGCTGATCAATGGAGGACTTTTCTCTTTACAGATGAGTCCAGGTTTGGTCTCCAATGTGATAGTAGACGTTATTTAATTTGGAGAGAATCTAGAACCCGTTATCATCCATCAAATATCCTTGAAATAGATGCACACGAAGGAGGCAGTGTCTGTGTTTGGGGTGGTATCTCTTTGGGTTAACGCACAGACCTCCATGTCTCTCCACATGGAACCGTAAATGCTCAGGGCAATTGGTGATGATTTCCTGCTACAGAACGACAGCTCTAGACGGCACAGGGCTCGCATCGTGGATGATTATCTCCAGCAGCAAACAATTCAGCGCATGGAGTGTCCAGTTCCATCGCCGAACCTGAATCCTATCGAGCATGTTTGGGATGCTTTATGAAGACGTATAGTTGCTCTGAGTCCTCCTCTTCCGACCCTTGCCCCGCCTACAACTGCTTTGCAAGAACAATGGCTCTCATTTCCTACGGAACTGATAGAGTGCATAATAGACATCATCGCAAATCTCACTATGTGTTTTATTGCTTCTAGACGAGATCATACTCCATATTGTAGGTAATGTTTCGATACCAAACTGACACATCCGATTTTTTTATTTTATGCATATAAACACCATAATTGCTTGGTAATTTCTTACCATAATATTTTGAACCTTACTATGTGTTGAATGTGGGTCAGTTTCATTAAATTATACATATAACCTTACGAGTAATTGTCATTTTTGTGGTTTTTACTTAATTAATGATAGCCAGTGCGTATTTATTAATACCTCAAGTTATGATATTACATAATCTCTTTAATATGATAACTCAGACAAGGGTTCATTCGTTGCAGTCCCTGTTTCCCCTTTATGATACTTTCAAATCTGCAGAGGCATTTTATATGTGAATCCGTTTTGTATTCAGGCGGATATCGTTATTTCGTTTTAATGGCCAATTAGCTCATCAAACTCTTGTTAACAAAAACAACACTAACTTGCTGAATTCAATTGGAGCTTCTGTGTAGTTTGTGAAAATGACTTCAAATGTTCATTGACTGCAAAAAGCAAATGAATAAACAAATGTATGTAATAAAAAAAAAGCTTGATAAATCTGTCAAGATACGAGTACATAATCCTGTTCGCAAAACCTTCCATATCTATACTACATCAGCATGATACGATTTGGGTTTAGAATGGACTATTGATCGATTTCAATAACTCAGCTTTGTGAGCCTAATATCTATGAGTACAACAGTAATATGGTGATGTATCTACTGATGTGTAGCAAATGTTTCGCACATTCGCTAATTACATTTAATTGTAATCTTTGTAGATTTTAGAAGAATTTCATGCATTGCTAGTGTATTGATCTGCTACAGATACTGTATTTATTTTAATATAGCTGCTATCATTTGGCATGCTTTTCATTTTTAATTAATTTAATAACTAAATAAAAAAGCTTGGAACTACTCTGATATGCGCCCTCAAGTCGCCAAATTTCGTGCCAAATATTTTTGGCGAGAAACTTCACGCTGCCATTTTCCTATCTAAATTTTTTGTGTACATTTCGAACTTTGAGCCTAAAATATCTCCAAAAACGCGGTTTTCGCACATGCAAAAACTACGTTTTCAACATACAATTTAGCTAAAAATCCGAAACAAAAACAAAAAATTTAGATAGCAAAAACGTAAAGTTTCTAACCAAAAATATTTGACAAGAATCCATGTACACAGCGACATGTTTTAACTTAACATCTACGAATGGCACAATGTAGGCAACAAACGAATCTACAAACTACGCACACCTACCTCGCTTTAATAAATTAACATAACAACAATAAATTTCAAAGAATACCATGTACACAGCATCCTGTTTAAACTTTAAAAAACATTCTACGAATTGCACAATTTAGGCAAAGAAGGAATCTACGATCTACGCACTCCTCGCTTTAATAAAATAACATAACAACAATAAATTTCAAATAATACCATGTACACAGCGTTCTGTTTCAACTTTAAAAAACATCTACGAATTGCACAGTCTAGACACTAAACAACAAAATAAAATAAATTTCAAACAATTTAAAAAAACAACAATAACGACAGAAATTCATAAAGAACCAATGAACATAACATTCTACAAAATAAGAACAAGGATAAAATAAAATGCACTTACCATGAATTAATGCGTTTTCGAATAGCAGAAATATAAATTTCATACCGCCTTTAATATGCCGCCACGTAATCACTATCATATTTACATGACAGCCAGACACACTATCCAGAAAATTTATAGTATGGTTCACAAATAAATAAAATCACAAATCCCTACTTCTATCATGCACTGCCATTAAAAATAATCTCCCAGACGATCTTTCCACACTTCCAAATACCCACTACCCCTCAACAGGATACCCACAATGATATTTCCTTTTGCCGAACTTCAATTCAACAACTACCATTTTATCTTTCCCTCCCATCTTCTCAGACACAGAGGCGAATCAACGAGCTCCAGCGAAAGATTTTTCAATGTCAACAGGGTTGCCATAGAACAGCAATCGTGCTAAAAACCAGCGCAGAACACATATCGCCACATTTGGTGAAATTAGAGCGTATATTAGAGTTGTACCAAAAGCTTATATAATTCATTAAAAATGTTCTAAAGTCTAATAATAAGTTTGCAGAGTCATTAGGTTATTTTAAAGAGAAGACATGGAAAATGACCAACGCCATCGCCGGGACTCGAA
Organism: Stegodyphus dumicola; assembly: GCF_044657685.1. Lineage (NCBI taxonomy): Eukaryota > Metazoa > Arthropoda > Arachnida > Araneae > Eresidae > Stegodyphus > Stegodyphus dumicola. The sequence continues at coordinate 292,938,632 of NC_140768.1, forward strand.
CCCGGACCTCTCGAATACGCTCCGAGTGCGCTACCGTCACACCACGAAGGCATACAGAAAGAAAGGAGAAAGTACCTTATATACTCCCTTTTCAAAGGGCGACTGGGGATAAGGGGACCCAATCGCCAAATGCTGGTGGTGAAGAATCGTCATCCATCCTTTTAGTGCGGTCGCACTGTAGATTCATTAGGTTATTTTGAAGCAGAAAGCACGAAAATTGAGCAATGCTCTCGCCGGAACTCGAACGTGCACCTCTTGAATACGCGGCGAGTGTGTTACCGTAACACCCAGAAGCAATGAAAAAAGGAGGGAGAAAGTAAGTTTTTCAGCAGAATGTTTTAGTGCCGTGAATCGTACTAAACATATTAATGTTCAAGAAAGGTATTTACAATTAAGATATCATTGAAATTTACAGTTTTTTCTTCTATCATTCAAGATATACAGTGGATGGACAAAAATATGGAAACACCTTGTGAAATGCATGTTTGAAAAGAAAGATTGATTTTAATGAAATATGTAGGTGGCGATGGCATTTTTGACTACTGACGCCACCTATACAACTTCGTAAATGTGCTAAACAGTTCAGTTGTTGTCGGAAGTACTGTTATGTGAGGTTGTCATTGCATTATGTCAGAGTTAACAGACTTCGAACGTGGGCAAATTGTTGGAGCACGTATGGTAGGTGCTTCCGAGCCGAGGTGTTAATGTTTCAAGAGGTACTGTATCGAAGATTTATTCCGCATATTTGAAAAGCGGAAAAACATCATCTGCTAAATCACAGCGCGGACGAAAGTGTGTCCTGAGTGATCGTGACAGACGATCATTAAGGGCAATTGTGACGAAAAATTAGAAGACCACAGCTGCAAAAGTTACTGCTGAAATGAATGTTGTGTTACCGAACCCTGTGAGTGCCAAAACAATTAGAAGGGAGCTTCATAAACAGGGAATTGCTGGCCGTGCTGCAATTGAGAAGCCACTCATCAGTGATGCTAATGCCCGTAACAGGAAAAGGTGGTGTTTAAGTCATAAAGCATGGACTATAGAGCAGTGGAAGCGAGAAATATGGTCTGACGAGTCTTCTTTCACATTGTTTCCCACTTCTGGCCGAGTTTACGTCTGGAGAACGCCATCTCAAGCCTATAATACAGACTGCTTGTTGCCAAGAGTGAAACATGGCGGGGGTTCTGTTATGGTTTGGGCAGCCATATCGTGGTTCTCTGCTAGCTCCATGATACCTGTGTCAGGGCACATGACTGCCAAGACTTATGTGAACATTTTGGCCGATCTAGTTCATCCCATGGTACAAACTTTGTTCCCCGATGGTGATGGTGTCTTCCAAGACGACAAAGCCCCTGTTCACACAGCTCACATTGTCCAGGACTGGTTTTCTGAGCACGAGGATGAGTTGTCCCATCTCCCCTGGCCACCACAGTCACCAGATCTGAATATTATCGAACCTTTGTGGTCTACATTGGAACGGAAAGTGCGTTCTCGTTATCCACCGCCAACATCGTTATCTGAACTTGCCACCATTTTCCAGGAAGAATGGTATAATATTCCCTTGGCAAATATACAGGAACTGTATTTATCCATTGCGAGAAGACTGCAAGTTGGTTTGGATGCCAACGAGTTTCCTACACCATATTAAGCAAAGAAAAGTGTTTTTTTAAAGGTGTTTCCATATTTTTGTCCAACCCCTGTATATTAATTACACATAATGTATTTATATAAATATTAAACCCCAATAAATTTATATCTGCATCATAAATTAAACGGAAAAAATCATTTTTACTGAGCTTTAGAAAAAAAACTGTAACATAAAATATGAAGCGGAAATAAAGGGTGTACCATAAAAAACGCAAGTTTTGAAACGTCCAACCATTTCTGTTCTAGTACTGAACGTTACACGATTTTCATCGGTTTTCTTTATGGTTGGTAGTGGAGTAGACAGCAGTTTCATCAAGAAAGCAGTTTTTAGTTATAAAGAGCACTTTCTATTGAACACTTCCGTGATCAGGTTGGAGCTCAGAAAACCCTCGATTATTGACAATCGATTATCGTAATTATTGACAATTTGTTATATCCACAAAGTGGGGCTGTGTGGTGTGGCGTCTGGGCTGAGGGCATAACTGGCCTGCACTTCTTCGGAGATGGCTACAAATCCTGCAACTCTGCTTGTTCACGAAGGTGTTCAATAGAAAGAGAGTCTCATCACTGAACATCACTTTCTTGTTGACAATATTTCCCACTGTACTATTACCACCAAGTTAACAGGTAACGAAGGATGGAGGCACCAGTACTTTGCCATCATATTGGACAGTTAGATATGCCCACGCTTCTCGTTATGCTAGAACACGCTTCACGGTGTGGTCCGGCAAAGAAAGGAGTTTTCGTAGGAGTGATGTTTACACAAAATCTATATATTGCTATGGGGACGAAAAAGAAGAAATTAAATTATATCATGCAAATCCAGCCCGTTTGCTGCCAGGATATCCAGAATAGCCTCCAACTTCTTGAAGAGTGCCTTTTTGACAATGTACCGTTTGCACGGGATTCTGTCACCTGTACTAGCCGGAAATCTGAGATTGTGGCTGGATATCAGCGGCAGCTCTTCGGGTAATCTCCGGGAGCTCCGGAAGATAACAGATGAAAATCTTATAATGTCCAGTGCTGCCAACATAGTAGAACAAAAAGGGCGGGCATTTCAAAAGCTGCGTTCTTTACAGAAAACCTTTTATTCTCTGATGTTACTAACATTTTAACAAATATGGTAATGATATAAATATCTATACAATCCGAAGCCATCGAAAAATAACAAAGTCAATGCTGCCGAAAAGGACCTGATCTTAAACGGCTATTTTAATTATATGTTGAGAAGAAGTGTGCTTTTCTAATTTGGGCGATAAATACACTACTTTGGGTAGCGTGAATTAGCAATTTGTTGGGCTGAGTGGTTGATTAATGCAATACGGCGAAGAAGAGAGGAAAACGTGTTGAAGTGTACAAGACGTAGCCCGTCACTGCAAAGAATACAGGGTAAGTACAGTCTAAAGTTACTTATGAAATCAGTTCAAAGAAGGAGCTTGTATTTAAGAAAGGTAAACTAAATTATTTTTTTTCGGTATGTAAGGTTATCATGGACAAATTCGTAATTTAAAAAGAAAAAAGTGTTCATACACATTCGGTGCCTCTTCAAGAACGAGTATAATAGAAGCATATTAGATTATTAGTGACTACGTTCCGAGTATGCTTGGGTAGAATAAAAGTCTAAAGAGCAATCTAGGTAAATTAAACTAAATTTTTCACCTTTACATCGTTTAATTGCATTACCTATGATACCTTCCCAGATGAGCAAAGCTCTTGAAATACTAAGTGTCCCTAACATACATAGTAAGCAATTTAAAAAAAATCTGTTCAAAAGAAGATTGCCAATTATTTTGAATTGTCTAATTTGCATCTTAATCAATTATAATAAAACACTTTTTAACTGCGGTTTAATTAATGTTTATGTAGTCCTTGAGATATGAAAATTATTCGAGATTTCCTGCGCTTTGATAAAGCTAAAATTTGGTTGTTTACTTGTTAAAAAACCTATAAAAGTGACATAAAGTATTTTCGTACAGAAATATGAACCTTATATGCCAAAAATATGATTTAAAATTTATTTTTAATTCCCATTAACAAGTTAAATAAGAGAGAATTAGAAGCTAATTTTTAAATTCTGTCTTTCAAACAGTTTCTACCCTTAGTATCAGAAATATTTTACGAATAACACGTAATCGAAGCAGGAAACTTCTTAGGAATTATTTAGCAGTGATTTGGTCGACATCTGGTGTATTTTGGATTCAATTCTCCCTTCTAAGCCATCTTTGAGAATACATGTTGCTATGCTGCTGTCGAGGTAATGGAAGGATTTAGAATTCCATACTCTATGAAGGTACGTTTCTTGAATTTAAGTATAAGGAAACCGTACTTCTCAGAAGCTTTCAGTTGTAATAAAGCATGGGAACAAAACAGCAGTGTAAATTATGGCATTTTGCTGTCGTCCGACACCCGATCAGGACCCAATTATTTTCATTTTTCTTCTTTCCTTTTGTGTCGCCTATCCAGCTTTTGATCTATGAATGACGAGTTGGATTTGCAATCAAGCTAGACGAACGTTTATAAGTAGTTTTAGTTTCTTCAGCCTTTTTATTACTTGGGACTATAGACGTGATTTATACGGAGTGTAGGTACTGAATTATTCTTTCTTTATATCCCGGTTTCTTAATGATTTTGGGGGGGGGGTTGTGTCTCTGGCTGCCTTCGTGTGTGGTGTAGATGAGGGCCGCTGTTTTATCATAAGCTCTCCGTTTTAGCGTACAGGTGGGGCAGAGATCTCCCTTATGTGTGTTACCCGATCAAGAGTATAAAGTGGCGCTCACAGTATTTCCAACCATAGATGGGCAAAGGCGTAGTAACTATGAGGTTTCAAGCACTCTTTCCAACGAGTCCTCCCATGTTAAGTGATTTCTGAAATTTGATGTACACTTCTTTCTGGAATATATTAGCAAATTCGTGTCACATTGTATTCTGTTGTGCCAGCTGTCGTAAAAGGCGTGATAATTTACCGCACATTTTCGGTATTAGCTTGCCTTTTCTATCAGACTTTTATAGCTACGGAATTTTGTTGCCTCCATAGAGTAAACTACACTAATATAAAGTGGTTGTCAATGTACATTGGATACTCCTCGTCTATAGCGTAATTTTGCATCACTTCCATTGCTAATATTTGTACCAGAACATGAAAACTACAACAATTTAACTTTCATGTAAAATAAACGTACTTAATTCCTCCAAGCACTGTCTTTCAACGGTTGATCATACCTGTACTTCTATCATGTACTTAGCAATTTTTCACTAACGTATGACACGCATGTCACCTTCCAGGATTATGCCGTATCACAGAATGGCATTATAATTATGCCATACGTTTGACAGTCTTAGGCTGTATATATTACGGTCATGCGAAGCACGTTTCAGGCGCTGTTCTGTGGGTTCTGGACAATGGCGAAATACTAAGTTACTGATAGAATATAGTCGAAAAATACCAGCTGAACAGAAACTAATGATTTTTAAATTTTGCGACAGTTAAGGGAGAAAATTAAAGTAAAAACTGATAAAATTTTTACTTTAATCAGTTTTTACTTTGTAGAGTCATTAGATATTTTTGGAAGCCGAAGAAGTGGAAAATGAGCAAAGACCTCCCCGGGAATCGAACCATTGACTTTTGAATACGCGCCCAGCGTGCAGATCACCACATTAGGAAGGCATGCTAAGAAGGCGAGAGAAATACCTTATATACTCCCTCTTTTAAAGGGCGACTAGGATTTTTAGGGGACACAATGCCCAAATCCCGGGTGTGGAGAACCATCATCCACCACCCTTTTAGTTCGGGAGCCAATGTAGGGTCATTAGGCATTTTTGGGAGAAGGGAAAAATGAGCAACGACCTCCCCGGGAATCGAAACCGGACCTCTGGAATACGCGCCTGGAGTCCATATCATCACATTACGAAAGGCATGTTAAGAAGGCGGGAGAAATACTTAATAACTTTAATTGAATCGATTAAGTTTTTATGTTCAAAAGTATACATCAACTTAAAATAATAATTTAGTTTTCTAAAAAAATATTAACTCATAGGATTTCACATTCTTTTAGACAAAAAATTACTAAGAAAAGTAAACAAAAACCCTTACAAATTACATAAAACAATTGCAACTCAAATTCCTTAATTCGTAAACCAAATTCTTGCAACAATCCAATAAATCAAAGTTCAATCATTCACACAAATTAAAATTAAATAACAAATTAAATCGATTAAAACCAATAGCATAAAACCTACATAACATTACTCCAGAAGTTGATTCATTTCCATGTTTGATAACGCTTAAAATGTTTTTAGAAGACTGCCGTCGGTAAATACGTAGAATTCAGGCTCTCGCTTCTTGTGAGTCATATGGAATTTGAGATGAAATTAATTTATTGGTTATGGAAAAGACAGATCACCGACAGCAACATAGTAAGAGGCATTTTTGAATTTCTTTCTTAGAGACAATTTTTTGTTACCGGAAGAATATTAGCTGCCAACATATTATGCTTTTAATATTCACCTAAAGACTTTAAGCCAGAGTTCCTGATTTAGTCAATAAAATAGAATTTAAATAAACACCATTACAAAATAAATAACATAAATTGATTTGAAGCTCCAACAGGAAGGTAGGAAACTAAACAAAGAGTACTTAATGTTACTTAGTTCATTGAGTAGAATTCCAATTAAATTCATTTGCAGTAACAACAGAAATTCAAAGCATTACTAAGGTTAATCAGTTCAGATCACACTCTAAACTAGGCTTGTAAAGTAGACTAAATTTACTACCAGGCAATCAAACTTTGGGATAATTGCATTATTCACTCAATAGTTGAATTTAAATATCCTCAACGTGTCGGGAAGCGACAAAGGAAACAACTTAGTTTGTTATGGTTGCAGTTAATAACAGTTAATTACAATTTACTTCCAATTTATTCTTTCACTTACATACCTTTGGAGAGAATAGATGAGATGAAACGTTTGAATATAGGAAAGAAATAGAAATGAAAATAAAGACATCATTGGTTGCAAAAAAAAAAAAAAAAAAAAAAAAAAAAAAATCATTTTGCATCTACGCTGTTTCTAGCGTAATATGGAAATGCAACATTTTAAAAACTTTATGTCGGCAAAATATCGTTGGTAATCACTCACAGGTCATAACTACAGCGTGGCTGCTGAAACCGAGAAATATTTCCCATACCAAAAGCGGAATTTTGCGGTTTCAAGAAATATTTGATTGCGTCTAATCATTCGTTGGTTATCTGCCTAAGGAGGAAAATATTTTCATGGAAGATATCCTATGGGATACTGGATCGACTCCATGTATCAGCTATTTAATAATATTGGTACTGAGTGAAGAGCTAGACTGTTTTAATTTCAGTATGGCAGATTCCAACTACAACAAAAGTTTCACAACAGCGGAAGTGCAATGCAGCATCTGAAATCATTTCACCAAACAAAACAAAATGCAGTATATAGGCTTCAAGTAAGTCCAGAAAAACCAATTTACACATTTCCTTAATATTTACATTCATCAAATAGAACAATAACATTTCTTGCGTAACAAGGGTAATTGACGTAAATTGAATTTTAACAGAACAGATTTCAGCGTTTAACGTTATCGCAACATTATTTAGATAAGTACATAAAAATTCATGTAATAAATACAGTCAGTTATAAAAACATTTAAATATTAAACTTATAATGGTATTTTGGCCCACCAGCGGCCGAGCGGTAAAGTCGCTGAACACTGGTAGTTCGGTCCGAGGTTCGAATCCCGCGAACGCGCTGGCTGCATGGGTGTTTCGTGGTTTTCCCCATGTGTAACGTGTATACGAGCCAGTTTCCCTTAGAAAGTCCTCCACGAAGGCATCTCTCCCCTTAGGCAGATAGCCCTCGAAGTTTTGCCGTAATTAAGTAACCTAACCTAACCTATAATGGTATTTTAAAATTATCGCAAACCACCATAGTAGAAGTCGCCAAATTTTCGGAATTCGCCAACCTGTGGCAAGCATGCGTAGAATAATTCTTCAGGTAACCATATAGACAACTGTACGTTTAGATATGCAACGTCGCCATTTTCGTATATGCTGTTTTGGTTGTATTAATTAGAATGCAAATTGCGGTATTTTTGGTTCTAGCTGAATTTTTAATTATACACTTGGGATATTTGAATGCAAATGAAGAAAGTTCTATGAAATTTTTGCAGAAACATATCATTTTTCTTTAAAGGCAGACATATTCTGATTCGTATTTTGTAATGTTGTATTTTGGAAAACCAACGTTTTGGAAATGCGACGTGAAAAAAATGTAACGAACACGTAGGCATTCGACGCAATAACTGGTTCGAAAATAATCGTTTGCAACTTAACTACAACAGTCAGATTTATATACCCCTGAAGTAAAGAACTAACGAGTGTTAAAATGTTCCTAATGTTAAAACTCATATGTTTTGTCAGATCTTCTAATTCTTAATAGAATTCTTAACAAAAGTACCTTAATGTTAAAATCTTGTGTACTAAGTTCTGATACGTTTTATATTTACATTTCTAATTTTTGAAAACCGAAGTTTTTAAAAACCTAATGGATTTAAAATGCAGACTTTTCTGTCCAATATGCTTATTTATTCAGAATAATATTTTATTAGGTACGCTATATGTTGAAATGTTTACCAGTGAATCTTCATTAGGTTACACTAATTCGGTAATCTAATATAAATGTCAAATTCAGTCCGCCTGTTCGCACTACATGGACTGGATCCCATCTGAATTCATGACGGACAAACAGATGAAAATAGAGTTTTAAGTAACAAAATTAATAATTCTTTGAGGCATCTATAGAAGAAAGACGAATTATTTACTTTGAAGTCCTGCAATTTTTTTTTTTCAGATATAGACAGATTTGTTTGATGAAAATTTAACCCGTTGCAGTTATTTTGATATTAGATGAATGCTTGACTAGAGAAGACACTAGATATTCTGCAGTAGCGAATGAACTGAAGTTAGAATATCACTGAATTATCGATTAACGAAGTAGTAGATGCCAGGAAATTTTGTATTACAAAATCACTTGATTATCCAAACATATCTTTATCACTTGTTGATTACTCTACGTATAAGGCATGGCCCATGACAGTGGGGACAATCTGCAACCCAAGAGTTTTCTTATTACCCATTGAAATTTTCATAATGATGATAATTATAACTTTAAAAATTAGATAGATTTTTCCAAATGTTTAAGCAATAAAGATTCTATGTGCATATATATTTATTTATTCACAAATCGAAAATTATTTTGAATTATTCTTTGCATATAATTACGAGCTGTATGTTCGTGGAAAGCACTTATATAATTTTGATAGATGAACATAACAAAATTCACAGTTTATTAAAATAATACTAACACACAGCAAACTAAGCTGCTATAAATAACTGAAAGGAAAAGTGAAGATCGAATATATTCTTTTAACATGCGAAAAATATCGCAGATCTCCGATGTCACTCACAGAGTTAATTCTAAGGGAATATTCATTAAAGAATCACTTAAGTGAATTTAAAAAAAAAAACAGACTTCCTTGCATTCAAACAACCCAACTACTTAAGGGCCAACTACTTAGAAATCTTGATAGCTTAGGCTATGTCCTTTTAGTTAGCATTAGTTAAGTTTTATTTCTTATTACTTTAGGTTCAAGCCCAAGTGAGGGCTTTGCTGTACGTCTTGAGAAAGGGACCATCTGTTAAATTCTTATTTTGAGAAATAAAGGGTAATTAACCCTTCATGAGTTTTAAGTATCTTTTTCTGAACTAAAGCGATTATTCGCTTAAGTGTTCAGGAGGTTCCTACACACTTAGCTGTTAGATAAAAGCTTAGAAACACACAAGACCTTCTCTGGAAGTGTCGGAAAAAATACTTTCTCCTCTACCATTTAAAATGCGTTTCTGAAAATTTCCAGAAAATCGTTAAGTCGGCGCGTAATTGCCGGATGTTTTTAACTTGGTAACAAGGTTAGGTTAGATTAAGTTATTTAATTACGGCAAAGCCTCGAGGGCTATCTGCCTAAGGGAAGGGATGCCTTCGTGGAGGACTTTCTAAAGGCAACTGGCTCGTATACACGTTACACATGGGGAAAACCACGAAAACACCCATGCAGCCAACCTGAACCTCGGACCGAACTACCAGTGTTCAGCGATTTTTACCGCTCGGCCGCTAGTGAGCCCCAACTTGGTAACAAGAATTCTCACTGAAGGCCGTCAGCAAACTTTCTGCCTATATCTTTATTTCCAATTGAGATATTTTCATAATTAAAGCACTAAAAGTTAAAACGTAAATAACATTTACAAACAAAATGTGTGAAAGTGTAGCCATAAATTTAATTACGGAAATATTAAGATAAAAAATTAAAAAATGCGTAGCATTGTAACAATACAGGAAAGCATAATTATAATCAAATATGCACAAACAGTTATGAAAATATTTACAAAAATGTGCACTGTCATTTTATATTTAATGTTTAGATAACATTTTATTTTCATAAAGGTTTTGTAATTTTCATATACGTTTTATAGGTTTCCTGGAAACAAAAAACTACCAGTAAAATATCCGTAAACGGCGTTTAATTAGCAATTTTATCAAATTCCCGGCAAATGAAAAATTCAGTTAGATTATACTCTTAATCTTAACAACTCGAATGTATACCTAGCTGCACAGCTGATAAAATGATTGCATGCGTATCACATTTAAACATCAATCATTTTTCAAAGGGGCCGGAACGAGTTTTGTTAAGAGGATAACCCCCGATTGCCAGGAGCGCAGATGGCTGAGAGGCACATTTTGATGGAGATTGGGAAAGTGGAGAAAAATCCGATATTACTATATAACTCGCCCATCCCCTATCCTAAAACCTTTTGCTCTATCCGGTGTTGTCGGAATGCATTTTTTGCGTTTATGTAAGGAAATTCCCCAGCTGGAAATAAGGGCTTACCATAAATGTATGTTTTCAGAGTGGCGCAGAGTAAAGCGTGGGAAAAAAAACAGTTCTCAGAATGGGCATAGATTGATTTGATTTTGAAAAAAAAAAATAAATAAATAAATAAAAAGTAACAGTGAAGGACTCAATGCAGAATTGTAAGTTATCAAATTAAAAACACATTGTAGCAAAACAACTTTATTAGAATGCTTCAGAAATCTTTGAACCGATTACATCATAATCTGGTACCAGACATTTAGTACATAAGCGGCTTAGAATGTACTGCTACTGCTCGAAACATTAGTAGTTTTAATTTCAGCGTAATCTTGGAAATAGAAAGTTTACAAACTGTTTCCTTACGGCCTGATACAAGAAGTATTTCTTCCAAACCCAACCTCTAAAAATTCAGCAATTGAAAAGAAATAAGCGCAACTGTATTAAGTCTGCATTTTAAAGTACTAAAAATCTAATTTATGCAATTTAAAACACGTTTCGGATATAACCAGGAGAAAAGTTTTGTAATCACTTGAATTCTTCATTGGTAAATGACGTTTGTAAAGTCAAATTTCATGTACTTCATTTCAACTTCATTACACAACAATTTAGTGATTTGAAATCAGAAAAACGTACATATTCTATCAAAGTTTTGAAGTCAGGTTATAAAAATTAACTGTGCCCCGAATGAGATTCAAATGATTGGGCTTGCAGTTGCTAGCTGGACGTGCTAAACCAATTATATCGCCACAGCACGTACGGAAGAGTCCGGTATTTTCTTGTTAATGGGTTGTACAAGACACAATTTCTTTAATTTATCTTTCAAAAAATTTGAAAAATAAAATTTTTTCAGAGTGGTATTTGACATTGTAAAGCTTGGAATCATTAGAATTTTTTGATGTCAGGAAACGGGAAAAATGTGCAATACATTCGCCGGTACTCGGACCCTGGACCTCTCGAATACGGGTGGAGTATGTTTCCATTACACCCTGAATGCATGTTAAAGAGGCTAGAAATACCCTGTTAGCTATCAGATTTCCAGAGCGGGAATCGTGAAAATTTAGCTATGCCTTCCCTGTAATTCGAACAATACATCTTCTAAATGGCAGGTGGACGTGCAATTACGGTATGAGAACACACACGGAGGAAAGCGATAATTCTTGATATTTTCCCTAATTAAAAAAAGTGTTGGAAAAAGAGGAGAGAGACCTAGATGAATTATCATTAAACACATTTTGTTCGGGAGCCACTGTACAGATACCACATTTTTTACAGTAGATAACAAGAACCGTCATGCGTGGCTTCGCAGGGATTCCAGCTATTAATCCTACCCGGAAATGGTACCACTTACACCGGAAAAGAACGCACGGGATAGGCTATACTTTCTTACACTATGATGTGAGATCTTTAATTTACCTTTCAGTTTGCAGCTGCTTAACAAAATAAACTTGAAAGGAGCAGAAGCTTTTCTCAGTTACTTACATTGCTTTATTTTTTGAAAAAAATTAATAGTGTCTGTAGTTGATAAAATTTAAAATGTACTTAATCTTCATTTAACAATAAACAACTTGTTAAGCTCTTTTCTAACTAAGATATTTCTTACAGCATGTACTACGTAAGTGAATACAGAAGAGGTTTTTATAACTTACTTTTTTTTCCATTGGCGGGCATTTAGCTGACTTAGGCTTGACCACTTCTAAGGTTGGAAGTAGTGGCCACTATATTATGGACGCATCTAATATGTGGGCCACCTTTACATTCTGTAAAGGGACGGACATTTACAACTATGCATTCTCCAAGATTCAAACCTGGAACCTTCGGTAACGCAGCAGGCTTTGTTAACCACTATACCGTCTGGGCGGAAAAAAATTGATATTTAGAGCACTTACCTTTTTAGCTTTTACTGAAATTATAATTTACTGATGCTAAGCAGATAGATTTCTCCTATTACCTATATATCATATCTCGATAAACTTCCTAGTGGCTTAGTAAAGCGTTTGTATAACTGTATTTGTGTATTTGTTTAAGGAAGGCTCATGGAAATAAAGCTTTAGAGGAAAACATCGAAATATTTATTTATCTCAATGTAACTAAACTCTCCGACAAAGTATAACATAAAATTGCAAGTTTACAGGTCTTTCACAAAAAAGGAAATTTCAGATAAATGGGAGTATATATCACATATTACCAAGTTATTGACTCCAGTCCAATTCAGTCCTTCCTAAAGCTTTTAAAATTTCATTAACTTAATATTTTAATTCTCATTACTAAATTTGCAAACAGATGCAGCTACCTCCCCGTTAGCTTTACTACTGTAAGTTATAAATGGACCGCTATGCACGATGTTTTCCAGTCTTGCGAATTTCTTCGCTCCTGATGAAGAGGGACCTGTTTGCCCTCTAAATCGAGTGAGTTTTTGTCTAAATCTACGCCAAATACAAGGTTGTTTTTTTCCTAATTTTATGTTTCACTTTGGCGTATTTATCTTCTGATTTCATTTAATGTTTTCTGGTTATTTCAAAATAAACGTTAGAAACTCTGATTGTTTTTAATATGAATTATTCGAGTTCTAGTTACTCTGCATTAGGATTCTTCGAATTCGAAGAAAAGCACATTCGTTTTAGAAACTGAAAACTAACAGTAAAAACGACGATGAAAATTCGATAAGATGTGCTGAATATAGTTTAACTAAGCAATTATTCATGCCTTTAAACGCTAGTTGGCTATTTGAAGCTGTATCTTACAGCCAATGCTGTGTTGATTAGTAGTATTTACGGGAAGCTGTCGAAATTCAGCTTGCTGAATTACCGGTTAGTCAATTCAGAATTGACAATCTAAGAAGTTAGTTAAAAGGAGGCAGCTGGCGAGGAATCTCGTCAGAGAATAGAAATTTGTTAAACTTTGGAAATAGTTAAAGATTGTTAATAGGATAACACACAGAATTGCTATGCATTTGCATACCAATATTTTTCAGAGGCTTTAGCTAATTTACATAACCATATGTTCGGTTCACTAATAAATCTACCTGATTATTATTTATTTGGTGTAAACTATGTAGTAATACAATTTTAGTTATTCTAAAGCGAATAATCCGCCAAAGCAGAGAGTGTATGTAATGCAAAGCACACTTACGTCAATACGTGTTAATCGTAATTATAAGTATATATGCATGTGTGTGTGTATGTTACATATAAAAAAATTACCGAAATAAAAATAGCTTCTATGAGTAGTGCAAATGTAGCCAAAAACTGGGAATTTCAATTTGAAGTCAACATTAATTCCAATCTATATAATTCTAGAATATCTCCGACCTTACGAAAAAATTCTCGCAAGCGCAGAACTCATAATAGCACATTTTATGTAGAATCTGATCACGGAACAGTCTTAGCTTACGCGAACAGTAGATTATTGTGCTGTGGAATTCCTGTTTACTTTGACCATGAATCAATCACTGTTATAAGAATCTGCAATAGATAAGTCAATGAGTACCACTGAAAAAAGAAAGAATCACAGTGTCTCCTCTCACTAGTGCCTGAGACAATGTCGCATCTTTAGAACATTGTCGTCCTCCTAGACAGTGTATGGGATATTGTGAGGATTTAATATCCTAGCTTTCCACATCCATAGCACGTCCTGAAATGGTCCTTTAAGTTATGATTTCGAAAGTTAAGAGCCACATCCCTTCATATCTCTACAACGTCAGCAACTATGTTTGTTAAGCTTAAATCATTAGAATTGATAATAAATGTATCAATGTTTGATGGTGGTAGGGTTTACGTCAAATATATTACGAATACCCTCAGAATCTTAATGATGAAGTCCTCAAAACCTCTGAGAATCTACATCTTCAGGATATACTCAAGATCTTCCGGTTCGTTGTGACTTGAGTAGGACGAAATGAGGATATTCTGTGCTGTGGAGGATTCTTCTATGATACAAGCAGCTGTAAGAGATTTGATTATTCCCGGCCTAGCTAATTCTTCAGTTTGGTTTTTTGAAAACTGTACAAAACGCTCGTTTTTCTCTTCTGTATAAGCATTTTTTCCTGCCTGTGCATTTTGCTCAATTCTGGGGGTTCTTAGTTGTAAAAATATATTTCATAGTACACCTTGGCAAAAATTGGCGATTATTTGGCGCCATTCCTGTTTACATCCAACGACCTCCCCAGTAAAATGGCGTCCAAACATAATGCAATAAAACATAATTAAAACAAAATACTCAATTAATTTCATCTTAAATCAAACAAGGAAATAACATAAAAATGTAAGTACATGTTATTTAATCTACGCAATACAAAAAGGAAATATCGATATAACCTTATTTAAAAGTTTCTGTTTTCTTTGATATGTGAGACACGGAGAATTCTTCAACAGCATCCAAAACGTTTTAAAATTATCTAAACTATAATCTGTGTACTGCGGTCGCCACATAAATTAACAAAAGTAAAAATGAAAAATAGTGTCCGGACTGTCGCTGTCATTTCCTTCGAAAACCATTTTTTATTACACCCCACATACTTCACATAGTGTTGAATATGAGGTCTGGTTTCCAAATCCTTAAATCTCACTAGATAATTTGCCGAGAGGTGAACAAAACCGTTTAAATCTTCAGTTACACACCACTCAATCAATCCTTTTCTTCCCAATTGTTCCAAAGTGTTCCAAAGTTTTTCGATAGCACACTTTAAGAGATCTAGGTATTGATTAATTACTTTAAATGGTTGCATCTATCAACCGGGATAGGAAACATAACACTGATTAGCAAGTTCATTTTTATTAGTATATTAAAATAAATTTAAGTACCTATAAATATCACATTTATTAAACATTTCTGCGCTAAACAAAAATATTATTTGACCAGATTTACATTTGCCATGCGAGGCACAACGAGATCTGTATATTTGTCTTATGAACAAACACTATTATTATACGAAAGCGTTTCATGTTAGCAGGTTTGTTGTTCACATTTTAAGTTCAGGTGGGGCAATTTAGTAACATTATATGAAACATACTGTTTAAACAAACTCAGTAGTATTATAAGGTATTTCTCCCGTCTTTTTAGCGTGCCTTCGTAGTGTAGTAGCCAGCACGCTCGACGTGTATTCGAAAGGTCCGTGGTTCGAGTCCCGACGAGAACATGACTACTCTCTCAGCATCAAAAATCCTAATGACTCTACAGTGTAAGTTGTTCAATTCTTAAAGTAAGTTTATAGGAGTGGAATCAGCCATTATAACAACATTAATTAGGTCTAGAAATACGAGTATTAAAGGAGAAGAAAAATATGAGCCAAAAAAAATAATAATTTAAATGTAAATTGTGTTGAATATTGTTAATATTTAAATATTTTTTCAGTGTCGTTCATTATTTTCATTAAATCATTTAACCACAAGAATATTTGCCTAAATGGCATCAGCTACACAGTTTCTTCACTTTAAATTTCATAGTGTTATGAATAATTTCTTTATTTACTTTGAATAAAACTGCATTTGAAAAAAAAATTTATTGAACTATAAATTATGACTCTGAATTCTAAATATTATTGAAAAGGTACTTATGTACTATCGCGACCATCGTAGTCGAATTTGGCAATTTTTTACAGAAGAAAATTTAAAATTTATTCAGTATGTGCAAGTTGGTGATTTTCGCGGTTCTTTTTTAGAACGATTCTCAAACTATCGATATTTAGAGTGAGTTTGGCAAATAATATCAATACAAGAAAAAAAAAACCAATTTAAACTAAAAATTTGAATCATTAAATAAGGATTATGTCATACTTTAAACAGGTAAAACTCTTACATTCGTCTTCTAATCTTTCTGTACTTTTCCTTACGTTATTCTTCTCCCAAAGGACCCTGCGATCTATTTTCACTTAATTACAGAATTGCGGAGATTCGGCTTAGTGCAATCTTCGTCAACAACGGCTATCTAGAAAACGCATTTTCTCATTGATCACTTTAGAAAACTTTCAGCAAAATTCTGTATTACTGCCTAAATTTTACCATAGTTTCTTCCATTGCTGGCGAATTTCATCAGCTCATATTTTGACTCTAAGTTTAAGGGAAAACAATCACGATTTGCGTATAAGAAAACCGTTGAAACTTATAATGCAACTAAATAGAACACATACGAAAATGGCGGCGTAGGTTGACTGAAGCGTTTGTTATATGTGCATGGTTGCCAGAGTTTGGCACATTCTGAAAATTTGGCTATTTCTACTAAGGTGATTGCGATAGTACGTAAGTACCTATACACATTTCTAAGTTAATTTTAATTATACAGCGATCTCTTTCAAATTTTGTTTCGGGTTTAAACAATCGAACAATTGATTTATCTGCATTTTTATTCTTCAATTAATTATTATTCAATAAATTTGAAAGTCAAATTTATTGACTGAGCCTCGGTGTGTTGCAACTTTTAAAGTATTATATATATATGCTATATTATAATTATTGTAGTTGAGGAAAAATACGATTACATTTTATAGACGATTACATTTATTTTTTAGGATCAATAAAAATCGTAAAGAAAAGATTTTAGAAGCACACAATAGAAAACAATATTTAAAAAATAATTTTACATGTAATAATTATTTTAGAATCTATTGCGGCATGTGTCATAAAAATGATTTTATTATATTATTTAAATAAATGAATACTAAGTTAAATTAAATTTAAATATATGAATATGTATTTGCGCCTCATGTACAAAAGAAATAGTATAACTAGTTCTGTTTTTGCATTATAACTTCATTCGCATAAGCAATATTTCCTTCTGAAAATATATTTATTAAATTACGTACACTAGATATATATTTTCGTTGCTTATATCCCCAATATGTTACTCCAAGACTCCACAGAGATAACATAGATAAGATAATTTGATAATTGATAATTATTTTTTTAGTTTTCTTAGGCAACAAGGCGTTTAAATTCTAAACTGAATATTAAATGTAGTAAACAAATATTATTCGTTGAGTATGAAAAGGTTTACCTTAAAAAACAAGTGTTTATTCTGTAAATTGGTGAGTAGCATATGATATTAAAATATATTTTATTAATCCCGATAACTATGCAAACTTTTTTAAAATTATCAAGTGGATATTTAAATATAGTAGAAATTTATTTAAAACACATTAAAATTTATAGAAAATAGGTATATTATTTTAAAGGAAAATATTGGCATAATTTATTGAGAACTCACTTTATTGCTTTAAAAGCACTCTGACTATAGGTTATTTTTGAAAAGATAAAATAATGGTTTTATATCTTCTGAAACTGCAACATTTTTAAAGCCATCGAATCGGTGTGAAAATATAATGTAACTCCAGGCACAGAAATTAAAGGATCTCCATTACAGACATTTCTAACATTAACTGCTTATTGCAGGTCCTATACCGCTCTGTTGGCAAGCTGGCTGCCATAATTCTAATCACGTGTTCAAACCCTGGAGAAGGCACTGTTGCTTGTACGCCTTTTGGTTTAGATTTAAATATCAAGGAAGGTAAAGTAGTCTACAGATACTAATTCATAAGTCAAACAACAAAAATTCAGCGTTATATTTACTTTCCTATCTTGTTCATTTGCGGTTTTGCAGCTGAGGATGGTGGTTCGGTAAAACCATCGAAACTAGTCCTGTGATAATTTTGTAAATATAACGCTGATTTTTGTTGTTTGACTTCTGAATTAGTATTTATTCGGCGTGTTATTGTGTCTTAATTAGTCTACAGATGCCATATCTTTTGAACTGGAGGAGGAGACTAGTTGACAACTAGGACAACTTTCTTAGCTAGAAATGATTTAACGACAATGACGCAGCACAAAACAGTTCTTTAATTGAGCATTTCATGTCCTGATACGCTGAATAATCTGTAGATAACTGCCAATTACGTCTTTATAAAATACGAAACTGAGCATATATTTGTAGAGTCATCAGGAGACGCCGAGTGTGCTACCGAGAGTTTGGGGTTCAGGCAATATATTAAACTTTGGTATCAGGAAGATAATATAAAATTTTTTAAAAATGCACGATGCTTTCCCACGTAAAGTGGTATAATACGGTCTGTTCGTATTGAGTTCAATAATACGGTCTGTTTGTATTGAGTTCAATAATACGGTCTGTTCGTATTGAGCATCGTACTGCTATACTTTCTGTTTTAAGCAATATCCTCCTCAGAAGATCTGAGGCGTTAAATCTAAGCTATTCAGCTAGGTATACATTTTATTTTATCCTGCAGTTGTCTCCAGGAAAAGAGATAAACAGATGACGTGAAAAATACCAGCGGGCAGCTGGTCACGGCTACAGGTTAAAACGAAAAAAGTACAGTGAGTCTTGAAAGCAGAAGGGGAAAAAAAGCAGAATGAGTTCCTGTAGTCATGGAGATGTTGAGTGGAGTGGAGTTGTCGATATTCTGTCTTCGGCGAAAGAAATGATAAGAAGTGGGATATTTGCGTAAAGGATCAAGACGTGCCATGGAGTGACGTCCAACTGAAGCGAATGGACGATTCTGTTGCAGAATTTTTTCTTTTCCTCTTACCAGAAAATCTGCAGAATTTGAAGGCAATATCTAGATCTATTTGTGGGAGAAAAGAATATGAGAACTTCTTTTTTATAACGCTGCGTTCCACCTGCTACCAATACAAAACTTCTCCTGTTTCTACGGTTTGTTGAGATTTGTTGTTGGCAGAAGATCCGCAAAACGTTTCTTACACCTGGCTCACAAGGCCTTCTATACATGTTCCGCAAACTTCATCATTTTCATTTTACTTCCCTGACGATCGACAATTGAAAATAATAAATGCTGCCACTTCTGTACTTGAGTTCAAAAAGATACTTTTTATGATAAATATTTTATATTCCTTAAAGCGTAACATAAAATTAAGAAAACGGGTTGGGCTATTAAGTTGTCTTAAAAACTAACTTTGTTTGGGAGGGGACTGATTTTTTATTGAACTCAAATTGTTTAAATTTTTCCGCCATTTCTTTATGTGATCGATTAGAGAAGGCCATTATTTAAAATTTCTTTGAAATGGATTTATCAAATTCTTGATAGAAATGAGCTGAATTTTAAAATAATTCTTTACAGAAAATATTAGTATATATTTTAATTGAAAGCACTTCGAATATCTTTTAATTCATCGACGTAAAAAACTTTTTTTTTTTTTTTTTTTTTTTTTTTGGCGTGAGAGTCATGGCCTTGCTTAGAAATTTCTTTGTTTCCGTTCTGTGCTTAGACAGCTATTGTAGTTGACAGTTTCAACACTTTTAAAGATATTACCGATGCAATCTTAATAACCAGGCCTGAACCCTCAATGTTTATAGTATAATTTATAGAAGGTTTTTCGTAGGACCCTTGCTTTCAAAAACATCTAGATGAGTGGCTTGGACATCAGTTAAAGTCCGCGTTTCAGAGTCATTGTTTGAACATAAATCTTACTTTAGTTTTGTTAGTAGTTTGTTTATTTTACTTAGTTCTCTACTTTAAGAAATTTTGATTGCTAAAATTTTCATAAACCTGGCAACGGGAACCTGTACTGTTATAAACAGACCGTCTGCTTATTTGCTTGTGACATCTCCTACGGAACAGCGGGTAGTTGAGTTTTGATAGTGGTACTCCCGAATTTCAAAAATTCATGGGAGGCCATTTCGACCATTTTAATCTTCGTACGCCTTTAATCAGCCGAGATATTAATTAAAAGCTCTGGAAACGCTAATTTCAGCCCTCCGTTTTCCGAGTGGCAAGTGTTTCGCGCGCTGGAGTTAAAAATCTGCTTTCTTTTGAAACGTGTTGCTACTTCTCACTTTCAAATCCTAGAGTATGTTAATCAAAAATGTGTATACGTTTTACAAAATATGAAATAAAAGTACTATTACCAAACATTAAATATATCATATTATTATTATTATATAAGTTCATATTCTGACGTTTAAGAAAGTACTCTATCTTATAGGGAGTCATTCAATGCGGAAAACGTTTTTATTAATATCAACATTTTAAATTAATAGCTGCCGTTGGCAACTCTTTTGTTCAAGGTTAGGATAACTGAAGCGGTATGTTATTACTACATTAAATGTTTTATTGATAATTGAGGGAAAGTTTTTATATTACATTAAATTTAATTCCTGACGTTAATGAACTTCGTTTTGGCACTTTGCGTTGATTCACTTTTAAAACTGCTGCCACCAAGTACTATCGCCCTGTATTATATTTAACGAAATTAAATAATGAAGAATCTGCATAACCGTTATGTGTTAAACAACGGTACCTAGAGCCATCAAAATTGTAATAACGTAATCCTCCACCCAATATGGGTATCTGGAAGCCCTAATTTGGAATTTGTTTCATTATCTATTTGATATTTTGTCAGACATTAAAGAATTTTTTATTAAGAAACTAAACGATTTCAAAGCGAGCAATGACAACACTGTACCAAACAAAAAGCATTTTTATCTCCAGCGTGCGAGAATGTGTATCGGAAATTCTAAAGAGATGTTCATTTTAAAATTATTCTGCGATATTGCTGTTGATTTGAATTTTATGGTTTCAGTGCAAAGAAATGATATTAATAAATAAAGGTATCACACAGAACGTTAATAAAACGTCCCTTTGGGAGTAATGTAAAATATCAAAGCGTTCAGATTTTTTTTTTTTTTTTTTTTTTTTTTTTTTTGTAGGCTGTACATAATCTTTTGTAGTTCTGTTAATGTGAGTTCAATGTTTAGGATCCCCTGATAAATCACAAGGGAAACGAAAGACTGAAAGATTAAAACAATTTTAAAACAGCGGTTTAAAATAATATTAAGGATATTTTAGTTCTTACGATTGAATTGAATATTGTAGTTTTAGCTTGTAATACATTTAAAATCATATTTCAGTTAGTATAAGATAAAATGCAAATAGCTGTAATAAACTGATTCTTGACTGCTGCTATAATATGAAAATATATTTAGCTGGCCGCGTTATAAGCACAAGGTTTCTCAGCGCAAGTGCATTGAATTATAATACTTAGGAATTATAGGAAATTAAGCGAACTGAAAGAGTGTTATTTGGACTCATTGTGAAAGGCTTATATGAAAATGTAATCATATAATTCACTCGTATAATTAAAATTCTGGTCATGGACACGAGCCACTTAAACCATTTTAAAGGATTATTTTGTATTCTACAGCGCGCTTTCGAATTTCCCATTTCATCTCAATGTTACACACGAATATGCTTCAAAAGCAGAAAGGGAAGCCGAATGAATTATGTACTAGCAAAAAATTTTTTAAACTGGTAATATTTGCTGATGCTGGTTGACGAAAAAATAATATGCGCTCTGCTATTATGTGACTTAATCATTCTTACAAGTAGGGAACATTGCAGATATTTATACTCACAACTTATGATCAAACAGCATTCATTACGACCCATTTATTATTACTAAATATGTCCTTTACAAGACATTTCTCGCCTACTCGGCTTTATGTATAAATTGTTAAGGATTCGATTAAATATTTGTGTTCAGCTATTACTGATAAATATTTTGCAGAAAGTTCATGACCGTAATCGGTAAAAATAATAGAACGTCTAGCAGTTAGTGAGCAGTAATAAATATACATTACCTACAGAAAGAATTCTATGGATTATGAAAAAACAGAAGAGAAACTCACCAAAATAAAACATAAAATTTAAAAACAACAATCCCTTATTTTTGCCAACAGATGGCGCTAACTTCTCGTTCGCTTCACTGCCGCAGGATATAAATATGATCATTACACTCAAACTTCTTTGAAGATATGAGAAATTCTCCCTATGAAGCTATTAAATCGCTTACAGACTATGACTCTACTATTGAGCACGTAGTGAAAAGACCTCGAACGATCCACCACAATTCTAAGTGGTGGTAGTGTATATAATATAACAAACAAAAAACAAAACAAAAAAAAAAGAAAAAAAAAATTACTATTCCTCTGCAGTTACTATTCAAGAAAGATGAACTTTGCAAAAGTTAGGATTTTATTTTTCATCGATGAATTCTTAGTTTTACTACTTATTTAACCAAGATTTTTATTTTTACTATTTCGTATCGTGTGCTTTAAAATCAAAGTTCGTGGTAACACAAAGTACTTACTCTCACTCATTAGCCCTAGTGACTTACATGACCTCATTTTCGCCTTTTACAGTTTCCTATTCATTTAATGATTATATCGCAAGTTTAGAAGATTTTCAAGTGTTTCAAAAGACATAGGACTTTTAAATTCACAGAGAGATGTTGCTTTTACTATTTTCGAACTTTATTTATTTCCAAAAACTACAAAATACTTCATTTTTCGAACTCTGACTCCTCGACCAATCTAAATGCCGGACGTTGATCACGTGTTTCTGCTCTTCTAGACTCACCCAGAAGCTTAGGCTTTCATTTCGCCTCTCGCCGCCATTTATATAATCACCTATGCTATGCCATGATATGAATTTAGCAAAACTTATTTTATGAGTTCTCTCATTTATTGATCTCGCCTTCGGGCGCGGTGTATTTTTAAACTTTATGGCCTATGGTATAATGATAATATACTGGTAAGAGCTCCTAGTAGCTAAAGCCAGCAGTAAAGATATGATCCAAGATCCAAGAATTGCTTTCTAGTCTTGTGCATTTCTTTGCTCCTGATGAAGAACACCTGTTTTCCCTCGAAATCTATTGATTTCTCTAAATCTACGCCAAACACAAGGTCGTTGTTTTGCTGATTTTACTTTTATATTATGATTAAAATTGTTCTAGGTCTCTGTCTAGCTTTTTGAGTAGGGTTGCTGGGTATCTTAGAAAATAATTTTAAGGAATGTTTATATTTGCTCTGTAAGTGTGTGGCATTCGCCAGTTTTCGGAAGAAAAATGTCAGAAATTAAAAGAAGTGGTATTAATATCTCAACTTCATTGCAGTTTAATAATCAGAAGAGCACCCGTCAAGAAGCTACAGAGGAAATTTGAAACAAAAAGGAGGTGAAAATGCATGATAGCCGGTATACAGTCTCGCGCTCTGGAAAAAAATTAATTACAATGTTGGCATTGCTCGCTTTAAATTCGTTGAGTTTGTTAATCAAAAATTCGTTAAAGTGTGACAAAATTTTAAATAGATAATAAATCAAATTAGAAATTCAGGCTTCCAAGGGCTCCTATTCGGTTGTTGGACTACGTTATATAAAATTTGATGGCTCTACTAACTAATTTATTGCGCACTAACTATTCCACTAAAAAGGAGTATGCAACATAAAAATCTCTTAACATCTAAATACTAAAATATTCTGATTAAAGAGATGTTTAAGCTTCACAATGAAAAGAACATGATTAATGATCATTTGAATGGCCGCCATATTAATTCTGAAGCCATTTGCTCGATTGAGAACATAATGTGCAGTGCAGTGGACATCTAAGCACTGTATTAAAGTTTACCCTTTTCATCTTCTAGAATTTCTTAGAAATATAAACCAAAATATGTCTCGCCCATTGATTCATCTTTTCCATTTTGTTAAGTAAATGGAATGCTTCGAAACCATTAAGAAAATAAATATTTTTTGAGAGAATCGCCCCTTTTTTCCTAACAATTCAATTTGAACATTTCGACGTTCAGTGGAAGACTAACGAAACCCTCGAGAGGAAACTATTCTTATGTTGAAGATTTTTATTCCAAATAAAATCTTTCTTTTTCTACGGGGGGCTGCGAATTCCTTCTCCCCAGGCCTATCACTGAACCCCCGTAACTCATTGAGTAATGCTCGCTACAGACAGTGTAAACTTCCGCAAAAGACTCGTATATTCACATAGCTTTCTAAAAAAGCTTGGAAGAGTGCCCTGCAATCGAAAGGAATGGAAGTGCTCCAGTCCACGTCGGCTCAGAATGAGACAAAAAAGAGCAACGCTTTTTGTTTGGCTTATAGATTTGTTCTGGGAAATAGCAAAAAGGTTTTTCTTAAGATGAGGAAACTACAGTTAAGCACTACTGTCTATTTTGGTTGAGAATTTATTAAAGACTTCCCAAGCAGTTGATGAAAGTTTACTGAGGCTACGAAGATGCGAGGTGAATAATTTCATTTCCTTATTTTAAGACTAGTAAAACTGAAAATTATTCCTTCTGACAATTGATTAGACAATAGCGAAATAAAAATTTACTCTGATGTAACCCTGAGCTTGTAAGGAACTTGCGTTCATCCCATAGATCAGAACATTCGCTGATCGAAACATTATTAGTGATTGATCAGAAATCACACTTATACTGCGCTATATTTTTCACGCATACGTTGAGTGATAAATTTACTGAATTTAAAATATTTGTACTAGAAATTTCAGATAAAATATAATAAAATAAATTATGCTCCATAAATTAAATACATTTTATAAAGTATTTCTCCCGCCTTCTTAGCATGCCTTCGTAGTGTAGTGGTCTGCACGCTGGGCGCGTATTCCAGAGATCTGTGGTTCGATTCCCGGCTAGGGTGTTGCTCGTTTGTTATCACTCCTGCTATAAACATATCCTAATGTCTCTACAATCTGATTATTAGTCAAAAAGGGCATTAGCACAGAAAGGCCGTTAGTCTCGAAGCGGCATTTTGCGTCGAATCATTCTAAACGGGTGTATCATTTTTCAAACTGTTGCCACCAAATATATTTAAAGAAATCTGCATGAATTAAAGAATCTGCATGTTTCTCGCAATGAGAAAAGACGACGATTCCTAGAGCCATCAAATTCTGAATAACATAATCCTGCACCCGAATATGGGCGCCTGGAAGCCGGTTCTTGGTACAGAGAAAGGTACGCAAAATCTTCAGTTGTCCCCGGATGCTGAAAACCCTAGCTACGCCTCTGGTATATACACACATAGTATATATACTATATACATAGTATATACTATGTTTAACTATATATTTTCTTTGAATGACCCATTAACTACTCATCGTATATGTCCCGTTTTCACTGCTCATCATAAAGTCGTCAAAAGTAGTCAAATCCCGTGTGCACCGGATACTAGGATTAACCCTTTAACTGTCAAGTTATTTTGATGATTTGGGTACACAAATTGTCACATTTTTTTATTGCAAAAATCAAATGTTTAGTACAAAATAAAATATACTTAAGTAGTTAAAAATTGATATTTGAAGTACATGGGTAAAATTTTTAAAGTTTTGTAGCCACTGCATATTTGCTTGAGGCTGCTGCCACTCAACATGGCAGTTGTAAAGTTCGCTTCTAGTGGAGCATTATTTTCTAAAAATGAAAAAAAAATTAATTATTTTCTAAAAAATAAATAAATAAAAGTGAATACCTATTAGCAGTTCAGTAATTCAGTCTTGTGTGGTACAACTGGAAACACTTTTCCAAGCATAAACCAACTCCACAATCACTACACCAGAATCGTGTTTCCTTCCTTATCTTTTTTCCATTTTTATCCTTTTTCGAACAACACACTTTGCACTGTCTTGTAGGCTCACGTTTCGCAGGAGTAGGAGGAATATGGGATATAAAATGTCGTTCAGTAAGACGGACAGGGTTATCTATTGTAGGTGGCCTGCCAACATTCTTTTGTCCAGAAGCTGCATCATCATATTTATGTAAAAGCTCTTCTACAACTCGCATTCGAAATTCTAAAAATGTAATACGTTTCCCAACTACATTTTTATAGAGCAAATATGAGTTCCAGAGTACCTTGTCTAGTAAATGTAAAAATATCTTTTTATAATATTTTTTCTGACGTTTTCGGATTGTTGGATGAAAGGATATTTCCTAATCACAGCGATCTACACCACCCGTAGTTAGACTGTAGTCAGAAACAATCTTAGGTTTGAGTATATCTCCATTTTTTTATTTTAGAAGCTGACCATGGAAGTATCATGAATACTGCTCATCAAACACTCATCCTTCATCTTCGATTGAAGAATATAAATCATCTACATAACTTTTCAAAGAACTGGACGCCATTTTACAACAAAAAGATCCCGTGCACTTTGAACCAAAGAACGTATAACCTCTAAGCTTTAAAATCTTCAGTAAAGTGCTGTCATCTATTGAATTGAGCACACATTAACTTTTCCCGAGATGTAGTCCGGTTTGACAGAGAGATGAAGCCGAAATAAACGTCTCCCGATATATATTCGGGTATAACAATACGAGGCGCTCAAAAAAAATTACTCCGAGCTATACTCTAAGAAGTTTTGATTAAGAATTTCAACGATTTCAAAAACAGTAGTGGCAACACACTGTACGGAATAAAATATTTTTATCTCCAACGCGCGAGACTGTCTATAAGAAATTATAAAGGTATGCTAATATTTTTAGCTCAAATGATCTCGAAATATGTATGCATGCGTAAATGTAAAAAACGCCCATTTGGCCGTAGTATAAAATGTGAAAGCCCTCAGAATTTAAAAAAAACATTATTACTCGTAATATATTTAATGTAGAAGGCAGTGATATACTTATGTATAGGTTTGTATAAACTTAACCCCTGTTTATCATACATTTCAAGCATTTCAAAGTCATTTTAACTTATAATGTAGACGTTACGAACAAAAAATTCTACGACTTAGAAAACTGAAGTGTTCTTTATCAAAAATGAAAGATTTTATCCACATCAAGCTCTCGAAGTTCATAAAAGCATTTTTAAAAGTATGTAAAATGCTGTTGAAAAAACTATTTTTATCCAATGATAAAGTAATTAGTAGTCATAGCCTCCATACATTTTTTCTAACTTAGCGATCGATATCACAATGTTATTTTAATATCTCATATTCCAATTAATTTTTTTTAAAATTCCCTCGAAATAAAACATATCTTTTTAAGTGCCGTACTTTTTAAAAATGGAGTAATTATACTTGTTTACTAGAAAACAAACCGATAACGAAAATTTAATGATTATAATCTTGGGAACAATGGCTAAATTAAAAATTTAATGGAAATTATAAGGCTCCTGGGTATTTAGCCTCCATTCGTGAACTGCAAAGACGGCAATGAATATTTAACGACCTCTAAAGACATTAATTGAATCTCTAAGCTTCGAAAACATCTCGTAGATAACTAAGGCAGCATGAGAGAAAAAAATACAACTAGCGCTATTTAGGTTTAATTAGAATCTCAGCGCTGCAAGTACGGATCAAGAGGCAGGAGATAAACAATTCTTAAACCACTGATTGTTACCGTTAATTTCATGCAGATTCCTGAGGGCGAATTATGGCACTGAGATGCTTATTATTCTTAAACAAAATTTCATCATTTTTCATGCCCGTGTTTGCTACTATCCATCGTATATGCCAAAAAACGCTGAGAGGTAGCGGACTATATTTGACTACCAAATATCGTCTCGACCAACTATCGGACTCGGAAAGTCTTGATATGCAGAAGTGTTTTTGCATTGGAAGTTTTGAAGATACTGAATTTTGGCACTTTTATTTTTTTTTAAATCTTAATTTCTCTTCATAAAACGTAGCTTACTTTATTTCTTTGTCATATGGAATTAATGTAAAATAGTTATTACCTCAAAATGCTTGAAGGCACTAATCTGAGTATTGAACCTTTGTCTTAACCTTCCAGCACGCGCGCCTGGCAATTTTTTACATGAGCACGCGCGCGTCGTATTTTTTACACGTATTTTTTACGACATCCGTTATTTTACAGTTTTTGGCACGAAAAACGACGGAAATGAGTGAATATTGACAATAAATTTGTTAAGAAATAAAATATTAATCTTATTATTGCAAAACACAAATGATATCCCATTCAAATATAAGTACATTATTTTTAAGTTCTTATGTTAGAGATGGAAATACAATGATGTATTTCATTGTAGAAAATTTTAAATTTATTATTTAATAATTATATTTTAAAATCGAAACTGATTTTTTTAAGGAAAGGGGGAGGGAAAAAACCTTATAGTATATCTTTTTTAAGAGCATATTTTAAACAGAGACTGCCTGTCACCTTGATATAGATGGAGAGTATTTTACTACATCACTTTGTGCAATTTAATTGCATTTTGATAGCATATGTTTATAATACGTTGTTTTCTTGTCCATGAATTTTAGGGAAGAATGGTTTTCAGAGCCTTAAGGAAGTTGAACTTCTATTTCCCACTGTTGTTGTCTTATTCACATTGTTGTTGCTGTTTTTGTCCTTGCCTATGAATTTCATGGAAGAATGTTTGCCAGAGATTCAAGGAAGTTGGATTTCAATTTCCATTCTAAATTTTGGCATCAGGGGGTAAGGTGTCTCTAATATACGTGTTCCACTAACATAATTATGCCATTACACAGACTGTTGCCCTTTTGAAAGTCCTGCATATTTGGCAGGAGTGTCTCTGATCCCTCTCCTCTACCACCAGGCCACACGAGGACTTTCGTCTCACCATATATTTGGAATGCACCAATGCCGCAAAGACATTATACATGCACAAACATCCATGTCTTCTCCAGGATTCGAACCCGGGCCTTTTGGTATCACAGTAGACTTTTCTAATACTTTTCGCCGTCGCCATTTCGCCGTGGCCGTTTCCCCGTCGGGACGTTTCGCCGTCGGGATTTTTCGCCATCGAGCCGATTCGCCGTCAAGGCATATTTTTCTTTAGATGACTGCATCATATCTTGCCGTATTATACTCGTATTAAATTGATTAAGTTTAATAATTGTGTTTACCTTTCTTAAACGTAACAAAGGTTCTTATAATTTATATATAGTTGTTTACAAATATAAGATGGAAAGAAATTACACATAGTTAGTTAGAAACTTCTGTCAGTATCAAAGAGAATTGGGGCTAAACCTCTGATGTAAAAGAAGTTATATTATAGTTTTCAAAATTATGCAGGTAAAAGTTTTACACGATTCGTCAAAATTTCCTGAAATGTTAATCGGTACTTGACAGCAATCACTCATGCAAGCAGGAAATTTACATTTTTATGAAATCCGAGTTGAAAACGGAATTATTTTGGAATCTTGTCAGCACATTACTCTCTTATAATTCATCTGTCATGTATAACGATGTATTTTTTATAAATATGTACGCAAGAACATTGTATACATTATTGAAAAGCTTTTAATGCCTGTAAAAGTTAGCAAACTATCTGGTTCTTTAAATGACAAATATTTAGAAAGTTGTTTAAAAGTAAGTAGAGTTAGTAAAGTACTTGCAGTACTTGTAGTTAGAGTGTTAGTAAAGTACTTGCAAGAAATGGCAAAAGGTATTTTTCTTTAAAAATTTAAGACAGCTAGAGATTTAAAATAGGTAAACAAAATTGTTAAATTAAATAAACTTTATAATATAATGTGGCAAGATATAATATAGGCATATAAAAAAATATCTCTCAAATATACATACAATAGGTAAACAGAATTATTAGACTAAATCAACTTAAAATAATACGTGAAAATATAATATAGTCATGTAAAGAAAAATATGTACTGACGACGAACCATCCCGACGACGGAACGTCCCAACGGCCACGGCGAATAGTTCCATTCCCTCCCTAACCACTATACCGTTTAGGCGGCCATTATTCACATTAAAACTTAAGTTACTACAATATAGAAATATATGCACAACGGATTAAGAAATAGCTTGCATGTAAATTACAGTCTTTCTATAAAAGGTTAGTACTTTTCTGAGATAAAAATAATGCCTCTCGTGCAATAAAAATGCAATTTTTACACTAAGGCAATATCTTTCGTAGAACGAAAAGAAATTTCCTCCAAAAATATAATATTTCTCGTTGATCTTTATTAATTTACATCCAAAACTTTCTTACATATGTTTAAGGCACATTTTGTTTTTTCATTTTCTTATATTATCCTAAATTTCTTTAAATTTTGCTATCTTCATTAATCTAAGCATAGATAACTCTCATTATATTTATTCACTATGTAATTACAAAATAATTATATAATTTCAATATTATTTATTTCCATGAAATTTACAGTATATCTGTAACTTTTTTTAAGATTACATAACTCAAGCTCCAGTTAAAGCAGACACGACACGATTCTATATTACTGATAAAACAATCGATTTTGAATCACGTGAAACCAATACAACTGATTTGATCTGAAACAAAAATTGATCAGTAAATAAAATGCATTCAAGCTGCAAAGGATAGTGAACGAGAAAACCGTTTCCTTTAAGCACAATTTTCTTCCAATCTATTCATAGCAACACTGGAGATAAAGTGAAAAGTGTTTTATGTATGTGTCAACTTATCGTAATTTACCTTTGTAACAAGGATTCCTTGGTTGATTTCAGAGAAATATTTTATAAAATTCTCTGCTACGTTTGGTTTATTTCTGGAAATAAGTGAATATTTTTCGTGAGAAGAGCAGTGGTTTCTTTTAACTTTAACGTTCCAGGTAAGAGTTTGACATTTCTGTCCTATCATTTTGTATTTTTAGCTGCATCTTTCTCTTCAATAAAACGCAGATATATACAGAATAAACAACAAGGATCGGTATGCTACGATATGAAATCATACTGTAGAGACATTAGGATTATTTGAAACAGGCAAGATGAAAAATAGCAAACGCTTTCGCCGGGAATCGAACCACGGGCTTGTGGAATACCTGCCCAGCGTGCAGAACCAGTACGCCACGAAGGCACGTTAGGAAAGTGGGAGAAATACCTTATATACTACCCTTTTTAAAGGTCGACTGGGATATTTTAGGGGACCCAATCGTCAAATCTTGGGTGTGGAGAATTCTCATCCAACACCCTTTTAGTTCGGGCGCCACTGTAGAGACATTAGGATTTTTTGAAATCCCAGAGAGATGAAAAATTAGCAACTGCCTTCGCCGGGAATCGAACCACGGACCTCTGAAATACCGGATCAGTGTGCTGACCACTACACCACGAAGGCACGCTAGGAAGGTGGGAGAAATACTTTATAATACCTTTCCCCCGTGCGAGTTCTTATAAGTGGTTAGAAAGTCTAGTTAGCGAATTGGAAGATCGGTGATTTGAACGCAGTGCGGGCTCAATTCATTTATATGTTGCATGCTTCGAGAAACTTATCCATCAGTAAAGTGACACCCGCATTAAAACATTATGGCTTAGTCATTCTGTATACTGACTGAGTTTTACATTTGTTCGTAACCACATTTTAAGTGGAGGGAGAATGTGAAGAATTACAGCATTGCAAATCCTGCTGTCCTAGTGTTGGTGTCCAGCAATCCCGAAGATTGTAGCTTGAATCCCATGCTCATTGTTTCTTGTTTGCTATCGTTGTCTGAATTTCCTTGTGAGAACCTCACGTCTCCTGCCAGCCTGCACGTTTGCGAAGCAGGATATCTAAGAGCTAGTTTGTCAGGTTTCCCCTATAAGTGAGGTTTAAATTACACTTTTCTTCTTAAATTAGCTGCGCTTAGAGTTAAATTTGTTAGATTGTGCAGAAAAAAAGGACTTAAGGAGCGAAATGTCTTTCTAT
Organism: Stegodyphus dumicola; assembly: GCF_044657685.1. Taxonomy (NCBI): domain Eukaryota; kingdom Metazoa; phylum Arthropoda; class Arachnida; order Araneae; family Eresidae; genus Stegodyphus; species Stegodyphus dumicola. The sequence goes on from NC_140768.1 coordinate 292,970,641, forward strand.
TTAAATTGTGTCATTTCTGTAAATCAAACACGATATCTGAATAACTAGTTCAAAAGGCAAATCATTACAACACAGGAGCACATAAGAATTATCTTGTGTTTCGATACCTAACAAATTTATTTATCAGAATCAAGACCAGCAAAACTGTTAATATCAATTATTTACTGGTTTTTATTAAAACTGCATAACACCTTGTAAGGGTTACGTTAATTTTATTAACAGTGAAATTTTTAGTTAAACTTCTTTCCTATCGATTTTTAATTTCAACTTACCATTTGGAAAGAGGACGGGAACGAGGTCCAGGAACGAGGCTTTATAATGATGCAACATCAACCACAGGCAGATGTTCAACCGTTGCAGCTGGTTTCCCTCGGACAGCATACGAGGAACACGGTTGCTTAGTTTCCGTATCATCCCAAGATTATGAAGATGTGACTAAATGGGTTTCATCATATGCTCCAAGCCTGTACGCAACCTCCAGGCAGGTTTGATGAGGATTCTACTTGAATTCCGCCTCCAGTTGGACTTTGTCGAGGGTCGATGGGCGACTAACAAGAGGTTTGTCTTCAAGGCCGGAAGAAAATCGAATGAATTGCTTTTGAGTAGTCCGTTCACTCACCGACTTCTCTCCAAATGTGAAGCATATTCTTCTAGCGGCCTCTGCAGCTTTGGTTCCCAATTTGTATTCTTAAAGCAAAACATGCCTCAAAGTCTTCTTTTCCAACTACATGATCTTCTGGAAGACAGAGTTTCGTACAAAACCGATAGAAAAACATGCAATACGCTGAAGAACTCTCTACAGTATGAGGTTTGAAATGAATGTAAACATATGACGTATCAGAAACAGTAGTTTGACCACACGTTACATGCGCATCATTTTCGTATATCGATGGTCGGTCGATGGGCGACTAACAAGAGGTTTGTCTTCAAGGCCGGAAGAAAATCGAATGAATTGCTTTTGAGTAGTCCGTTCACTCACGGACTTCTCTCCAAATGTGAAGCATATTCTTCTAGCGGCCTCTGCAGCTTTGGTTCCCAATTTGTATTCTTAAAGCAAAACATGCCTCAAAGTCTTCTTTTCCAACTACATGATCTTCTGGAAGACAGAGTTTCGTACAAAACCGATAGAAAAACATGCAATACGCTGAAGAACTCTCTACAGTATGAGGTTTGAAATGAATGTAAACATATGACGTATCAGAAACAGTAGTTTGACCACACGTTACATGCGCATCATTTTCGTATATGAGCGTCTTTAGAAAACATCATTCGATGTGTTATAGAATCGATGAATTGAAGATATTTCTCTGTTACTAACTATTCTAAATTGACTAATTTTTCTAAGTCTGTAATTTAAATAGACATTACGCAATTGAAAATAAATCAAAGTCGCCACAAATATTCGCTTGATGAACTTTACTGTTTTATTTCAATTCCTATAATGTCTTATTTGTCTTATTTTACATTGTAAGGCACAATAAGAATTTGAAGCGACCTTAACGTAGAATCGAAGGTTTTCTAGAAATAACAAAATGCGTAAATACGATACATGGCTAATCCTATCTGGCATTTAAGCACGGATCCTTGAGGCGTGAATATTAGTTCAAGACTGGAAGGGACTTGGAAAGTCTGATCTACCTAAAACAAGCAAGATGCAGAAGTAAATAAAATTTTCTGTCAATGTATTCCAACATATATAATACGTATCTGGTTTTCATATGAGAGAAGAAACAGATTTATACGATACGATTATGACTGCAAAATGAATTTTGATATCAAATCTTTGATATTATCCACGCCACTCGAATGTCTTAAACTTTAAACCCAATCTCGCGATACCAAATGATGAAATTTTATATACCATTTCCTCTACTCTGTTGCGGAACGCACGATATTTGAATCCCAGGTCTTTTGAAATGTATAAAAGCGATGGAAATAAAATCTGCAACATGGCCTCCCACAGGAAAAGGATTCGCCCGTGCTGGCAAATCTTGAAAGTCCAAAATTCTAAGAGAGACCTTGGGAGGAATATTATGAACTGGAAATCTCTGGTAAAATTCTATCGGATACCAAAAGGAAATAAAACATCTCGCAAATACATCTGTTGAATTCGAACTTGAGTTTATTTCTCTCTCTCTCTTTCTCGCACACACACATACACAGAGAAAAAGACGAGACGGAACGAATAGGCGCAAAACTCATTTGCTGTCTATTGCTCGCCAGCGTATTTCTTTACATTTGCAATTCAAAAGAGCAAGAACCGTAATACAAATCCTCCCTGTCGCCTATTGTTAAGAAAATCGTTTTTCCCATTATAATATTGTGAGCGGAGGAATAAATATGTATATACAAAATGTATAGATATAGTTATGTAGCAAACTAAACGGGAAGCCGAAGTGTCTAAGGCCCGAGAGCGAAAAAAATAAGCATCGACATACAGCGCCTAAAGAAAACTTATCTGTCCAATTGAATTTTCTGAATTCTGATTGCATTACACAGAGATATCTTATAAAACGAACAGTTTGAGTACTGCAGCTATTTTGAAAGGTGATGTGTATAAAACAAACAAGTTGAGTACTGCAGCTATTTTGAAAGGTGATATGTATAGGTCAGTACTGACTACACTTTCATTGTTTGGTTAATTACTAGAGGTATCGACACAATTAATTTGCTTCCGATTTCCCTTTCTTGTACGAAGTAAATGAAGCATTGTAATCGTGAAAAATTTCAAATACCATATTTCGACAAAAATATCCGTTCTAACTTTTCCCGAATCCATTAGCACGATTTTTGCCTGACGTAGTTAGGTATGAACAGAATAAAGGATTATAAAATTGATTTAAAGTCGATTCAAAAGTAAGTGATGTTTTCGTGACGTCTGTACGTATATAAGTATGTATGTATGTACGTATTTATATATCTCGTATAACTAAAACGATTAGCCATATAACGTTGAAATTTTGTATCATCCAGTAAGGCACCCCTTTTTCCTTGCAATCGGCAGATTAAAACGTTTATATATATACGTTTTATTCTCCCGAATGCAAGGAAATTATTATTTATTATACGTTCTATTATCTAAATGTCGACCGCCTATACAAGATGCAGAGGCGGTCGAAATTTAGAATGAGAGGACAATTAAACAGTAGGGGATACCCTTCTATCCAAAAACATCTGGCAACAAAATTTTAATCTTGTTTTCGGCCGTTATCAGGGAAACATTATTTAATACCGATCTGAGTTTTTATTAGGAATACCTACCGCTATATCTTTGACCCTGGGCTCGAGTGTCGGAGAATGCACTGACGTTTGTAACTGTACAATGTCTTTGAGGCACGAGAGGGGGCATGTCGAATTCCTTTGAACCTAAAGGCTTATAGACAGGTTCATGGTAAACAAGAGAAGGAAATATGCTTTGGATTTGCTTTTCATGATAATATTCACCAAAACAGAAAAAAAGCTGAATAAACTCATGCTATCACCGATAACGTGTTCATTGCTTTATGTGAAGATAGGTGTTACACTCTCTTATGCATTAAATTCGTAGACATGATCTGAGTTGTGGTCAAAACAGGTGGATTATTTATAACAGCAATGTAACTAGCAAAATGAGTCTTTCAGCCTCTAGCCCACAAGACGCCGAGGGGTGAAATCGCTGAACACGGGTAGTTCCGACATGGGTTAGATTCCAGGTGAACGGTCTGGCTGCATTTTGTTTGTGGATTCCCCACGTGTAGCGTGTATAAGTGTCAGTTTCCCTTATTAAGTCATCTGCGAAGCCCTCTCTTTAGCTGCCCAAGCGGCAGCGTTGCTGACTGCCGTGCCGAAGGGCCTGGTTTCGAATCCCGAAGACGGCATGCACGTTTGTAAATGTATAGTGTCGGTGCGACTTGGCGGTACTCTAAATATGCGGCGAGCCGAAAGTCGTTTTGTGTGGTTTGGTGGAAAGGAAAAAAGGATAGGAAGTCCTCGGACCCGTCCCCTCAGGGTGCTCTCCGTTGGGGAATTGGGGGCGGAACTGGGCAACATAGCACTGTTACTTGTAAGGTGTTCAAGGTTGTTGCCAAAGACAGGCGTAAACTAGCGCTCCTTGCCACGAGGTATTACGTGAGCTTGGGCTGATGTTTACGGCCAGACAAGTGAGCATAAGTGACAACAACAACAACATCTCTCTCTCAGGTAGAATGCTCAAATGTACTTTGCTGTAATCAAATAAGCCAAACCAAACTTTAAATACTTATTTGTAGAAAAACTGAGGATGGAAGATATAGTTAAAACGGCTATAATTGTAATTAATACGCCCACTTTTAGGACTAAGACTTTTTTTATATCTGAAATACAAGAATTCTAAGATTCTGAAATTCTAACATATGCGAGGTGCAGTGCATATTTTAGAATCTGATTTTGGAATTCGCTTCTATAATATTGTGCACTTCTTTGTCTAGTCATTGATACCTAAGAGGTTTCACGAGTTGTAAATCAGCTTTATTGACATGGTTAGTAAACTAAATAAATAAAGATTTCACATTTATTTTTCACATTAATATATGTTATTATAATCGGCAAAATTATGTTATTCACAACTACTGAAGATTTTATAATCAGTTTATAAAGATTTGAGTTCCGGTTGAGACTGAAATCAGAAACTCCTGTCTAGCGGACTTCAGAAATGGTGTTCCTAGGAACCTTTAACTATGTGATTTGATCTTTGGTTAATTTGTGCGACCCATATTACGCAAGAGTATGGCTGTGTAGAACGCACTGACATTGGAAGGTTGATTAATTTTCTAAGAATTTCAGCTCTTCATAGAAAATCCTTTAAACTTTCTGAAGCCAAGTATCTTCGAAACATTTATTGTTGTTGCCTTCGCTAGAAATCGAATTCTAGTTTTCGGGTTACTAGATTGATATGCTGATCATATTCAGATTAAGACCACATGGAAAGAATGTTTCGTTTCCTTACAATTACTGGTAAAGCGGGTATTCTAAATCAACCAGAACAGGTTGACAGAGAATTAACGTTTATCAGTTTTTATTATGATAGTCACTGTCGGGACCTAAGATTTAAACCTTTAAATAAAGCTATGATGTTTTCACAAGTCTTTAAATTATCACAATGTTGTGCAGATAGCCATGCCAACAGAACATATAACGCATTTTCTCCCTCTTTCTGTAAGCCTTCGTGTTATAACGGTTAGCACACACGGCGCGTATTAGAGAGGTCCAGGTTCGATTCTCTGCGAGTGCACTACATATTTTTCAGCTTCCTGACATAGAAAATAACCTAATGTATCTACAGTGAAACCCGAATTAAGAAGATGGTGGATGATGCTTCTTCGCCACTAGTATTTGATGACTGGGTCGTCTAATCACTTGTCGCCCTTTAAAGGAGGCCTTGCACATTTTTCACATCTCCTGCTTCAAAAAATCCCAATGATTCTACAGTTCCGCCCGAACTAAAATAGGAGGTGCATGATGATACTTCACCGCTAGGATTTGGCGACGGATTCTGCTAAGCCCCATTGGTCCTTTAAAAGATGAGTATATAAGGTATTTTCTCGCTTCTTTCTGCCTACCTGCGTGGTGTAACGGTAGCACATTCGCGCGTATTCGAGACGTCCAAGTTCGAGCCCCTGGGAGGGCAATGCTCATTTTGAAAGTCTCCTGCTTTAAAAATAAGCTAATGACTCTTCAAACATATCAAAGAATAATTTATTCCTTAAACGTTAGGTGAAAATTTGAATCTTGCGAGGATAAGAAAGGTGTGAAAGCAAAGAAACGCAATCGTCATCTTACCCTTACACGCAATCGTCATCTTCATATCATAATATGTGTTTGTTTACATAACTGCTGTAACGTAGCAGTAAGAATACGTTCTGGATATGAGAAAAATTGTTTATCTTCTTTCATTCTTAGTCTTGACTTGAGAAGAGGAAAAGATCCACAGCATACGATTTCATATCCTTTGATAAATTATTAATCACTGTTTCAGTTCACGTGCAAGTTATAAAACGAGAGATGTTTAGAGAAAAGATTCACAGAAGTTTTCAATTTCTTTGCCCCCCGCAGATTACCGAATCGATATGTTGACTGTGCAGAAGAACAGAATTGTATATTCGTGCTCACTTTTTAAGAAAAGGTAGAAAAGGAAAGGTTTGTTCTATTTCTTTATTTCAGTCATGTCCAATCAAAGACTACGGAAACACTTTGCTCATATACATAATAAACTTTGCTTGAGTTAAAATGTAACTTGAATTTCAATATAACTTCAAAATAAAAACCAATCACAGAAAATAAATTGTACGTCTGTACTCTCTGTGGAAGAGGAAATAGTGATAATTTATAAAATATAATTATTGACGATATCCTAAGGCATTATATCTAAAGTCATGGCAGAACACTATGCTTTCTGCAAAACATGAGTTATGAGACAGTTGTGGGACGATAACAAACCTTGTTTACATGATGGTAAATGAGAGATTTATGTCAAAAAATCTCACTTGAAATGGGTGACTGCCCATGACGGGTCATTTAATATCTAATCTACAGAACAAAGTTTCGGCAGCTACAGTAATTAGCGAATAGCATCGGCATAGGATTACTGCGAGAGCTGCTATCTCAGAAGTGCTTAGTAATCATTGGAGACAATTATTGTTTTCAGATTAATCCTTCTAAATCTTTTAAACTATTTCCCCTTTCAGGGCGAGTTTATGAGCAAACAATACCGGCAAAATCCTGTAATTCAAACTAAATACTTCGTACACTGAGGACTGATCAGTTATGTTATGGCAGTTAGTTCATGCCCTAGGATTGGTTCCGATATCATCTTAAAAAATAACTACCGTTGACTAACGTTTTAAGGAATCAATTCCATTCAGTGACGAAGACTGTATGGCGAATCTCCTCTCCTTCACCAAAATCAGATCATTCATATGTTAGTTTGAAGAACGCGATGATAAAAGTTAAACAGCTTACTTGCCTTGCATAGCCTAGCCTTAAATATCCTTGAATCTTTCCAGTAGAAGATAAAAAAAAAAGAGAATTGAACCATGTTTCCCTTTTCAGAATTTTTTAAGAAATTAGTATAGTTACTGGCAGAACAATGATACAGAAGAACCTTCGTACTCACTCAGAATTTGTATAACTCTCTTTCAGACCTCATAAATTTCAAATGGCAAAATTGCGTCTAAACTATCTCAGGTGCACAAATCTTTAAAGTATTTGGTGTTTCCAATCTTCTCAACAACTCTTGTGTATACCATAACATAAGGATCGCAAGATCATAACAACCATAGCTACATTTTATTTATATTTAGGTTCTTCCTTTTTCACAGCAAAGAAAGGATAATCATATCACAGAAGCATGACTACTTTCATAGTACTCACTAATCATTCATTTAAATATTCTTAATTTCTGTGGCAATAATTCGATGAAATTTATACTATTAAAATCAGTGCGCATCTGTCCGTCTGTTTTTTATTTGTTTGTAAGATCATCTCCTACGGAACGGCGGGCAGTTGAGTTTCCAGAAAGGTACCGTCGATTTTAAAGCTACATCGAAAGGGATTTGACCATTCTCATCTTTGTACGAATTTAATCTGCCGAGGTATTAATTTAAAACTCTAATTTTTGCATTCATTTTTTCCCAGTGGCAACCGTCTCGTGCACTGGAGAGAGAAATATGCTTTATTTCAAAAAGCGTTGCCAATGCTCGCTTTCAAATCATAGATTTTTGTTAATAAAAATTTGTAAGATTTGCAAAATATGTAATAAAATGTATTGCGAAACATTAAATATCTTATTATAGAAGATCACATTCTGACGTTGAAGAAAGCACGCGATTGCAAGTGACGTCATTCTATGTCGAACATGTTTCGTTAAGGTTCAGGATTTTATATAAATAGCTATTTTTGGCAACTTTTTTGTTTCAGGTTAGGATAACCTAATGTATATGTTACGGTGAAACACCGAAATCTGGAGAATGTCGACTTTCACCGGTGAATGTCAACATTCACATAGTCTCTTGGTGTATGTCCGAAATATTTTCCAAATACTCTTATTTCTTACACCGGTCAATGTCGACATTCACCATGTACGATTATATAAAAATCGTTCGGCGAATGTTGATTATATAAAAATGCTACATTTTCTTCTCCGTAATTCAGTCGCGAATAAACGCACTTGAGACTTGAAATAAGAACTTAAGAACATGAGAACCTAAAACACACAATACATTCAAAATGAGAAGGGAAAGTAATAGAAGTTAAAAGCTTACTTAATTATGCAGTACGTTCTAAATGAGAAAATAAAATAACAGTAGTAAAAACCTTACTAAATTATGTGATTCAAATCTTATTTATTGCAATAACTTAAACTATTATGGCACTTTATAACCTCTCTTTTAGACTTTCACCAGAGCATATCTGTAATTGTCGACATACTCCGGTGAGAGTCCGAATATACAAGAATGTAGTGCAATATTCGATCTTTCACCGACGTATTTGGTGAATATTGACATTCTCCAATTTTGGTCTTTCACGGTAACATATACACGATATGTTACACACGAGATGTTACTGATACGTTAATGTTTTTGTTTATATTGATAAAATATTATTATATAGCATTAAATTTAAATCATAACGTCATACGCATACGTATTAACCAAGAGTGTAAAGAGTTTTTGTTTCCTTGTTTGGTAACAAAAAGAATTATTTACAATCTGGTTGTTGTTTGGAAAGAATGAACTGAGTTTATTGATTATTATAATATTGAAATGGTTGTATGTATTTTCTTTACAAATTTTGCTTTGGCTGCAAATAGCTCATTTGACGGGCTTGCCCGCTAGTATAAATTTAATCGTTGTGTACAGAATTATTTTTATGAACCATAAACAATCATAGATATTACAAATGAGAAAACACCACTATTTCACTGGTTCAGAAATCCGAATATTTTATTTAATATTTGAACCCATATTATTTTATCTAATATTCTCCACAAACTATCTACCTTAGATATGTATTGTATGAAAGTGTTTTTTTTCTATTACTTTGAGGCAAAAGAAGAGTTTGAAAGCAACCAATGCACCCACTTATAACGCCTTCTTACAAGAGGCAAATAATCAACGAAAAAGTAGAAAACGGGTGGGTGAGAGGTGGGACATCAAAATCGCAAACTGAAAGAATACCAATTTACATAAAAGGTTTACATGTCTCGAATAAAAAATATTTCCAATACTCGTGCGAAAACACTTCCAATAGAAAAAGGAAGCTCTGAAAGAAATGAGATTATTTTCTGCACGTTTAGGTTTCATATAAGGATACTATCTACCTTAAAAATCACTCTTTTGGAAGACCGTATCAGGAAAAAAAAAAAGTACGAAGCGAAAGCAAAAACGTTATTTCGTACATGTTGAGCGTGCAGGTTCAAGTACGTCCTTTTATGGATGATTTACTTAAACTCTTTTAAGACTCGGTTTACATGAGAGCGGAATTGAAGTGATTAGTAAAGTATAGTTAAATAAGTAAATAAATGGTTTTCAAGTATTCAAAAAATTTGTTTTTAATAAAACACATGTTGATCATTCAGACTTGTTTTGTATTTTCTCGAAAGATGCATGCCAAAAGAAATAAAAGCATTTTCAAGGTTTTTCTCGTTAAATTTACGTTTAATTAAAATAATATTTTACTTCTCAAAGACAATACTTGAACATTTTACTAGTAATGAATTTTTTACTTCCCTAGTATTAAAGTTCTCGTTATTAATTTTCCTATATGTATATATATATATATATATATATATATGTGTGTGTGTGTGTGTAATAATAAAATTCCATAGTCAAGAATACACTTAAATTTCTAACTGTATGTTCTTTTCATTTTTAATGGCGACGTTCTCTTATTTGAAAGTACGTGGAATTAAATCCACAGCCCCGTAGTCAAGTCATTTTTCCCGCCTTTTCTACACGTACAGTTATAGAATGTTCTGGAAATATTTAAAGCGAACTGGATTGGCTGACGAGGCTGACGTCATTTCTTGGAAGCTCCGCCTTTCCAGAGGCTATAAAAGCACTCGCAAAGGAATATCGCGGGCTTTTTCTTAAATGTCACGATGCAGTAAACTTCATACAAAAAGTTATTAGTAATTCTTTTTACTTACTCTGGATATCTGATTTTGTAACTGCTATTTCTCCTGAATAATAATAAATGGAACCTGTTTTTTTTAAAAACTTATCGTCTGATAATTTAAGTTACGACTAAAGCTGGTACATCACATATATATATATATATATATATATATATATATTGTTACGAAATGTACAGGCGCGGTAAGATGGCTTCCCCGCAGAGCAGTTTCAGAGTTGCAATAAAATGGTAAGGGAAAGCAGGGTTGCCGCATTTGGCGAGAAATTGCCCGTTTGGCGACAAAATTCGCGATATACCATGGACGGATGGAGAACTTTCTGGAACGAATTCTTACCGGTTTAGCCCAGAATGTTCTCGAACACAAGCCGAAAGCTACATAAACCCAGGTCCGCAATCAGCTAGAGTGAGTGTGCCTCGTCTAGCGAGCTGACAGTCAGTCATTGAGCGAGTGTCTCCAAGTCTAGCGCCGAGTGCATCGCGAATTAGTGCATCCGAAGTTTTATCTTAGACTGTGCTGAGTCGAGAGCTATACTCTTGTGTATCGTCGAGTGCATCGCGAGTTGTAGCGTGGAGAGTCTCGAGAGTACGCGGAGTTTCGAGAACGACCAAGGAGAGTCAAGAGCTGTACTCTAGTGCTTTGCCGTGAAGCTGTCTCCAGCGTGATAGCCTGATAACCTGAAGGCTGTGTCGCTGATGGTGTCAGCGTGTTTATAGTAGTTCATCGACTACTGTAAAACGTGTTTTGGAGCTGTCCTGACAATACTGGTAAATAAAGTGTGTTTCGATACTTCATCAAGTGTCGTCGTTATTCACTCCAAATCTACAAACCCCGTACGAACGGGAAGGAAGAAAATAACGTAACAACTGGTGTCGGGAAGAGAAAAACGCAACAATATATATAAGATTAAACAAAATAAGATATCTGACTTAAAAAACATAATTGGCGACTCAAAATTAATATTCTAGATTTGGTTCTCTCCCCTAAATTCATCTCTTCTCTCAGAATGAAGATTTTTCTAGGTTATGCTATTTTTTAATGCAGATACCTCTTGTCCAATCAGATTAATTGTAAACCAAAACTTTCTCTAACTCGAAATGTAACTATTGACTCCTTTTCTTCTTGCTTTGTGTTGCAGCGTTCTCTTTCGCTTACGTTGCCCTGCCGGCAAAACGCTGCTTTTCCACGCTGCTGCTTATTTTTTCTAGGATAACGTCGTACTTACTGTATTCAACTATAATTAAGTCTGCAAAAGAATAATTTGATATGCGTGAAAAATAAAGATTGTGATTCTTCAATCTCTAACATTCTAGATTTGGTAATCTTCCCCTAAATTCATCTGTTCTCCCAAATTGGAGATCTTTCGTTATATAACGCTACTGGAAATGGGCAAATAATTTTAACCGATCATAGCTTGTCTTTAGAATCGCACCTACTTTGGTATAAATACCTCCGGCGAGTTCACTACGTCATTATTATGCTGCATTCCTTTCGTAGCTTCCGCCTTGCAAACATCTCTATTTTGCTATATCCTCCTTTTTTCTTATTCTAAGATGATATAACGTGCATATAAAAATATTTTAATTTCTTATGATCTAGAACTATCATATCTACTAAGTAATGATTTGATTATGTGCGAAAATAAAGCTTGGTGATTTATAGAAATCCAGTTTTTGTTATCTTAATCGAAATGCCTTAACCATCAGCCATGACGAACATCCAAAGGGTTTGGCGGCTTGTTGAGGGTTCCGGCGTTCGACTGCGCATTCAAAATCATTACATACACGCACATATATATGTGCGTGTATGTAATGATATATGCATATGTCTGTGCGTATATGAGTGTGTAGCAGATAACATACACTATCCTGTTAAGGAATTTTAAATTTTAGTTCTTAATGTATTGCATCACATCAATAAAAAATCTGATGTGTATACCGCATGACTTCCTTGCACGGAATATTAAATTATACGCATTGTTTCGTGCGTTTTGTTTAAAATTATTTCCTCGAATTCAATAAAGATATAGTTCTCAATCAATTAATTCAATTCTCACTTCGCGGCAAGGGAAAAAATGAAAATATTTTTAGATAAATATTTCAAATAATCAAAATAATATAAAATCTCAAAATAGTTTCAATAAAATTGAAACATATAGAAACATTTAAATCACCAAATAGGCTGTGTTAAATTCCATCAGGAAAAGGTCATACTTCTCAATCTACTGCTCTATTTTCTTGAAAAAATTGAGAAATTAAACCGGAATTGAAGCAAACCCTTTAAATGCATCGCACACAAGTCATGGGTTGCTATGCATTTGGACTCTTAAAACAATTTCTTTATAAGCGACATCCCAAATCATTGGATGGACTCTGGAAGATTGTGAAGGAGGAGTGGAATAAAATCAACTTTGGTGTTTTAAGAAAAGGACCTTTATGTTTGAAATCAAGATGTAATAGGATAGTTCAACAAAAGGGCTTTCAGGAAGAACATATTAGAAAATAAAATTGTGTATATTTTTTTTTTAAATCGTTACAAAAATGTTTGAATATTTTCTATAAATATGTGCGCTTTAAGACAGACCTTCAGAAATTCATGGCCCACCGTTCTCTTGCTCCTCAGATGTAAAAGTCCTTTTTAGGTCTCACTTGTTGTTCTGAGGTTTTCAGCCATTTGTACCGGTTCCTATATAGCGCCAAATATTTCAGCTTCTTACTAAAGTAAGTCATTCATTCAAAGTTATTGTATCGGATTACAAAGACTGTTCGCTTATTCTAGACGAGCTCTTTTCATAAATATGCTATAGACACATGTTTCATGAAACCCTAGAACACAAAAGGTAGTCAGCAACTAATAAGGGTGGAACTATTGTTTCAATTGTTTAGAGAGCTCCTGTTGATTTAATGATTGTCCGAACTAATGATTTATAAAAATCGATGAAAAGAACATTTGTTCTTTACAAATATCCATGCTTTGCAATGACATTTGGAACAGTTTCATCATGTTTTAATCACCAAACGTAACATTTACTGGATTGAAACTTCGCGTGTGATACTGTTCTGAAAGTATTCGTACTCATTTTACTTGATGCTTTAGATTAAACTAGTTCCGTGTTTTAGGAGATTTACGAAAAGTAATTTGTTAAATGAAGATGAGTAGTAAAATTTCATGTACAGTAAAAACTAGCATTTTGAAACATATTTTTACATAGCGTCTTAATGCCAGCATATGCTTTCTGTCAAAGCACTGTTTTCTTTCCTTCGTGAATTAGCTCTAACTCTTGGGGGTTTCGATAGTTTTAAAAGATTTAAGATTTCAGTACTGACGCCTTTAAATAAAGGTACAAATTTATAAATCGAGAATAATATAGTTCATTGTAAAGAGTTTTTTTTTTTTATTTAAAGAAAAAGAAATCCTCGTGCATCACAAAGTATCGCACGAGACTTACAAATCGTAAGTGAAAAAGGCAGAATAGTAAGTAATATCATCAGTTTTCAACAATACGATGAAATCATAACAAGGAAAAAAAAACACAAGTAAATACAAAAGTATAAAAATGTATAAAGAAATCATTAACAGTGTTTAAAATAAAAGTCAACAAAATAATTGAAAGCTCGGTAGGCCGAAATCGAGGATACAAAATCATAACATTTCGGCGGCCAATGAATTCCAATGAATTTCAATCTACATTTCAAAAGATTTCTTGCTTTATCAAGCAGTGGGCAATCAAAAAGCAGGTGGAAAACACTTTGCTCAACGCTAAGATTGCAATTACACAAATTGGAAGATATCAGCTTAAATCGTTCAAGATAAACATTAAACTTACCATGTCCAGACAAAAATTGCGTAACTTTAAAATTAAGCAACAAGTCCTTACTTTTCAGTCTTTCAAAAATAGTTGGGAAGAATGCTTTTGTAACAGATCCCTTATCAGAAGAGATATAATCACAGTTCCACCGCTCAATCATTTTAGCTTTGAATGTTTTTTTTAAAAAAGATTTTGGAATATTTACATCAACGTTAATATCATTTTTAGTTGCATTCTTAGCAAGCCAATCAGCTCTCTCGTTTCCATAATTACCCGAATGACCACGGACAAATGTAAAAAACACTGAAATACCCCTCTTCTCCAGATCTCCGAGAGACTGCTGTATATTGACAATAATATCATTACATAAAGAGGTATTTTTAAGAGATTCCAGGGAAGAGAGTGAATCCGTACAGATTAAGTAGCTGGAACCACTTCCATTCTGGCTAATTATCCACTTGATTGCAAAATTAATACACAGAAGTTCAGAAATATATACAGTACATTCATTTCTAATGCAAAATTGGTGACACTCAATTTCAATATCATCTTCAAAAATAACATAAGCAAAACCAACTTTATCATCAATCCTACTACCATCCGTATACAGCACAAATGAGAATGAATTAACATCAGTGTCCGTACTATCCAGAATCTGTACTGGTTGTCTTACAGAAGGATGTGGTAGAACAGACAAGGGCAATAAACGACCAAAGTGAGAATTGGAGTAATTTGAAAGACTATTCTTACAATCTATAAAAGTCAGAATAAACAAATCCAGTGGTGGAAATCCGGCAAGAGAGAAAACAGCATTGTAACTAATAGTTCGGTAACCGCTTATAACTCGCAGCAAAATTCGTCTTTGAACTCGAAGCAGGCGTTTAGAGTTAATTTTCTTTTTTAGAGACAATCCCCAAGCTCTACATCCATATGAAATAAGGGGTACAATGCCTTGTTTATAAATAATTGCGCTAACATTCGATTTAACACCAAAACTATTACAAGCAATTCGATTCAGCCCACGCTGAAGTCTCTCACATTTATTAGAAATGTAGGAAATATGCTTTTTCCAGTTAAATTTGCTGTCCAAAAAAACATCTAGATATTTAATTTCATTCACCCTCTCAAGGGGATTGTCATTTAAAAGCAATTGATATCCTTCATAAGTAGTATTGTTTCTATCAATAAACATGGCCTTGGATTTTGCATGGTTAAACTTTAACTTAAAATCTATTGACCAATGATAAATGAAATCTATAACATCTTGGGCGAGACGAAAAGCTTTTTGCATTTCTTTTCCTTAAATACAAATCAACAAATCATCTGCAAAGGTAATGACTTCACAACTGAAGAGATCAGAAAGTTTCTGTAAGAGATCATTCATAATAATAATCCAAAGCTTGGGACCGGAAACAGAACCTTGTGGACAACCTCTTTGAGGTCGGCGAACACTTGAGGTGCCACCCAAAGTAAGCTCGACCGTCCTGTCTTTCAGCAAATCAGAAACAACATTAAACACATTTTGAGGTATCTTCATTTCTTTTAGTAAATTGAGAATAGCAGGCCACCATGCATTATCAAAAGCTCCTTCAATATCAAGAAAAATTAAAATAGTGTACAAACCTCTCATCTTACCCCTCTGTACAATGTTGCTAAGACGCAGAAGTGCATCCTCAGCACATTTTTGAGCAATGAAACCATATTGGTCAGCACTAAGAATATTTTCTTTATGTAGATGCCAAGTAATTCTGTTAGTAATTAGTTTTTCAAAACATTTACCTGAAGAAGAAAGAAGACAGATACACCTAAGATTATTCATATGTGGAACAGTGATACTTTGTTTCTTGGGTATCACAATAACAAGGGCGTTCTTCCACGTTCGTGGAAAAGCACCAAAATTCAAATATATATTAAATAATCTATGAAAAACTGCAGGAAAAAGACGATGGAAGTATCTTATGGTTTCATTGGGAATGGAGTCCGGGCCAGGAGACCTGCCAAGCCCTAAATTACGAATTACATCATCAACCTCGGCCTGCGAAAAAGGAGGATCAATCTGAGACGCATAACTACTGCGAGCAGATGAGCGCCACTGAGTATGAAAGTCATTATCAAGTCTCACACAATCAGGAGGAAAAGCTTTATCAAGAATAGCATCGATAGTTTCCTCCAAGGAAGACGTAAATTTACCGCTTGAAAGCCGAAGGCCCGAGATCTCAATCTTCCTCATAAAATTTTCTTTAATACCATAAGTGTAAATTTTTTTCCACACATTCTCATTATTGATATCGGAAAGAAACTTCCTCCAAGACTCTAATTTGGCCTCAATAAGCATTTCATTGTATTTTTTCCTTAAATCAAGGTATTTCCGCTTATACAAGTCCCTTATATCATTGCTAGTAGTCCTCTGGAACCTCCGTCTAGCCGCGTTGACTCTCTTTCTCATAATGGAAATTTCCAATGACCACCAAGGTACTTTTCGCCTACCAGTCCTTCTAATAGGCATAGATTTAATACATGCCCGAAAAATAACTGAAGTCATAAAATCTACAATCGCATTAAGTGAGTCAGTGCTCGAGCAAGAATCCAAACCATTAATGATCAAAGAAATATACTGTGAACAATATTTTTCAAAATATCCCCAATTTGCTTTTTTTGTATTAAACAAAATTCTACTGACAGCAATTAAAGAAGCATCAGAAACAGATAAGTCGAATTCAATCATTGCATGATCTGACAATGATTCACAGTCCGAGAGACACCAGCGGGTAACATTTGCTAGCAAATCAAAATTGTAAAGAGTTTGCGGGATAAAATTTTGCAACAAATATAAATTTACTGGCAGTTAGATAAACTTAATTCCAGAAAAAATCATTCATAAAATCAATTAACAAAACTAATACAGAGTTAGAACAGCTCTTAATTATTTCTCATCTTGTATAGCCTCCAAATGAAATAATATTAAGACAATGCGCTTGTTTCATCTTCATTAGATTCTCTTCTGAATTAGTAATGTATAGAAAATAAACATTAAAGAAATAAAAAATAAACAAAATCTGAAAACTTTCAGCTTTTTATATTGCTACCAAAGGGAAATTTTCTAACGTTTTGTGTGTTACCTTTATAAGGTATTTTTCTCCCACTTCCCTAGCGTGCCTTCCTGGTGTAACGGTAGCACGCTGGGTCGGTATTCCAGAGGTCCGTGGTTCCCGGCAAAGGCGGTTGCACATTTTTCATCTTTTCTGCTTCCAATTAACCTAATGACACCTTTATTTATTAAATATCATGTTCTTCGCATTTAAACCATAAAATTCAATTCAACAAGCAGTATCATAAACTATGTAAAATGAGCACATCTTTAGAATTTTAGATACACAGTGTCTCATCATGGAGCTAAAATTTTTCGCTTTCAGTACAATATTTATCTTCCTAGATTTGGAATCATTGATTTTGTTAACCAAAAATTCGTCAACGTTTTACAAAATAAGAAATAGATATAAAAACAAATTCTAAATTTGGACTTCCAGATGTCCATATTCGAGTGCAGGACTACGTTATTCAGAGTGTGATTGCGTTAGATACTGATGTGTTTTCACAGTCCGAGAAACATACCTACATTCATGCAGATTCTTCACTATTTAATTTCTTCAAATATAATTCTCGGCTGTAATAATTGGTGGAAAAATTTGAAAAGTGAAACGACATTCAACGCAAAATGCCAAAACGCAAAATTTTCAACGAAAAATGACAAAACGAAATCAGTAGCCCCTCTGGACTAAAGACGTTGGACTAAAAATAACTAAATAAAGGTTTTCAAACTGAATTTATGGTTTTTAGGAAAACTTTACCACGGTCAAAATAAGCTAATGATGTAAACATGTGTTTCCGCTGACAGTAATCCAATTGATACATACAAGGTTCTTGAGAAAAAGTAGTGGAACCATTAGGTTTATTTCGCAGCAAAAAAACGAGAAAAATCAACAATGCCTGTAGTAAGATTCAAGCTTCGGACTATTCGATTACTAGCCAGATGTGCTTCTATTTACACCACAAACGCATTTGGTAAAGACCAAAAAATATATTTGCATTTTCATTTATTTAAAAGGGGATTTTTAGTGATAAATTATCATCTACTATATTTTTAATCTGAGAGTAGCTGGCAGAGTGATTTAAATTTTTTTTGGGGGGGGCGCAAATGAGAAAGTTATCTACGTTCTTTCCAAGATTTGAAATCCGGACTGATAAGACGTTCTTCCAGTTGTAACAGAGGGTAATCTGCGAGGAGAGGAAAATTTTCTGATAAATTGTTTACCAGATTTTCTCCCGTGACAGAAAAAATCCATATCCTTATTTACAACATCTTTATAGTAATAATATGTTTGCTGGAAATGTTTCCATTTCATGTTATTGCCAACGCAAATGCATTAACATTTGTTTTAACAAACCACTCCTAACGCCTTCTTACAACCATTCTTTTGCTTTATTAGCAGTTTTAAACGCTAAATTTAGACGTTCATGATATAACTTGTATTACACTGGCGAAAGCCGTATTATGAATGTAAAAAGAGATAAATATATCACTTAACATCACTCTCTATAACCGAGAATCAATGTATTTTGTTAACCTTTACAAAAATAAGATGTTATGGGTTTCAGTGACCGTTACCTCCAATTAAAATCATGCAAACAAGTTCATAAATGGATAAGCATCCTTCAGTTCTGTATTCAAACGTTTTTTTTTTTTTTTTTTTTTCTCTACTAATTTTGCTCTAAACAAATATTATTCGCAATCTATGTTCTTCATAGACTGGTCAAACACAGAGAAATGTGAACTATAAATTTAGGCAAGATAAACTGCATAGTTTTATTGATCAAAGCAGATAGCCGCATTTCATGGAGAAATTTACCGGATCATTCTTCCTGTGGATCTGACAATTGGAAACTGAGATTGTAACAAATTAACTAAGTAAAAGGTTGCTACAGCTCATACACTAATTTAATGCTATGCTGTTTTAAATATACCTTTACGATTAACATCTCATTTACAGGTCAATACCGGGAATGATGTCCGGGATTAAATAACTCGAAAGGAGTAGAAAAACCAAAGGAAAGGGAAACGGCTCGATATTATAATAAACCGAAATTTTTATTTGTAGTTTCAAATAGTACACTCACTACTACTAATCCACATTTTTTTTTGTCTTTTTAGCTTCATTCTTAAGCATCATTTTCTCACACTTACGCTATATATAATTCAACATCAAAATTGAAAAAAAAAATTAAAAGCAGCATAGCAATATATGTTTATATTTCCCGATGAAACTTTAAATGTTGGCATATATTTTTCTGTTCTTTTTTTTTTTTTTTTTTTTTTTTTTCAGTCTTTTCTTATTTTATCATATCAACATACAGTTTTCTAACTAAGATTACTTACAATTTTTTGTTTGTTTATTATTAACGTTTTGTGTGTTACATTTATTAATTAAATATCATGTTCTTCGTGTTTACACCACATAAAATTCAGTTGAATAGCAAAATCACATATTTAAACACAACCATACCTTCAGAATTTCCGATAGGTAGTCTCGCGCGCTGGAAATAAAATGCCTTATTTCTTTCAGTGTTTCCATTGTTCCTTTTCAAATCGTTTCTTAATAAAAAAATTCTTTATAGGTTTACAAAACATGAAATAGATAATAAAACAAATTCAAAATTTGAGGGTCCAGCTGCTTAAGTTCTGAGGGAGGACTATATTATTCTAATTTTGATGGCTATAAATACCGTTGTTTTCTCACAATGCGAGAAACATACATACATTCATGCAGATATTTCATTATTTAATTCCTTTTAATAAGATACAGGTCGATAATATTTGGTGCCAACAATTTTAAAAGCGATACAACGCATTTAAGTACTTCGACGTAATACTGTTTCGAGACTAATATTTCATCAGAGTGTAGGGTCTCTTCTGGGCTGAAAAAACTATTATAACTGAGGTTGAATATGTTATATTTGCGAAGCAACGTTAACACTGTCTCTGAATTGTGAGAAAACAACTGTACCTAGAGCCATCCAGTTTTCAATAACTTACGTCTCCACCCGAATATGTGCATCTAGAAGCCAGAATTTAGAATTTGTTTGATTATCTATTTCGTAAAGCATTTATGAGATTTTGATTAAGAAACTCAATGATTTCAAAGCTAGCAATGGCAACACGGTACGAGAAAAAAAGTTTTCATCTCCAGCGCTCGAAACTGTGTATCGGAAATTCAAAAGATATGCTCTTATTAATATTTTTGTGATCTTGCTGCTGAATTGAATCTTATGGTTTAAAGTGAGATGAACATGATATTTAATAAATGAAGGTAACACACAAAACGTTAAGAAAAGTCCTTTGGGCGTAATATAAATTCTGAAAGCTTTCAGATTTTGACTTTCTTTTTTTTTTTTTTTTTTTTAAATTTTTTTTATTTCCTTACTTATGCTACATTAAGTACTTCATTACTTCTCATTTCTGTGTCAAAGAACACAAGATTGGGATTTTAACAAAGAAGTAAATTCTTCTAGCACTCCCACCACTTCCTTCTGAAATGCATCAGATACATGTAAAAGCGTTTTCCCAAATGAGCAGCTCATCAGTGCACAACATTTAACGTTCTCACGCCCTTTTATCTTAACGAATAGTGATTCACTTCTAGAAAAGCAGGAAAGCAGAAACAGAGTTCCATTGTTAGCCGAGTTCTTCCTCAGTAATTAAATTCTCACTCATCTTGTTAAAATGAACCTCAGAGTAGTAAGGCGGTAAAATGGAGGCCTTCTACATTAAGAAAATTATTCATTAGTTAGATTTTTGAATTCTCCAAGTGCAACTTAGTACTTGAAGAATAACAAAGCCATTTCTGAAGTAAAATCTTGAGCCTTATCTTCCTCGGCAGAACTTATTTGTATTTATTGATTGCAAACTGAGAAATATGCAGCTTGTTCCCGTGGCTTGGGATTAAGAATAGTCGCAAATGTAGCTGCTGCATGGAATTAAAACTTGTGTCCTTTTTTTTTAAATGGGAAAGTTACGACTTAAGAGTCTTCCTACATTTCGTGGGTATATCCTTTATGATTATAGATATTATATTTTAAGAATGGACATTTTCAAATAAATTTAGTTCAATGTTAGAAAAGCCACAACTTATACTTTAGGCAGCATTGCAAACTAAAAAAAAATTATAAAAAATAAAAATTGAAACATAAACAAAAAACATAAAGAAAATACTTCGATCAATAAAAAGCTTAGTACTGAAAAGTAGATTTTTTTTTATTCTGCAGCAGTTTATTATGGAGATGTATATGATATTATGGTGTGTTAACGAAAGTATCAACTAAAATGTTAAAAATGAATAATTTAAGCATTTCACCGTCCTGCAGAACTCAAATATTTATGTCTTAAGGTAAAATAACACGCCGAACAAATATTAATTTAGAAGTCTAACAACAAAAAACAGAGTTATATTTGCAGATTCTTACAGGACTAGTTTCGATGGTTTACGGAACCATCAACCTCAGCTACCAAAGCGCAAATGAACGAGATAAGATAAGATAAGAATGGCTGAACAGGAGTTAAGCTACCGACGCCATCTATTGATGAAATGAGAACTGAAACATAATTTCTTTAAAGGTTGAAGGCAAAGATGGATTGACATTAGGGTTATTAGCTAGAACAGAAAGATTTTTTTGAATGTTAAACGTCTCCAGAAAATTCAGTTCGCCAATGGAAGATGGTTTTTGAATAATTTTGGCTGAAGAAAAATTGAAAGTGTGATTTTCGGACCAACAATGCTCTGTAACAGCGGACTTCTGTGTTTCTCGTTTCATCCAATAAAACAGGTGATAGTTACACAAGTATACATATTTTTAAAAAGCAGTCATCAATATTACCGGCTTATACTGAATGCATGTGAAATTAAGCTTCACTATCTACCAAGCATATAGTTAATTTAAATCTAAATAAAGGAAAATAACAAATGTAATTCATCTCATATCTGAGTTTATTGGAAGATTTTGGAAATCAGAAACTACTGCAGAGAAAAATGGAATAGGAATAACATGCCTTCGGTTATTTCCCATACTCTCCATTTTCATCACTTATTTTGAAACGGAATGTTAATGTCTCATGTGTTAACAATAGAGTTTTTCTGTACCTATGCACATTAAATTAACATATTTTATAAGATTACGAGTACTAAAGTTTTAAAGTAAAGTGTAGTTTTTAAGGAGTTGAAACATATTTTTGAGGAAACGAAATGTGTGAGAGAATTCAATATTCTTCTCCACAGACTTTCAGGAAGAAGGAAAAGTACTTGACGAAATTTTGATTAAAAATATACCATGAATAACTTAAGTGAGACGTTAAGAACTTTCGATTCACTGTTAGAATTTTTCTTTTCCATGTAAAGGTAATAATCTTATTTTTAGCTGTGAATAAGAAATCAAGTGTATTTGAATATCTAATTGTACGAAATACAAATTCTATGTGTTACTAAATGCATTATAAACAGAAATGTCTTTGGCATTCGTGCTTAACGATTTCATAACAGAATATAAAATTTTTAATTAGACAAATACTGCGCATAGTGTAAATGAAGAACACACAGCATCCGCTGTCGAAGTACTTAAATATGTTTTAATGTAACCTCTTAAAAATGTATGATATTTTACTTTATTTTCTAAACGAAATATATTTAACATGGTTTGTAATTTAAGCAAAGAATATGTAATTTTTAATTACGATATAGAGACATTAGGTATTTTTTGAAAACAGGAGAGATGAAAATTATGCATTAACCTGGCAAGGACTCGAACCACGGACCTCTCGAATACGCGCCGAGTGTCCTGACCATTACACCACGAAGACATGCTAGAAGGCGGGATAAATACTTTATATACTCCCCCTTTAAGAGAGACTGTGGATTAGAGGACCCAATCGCCAAATCCTGGTGGTGGAGAATCATCATCCACTACCCCGTTTTAGTTTAGGAGCCACTGCAAAGACATTAGGTATATTTTGAAAGCAGGAGAGATGAAAAATGAGCAATGCCCTCTCCGGGACTCGAACCAGGGACCTCTCAAATACGCGCCGAGTGTGCTGACCATTACACCACGAAGACATGATAAAAAGCGAAAGAAATACCTTATAACGACAATGTTTTTTAGTGCATTTTAGTAAAAAACAAGCTGTACCCGACTGTCTAAGTATCTGAAAGGTTTTTAAATGCAATCTATTGCTAAATATATTATATTTTATTCATAGACACACGAAAAGTCTTTAAAATATTTTGATTTTCAACGAAAAACTATATAAGGTCTAATTACACAACTGATGACTTTCGTTACATAAAAATTTCGTTTGAGGATGACTATGTGGAACGGATGTAATTTTTCATACTTTTGGCTTCAATATTAATTATGGCATTTAAAACAGTATACTTTTCGCTTTAATTAATTAAACTTGGATCATATACCGAAGATTATTTGTTTTATATGCATATATATATTATTCTGAAAGACCGAAACCTGGGAAATGTCGACATTGGCGACCGAAATGGGGTGTATCTCCGAAATATTTGCTAAGTATCTTTATTTATGACTTACACTGAAAACTGTCGACATTCGCCATTCACTGATGGCGAACGTAGAATAAAAATATATTTGTTATGTTTCTAAATCATATTTTATTATTAAAACATATAATGCTATATCTCAAAATAGGAAAAGCTTAATTAATGTGAATAAACAGCTGAACGTAAAACGAACTGTAATTCTGAACGAGAAAAAACAACACCAATAATAAACTTAATTATGTGATTTACGTTATACAGTCTTGTTTACTGCAAAATAACCGGTGATGGTCCAAATATAGAATAATATCACCAAATATTCGGTCTATAGTGTAAATATCTATATCTATATCTGTCTACATATATGGTGTGCGTGTGTATGTATATAATAGTATCTTCCCGATAACGTTGAATCCGATATTGATTGCATTCGTTTCCCTATACATTTTGTACTTTTTGCATTTCACATATCTGTAGTTTTTGAGAATGCTTCTGGTTTGGTGACATTTGGTTAATATTATTTATTGAGAATTTTGGATTTTAGGGGCATTGAATTTAATTTCTTTCGTGTCTTTGTGAATTTGGTTCTAAATTTCTTACTTAATTTGGTGCTAAATATCTATCTCTTTATCTATCTATCTATCTATATATGTACATACATATATATACTATATATATATATATATATAAGTTTTTGTTTCACTGCGAAACATAAAATCATTATTTATGGCATGCAAGAATTATCTTTCAAAATATTAGAGGAAAGTACACAGAAAACGCTTTTTGGTGTATTACAAACGGTATAATTTTACGCATTATTCCTGCGAGGGAATATATATTTAGCCTAACCTAAGGAGGTGGAATTTTAAGAGATAGTGAATAAAGTATTAATATGCTCAAATAGCTAGATTATATCAAGATAAAATTTGCAGACCCATTGCGGAAGTGGTTCGCTACTGCTTCAGTGGCAAAGCACAACCTATCTGCAACCAGATTCCAACTGAGAATCGTATGTAAAGCAGAAATATCCTGACAAAGCTATTTAACATATCCAATCAAGGTAGCATGTCCACCGAGCGGGTGGCAGAATATTAATTATTCACCATTAATTGCTTGTATACACCTTCCTGTGTAAATTCGTGGCACTAGCACCGCCAGTGCTCTTCGTCGCAACACGCGAATTCCGTACAATAATAAGTCATAATTAGCACCTCTTAACGCGCTCCAACAAAAGAATTGGCGCGGGTGATAATAACATCGGAGGCAGCCAAGCGCGAAGTTGAGCATTAAGCCCGGAGGTCCCCTCTTCATTTTTCAAGAGTGTAAAGGGAGCTTTAAAAGCTTTTGTGATAAATCACACTGGAGAACAGACATACAGAGAGAGAAAGAAACTCCAAAAAATGTAGACAAATTTTGTATGCAGCTTTGAAAAATGCCAGAAAATAAAGGCGAAGTTTTGAGCATCCATCAAATTTTAGTGCCGACAGATGAGGATAAAACGGCAGAAAAATGCTATACCCAAGTTGGAAAAAAGAAATGTATCGATTATTTCATCTTGTACGAGGCATCTAATGCAACATTCTGACTCTGCTAATGATGCAGTCCATCAATCAGTGTAGAAAACACACGCTGTAAGATTTTCTTCGTAAAGAAAGAATACTGGGTATTCAAAAGATAGCCAACTAACCTAATAATACTATTATGTGCGTACGGTTTCCTAATGGATTGTATGTATATAGAACCCATGGTAGCTCGAAGATATTTATTTTCCCCGACGGAACACTTTACAGTCCTGGAACTTTTCATTAAAATACTTGCACAGCTCGGACGACTAAGAATGTTAAACGCAAGACTATACAGAAAGTCTCAAATGCGCAGCAATCTATCAATACTCTAAGCTAAAATTCTAAGCTCAACTTTCAGCTGATGCTTTTTTCGATCTTGCATAGTTTTTCCCCGTTCGTCGAGAAATTTCCAGTACCTTGGATTTCTCGAAATTCTTGGAAGCCATACACAGTTATATAAGACCGGATACAGTTGTAGACCGAATACACATGGATAGGACCATAGTGTAGCTGAATTGTCTCCTAAGTAGGCGAATTTCGCGATTCCTCGCCAAATTTGGTGACAAAAATTAGTTGCAGAAACTATCGCTTTATCTCGCCAACTTTACGATATAGTTCTTTTCTCTCATTGTCAGATCGTGATAACCCTGTAACCTTATTTTTTCTGCAATGCTTCGTTTTTGAGGTTTTCATGTACATTATACAACAGATACTGCAACTTACATGCCATCTCACTAAAATTATTTGCGTGTAAACAAATTTCGTAACAATACTAAAGAATATATATTACTGAACTAATTATGAAGAATCTGCATAAATGTATGCATGTTTCTCGAATTGTGATAAAACAACGGTACCTACAGCCATCCAGGTGAAAATGGAGTAATCCTACTGAAATAAATGAGCATCTGGAAGCCCAAATTTGGAATTTGATTTATTATCGATTTCATATTTTGTAAAACTTTAACGAATGCTTTATTAACAAACTGAAGTATTTCAAAGCGACCCATGGCAACGTTGTACAGAAAAAAAAAATTATCTCCAGCGCGCGAGACTGTGTATCGGAAATTCTACAGATATACTCAATTTAAAATTATTTTGCGGTATTATTGTTGAACTGAATTTTATGGATTTAACTGCGAACAACATGATATTTAATAAATAAAGGTAACACACAAAATGTTTAAAAAGATGCCGCTTCGAACGTAATTTAAGATCTGAAAACTTTCAGATTTTCTTTAATTTTTTTCGCAGTGCACATATCTTTTCATTATTGCCATAGAATATTTCGAGTGTCTTAAATAATGACGTGAATAATGACGTAAATAATGACGTAATTCGAATGTCTTAAGTAAACTTATTTATATGTTAACGCTAAGCAGATTATTTGTTCCAGAATCAAATTTGATAGAATTGAAACACAAATGTGTAGTTCAATGTATTCAATAATGAGGCACTGAATATTTGCAAGCATTCAGCATAAGTTTCAAAAATAAACTCTGAAATTACATATAAATCACTATGAAATGTCTGCACGTAGAAGTTGTAGCATAATTTCACTCGAAAGCAATGCTTGTTCCAGAAAAAAAGAATAATGTTAAAGTGCGATAATACAGAGGGTCATAAATAAACTTCTCGATTTATAAACCCCTAGCGGCTTATCCGCTCAACGAATCGAAATGAAATTTTATATATTTTTATTTGAAGATATGCACTCTAGATCGTGATGATTTAAAACAATGGAACTTTTATAGTTACGGTTCGAATTTGTCAAATAGCAGCACCCACTGAAAAATATAATGGCGTTGAAACGATACACGTATAACGAAAATTGCCGGAGTAAAACATTTGCAAAGAAGATCATTGTAAACGACTAATAACAACGCAAGAGAAGAGAGTCAAAAAAGCTTTTATTAGAATTTTAACCCGAGTGGTAACGTCACTGAATACTGGCAGTTCCGACTTTCCGTCGATTCCAGGAAAATGGGCTAGCTGAATGGACGTTTCCGTGGCTTTCGCTATGTGTAACGTATATACGAGCCAGTTTTCCTTAATACCTCCTCCACGAAGGAATCCCTTCCCTTAGCAAGATGGCCTTAGCATGCTTTGAGGTTATCACAATAAACCATTCATTAGAATTAAAAACCCATCTTCGCACACGATTATGCATCACATTAGAGAGATTGTTGGTGACAATGACCAAGGCAATAATACTGCAGAAGAAATCTGTATAACTTGATGTTTTATGACATCCTTCAAGTCTGATTAAGTACCGTGAATGTGATATACACCTTGAATTTCAAATAACCCTAGAACTAGAAATCCATGGAAGTAATTTTGAGGGATCATCGTGGGCACGAAACTGAAACGTTACGGGAGATAACTATTTTGAAACGCTGTACACGTTGAACACTCGTAAAATCTACTTTCAATTTGAATTGTAAATTTTGTTTAATTGTTTTAACTATATTTGTTTTTTTTTTTATCTTTTCTATATTTTTTAGTTCTTAATAAAAAAATTTTGAGGCTTTATGTATTTTTGCCTTGTCGGGAAGTGAGAACTGGATTAATTGAATGAGAAATATATGTCTAATGAATTTCAAGGAAATCCGATTAAATGAAATGCAGGAATAATGCATATGATCTAACGAGAAAGGCCACGTAGTGTACACATCCTATTTTTAATGTAGTAAATTAAAAGCAAATCAAATTTTTAAGGTTCATACTTTGTGCGTTTATTGAAGTGTTGATATGAAATTTATAACTATCTGGAAACAGTCGTAAATGATGGAAAGAACAAAATGCAAACGATAGCTCTTTGTGATACTTAAAAACAGGAAAAATTCAAACAATTTATGACTTTATTGAACATTTATATTTGATCCTCAAAATTATGCAAGTATTTAAATATTCACATTACTATAGTACAAAATTAAAGTACGTGTGCTTCTGGCCTTTGTCTCATTTAACTTTGTACGAATAACTTTTTCGAGAAAGTCGTGTTATTTCTAGAAGCTTCATTACAGATCAAAGTAAAATTAAATTCATATTCTTAATCCTAGAAAAGGTATTCGCCGCACGAAGAATGATATTATTGATTCTGGAAGATTTATTTCATATCTTTTACTACAATTAAGCATAATACTGTTGATTATGATAATAGCCGAGGACTTGCTAATCACTTCAAACATAATTACAGTATTTATCAGTTAATTACTTCTGGGTGGAATTCTGAGTTAGCAGATTTGCAACTTAAAATTAGTTTAAATCTCGGCAATCTACGTAAAAGCACTGACGTAAAAATAAGACGTATATTAGTTCTCATTCAGAGAATTCGGGATTTTAATTTAATTGAAAAGTTTTGCATATTTTTCTAAATTCTTCTAAAAGTGTAAAGGAAATATTCTCAAAAGCCGAAGGAATGTTCTAGATTATTAAATAAAAAAATTACGCTAATCACTGGAAATACTGAAAACGTAAATTTACTGCAAAAGAAATAATGAGTCCAACAATCTTTTGACTTCTGGTAAAAGCTCTGTCTTCAGCTAATACTATTCAAATCTGGTCAAAGAAGGTATAAGGTATTTCTCCTGTCTTCTTAGCGTGCCTTCCTGGTGTAGTGGTCTGCACGCAGAGCGAGTATTCCAGAATTCCGTTGTTCGATTTCTGGGGAAGGCGTTGCTCATTTTTCAACTTTCCTGTTTCCAAAATACCTAATGTCTCTACACTGGCGCGCGAACTAAAATAGTTGTGAATGATGATTCTCCACACCCAGTATTTGGCGATTGGTCCTTTAAAACACCAGGCGCCCTTTAAAAGGGGGAGTATATAAGGCATTTCTCCCGCCTTCTTATCGTGCCTTCGTGGTGTAGTGGTCTGCACGCTGGGAGCATATTCCAGAGGTCCGTGGTTAGATTCCCAGCGAAGGCATGTTTCATCTTTCTACAAAGGAAGTGATAAGTATCGTATCTAGGTACATCGACATACATGAGGGAACAGAGAAATTTGATCTAAGGATATGTAGGAAATATAAAAAGCACTATAGCCTCAAATCCCACCAAAATTTCCATTTACAGGAAAGAGCCATATGAATTTTTTCTGTGTAGATGTATTTTTTATATGTTTCGGAAGTTTGAGTATTTGCAGGGAAAGAAAATGAAATCTATGAAAACAAAATCATCAAAAATGAAAGATATATCCTTGAATTTCCCTTTATTCATGTATTTATTACGTGATATGGAATTCAGCTAGTATGATTTTTTTTCCCCATTTTTCAGTAAATGTTTAGTTTCCACAAGATACTGTCACGAATTTTGTACATTTGTAAACACTTTTAGTAAAATTATATATGAAATGATAGCACTTTGTTTGTATAGTGCAACATGAAAATCTAAAGAGACGAAGCTTTTGCTGGAAAAGTAAGAATACAGGGGCAAGTCTATTAATATTGAGTAAAGGGCTATCTCTCTTAATTGGCGAGATATCGCGAAGCTGGCGATAGTTTATGGCGACTAATTTTAGTCTCTCGCTAACTTCGCGATCACTTGAAGACATTTTGGTCTGGTCCGTGTGTAAAACAGTAATTGGTATTGCGATTAAATAAATGTAATTGATCTATCCCTTATGTAACTGTAACCGTATCGGCTGTTATATGACTTTTAGTTATTTCGAAAAGCGGAAGCTACTAGATATTTCTCGATGTCCGGGTGAAAATTACATAAAGACGGGTAAGAGCATCACTTTGTCAGTTCTTTAGTTCAGCGTGATTTCTGAGATTTGAGGTATCTCTGTGTGAGCTTCGCTCATTAGATCAGCTTCGCATTGCAATGTGTTTAACGATCTTAGTAATTTGAAGTGTAACTGTTGATTGTGCTGTGTGATACTCAGAAGAGCTGTACGAGTATTATTGGGGAAAATTTCCAGAACCGTAAGCTGTTTCTTCCGGTAAAGTAAATTTTATCAAGCTATCATCTGTTCAGTGCGATCACAGCCATTACGAACCCGTATGCATTCAACAATGTGCTTCATTAATACGCTTGTAGAGTCAATAGATATTTTTGAAGCAGGAGACGGGGAAAGTGAACAGTGCCCTAGCCGGGACTCGAACCACGGACCTCTCGAATACGCGCCGAGTCTGCTGACCATTACACCACGAAGACATGCAAAGAAGGCAGGAGAAACACCTCATACGTTAATTATGCTAAATCGTCCTTACACCGCAGTGACATAGCAAGATGCTCCTATGAACAGTAGAAATGTATACTCACATGCCCCGCCATGTCAGACATCCTAACCTCATTTGCATAACTGCCAGAGCAATTATATTGCTCAATATGTATCAAAAATCTAATGTCACGTTGGACATAATAAAAACACTGCTGAATGCGAACGCTGCACAAACTGTAAATGTAATACCACGTAAGGCAAGTGTAGCGTCATTTCTGAATAGTAATGTAAAATCATATGCGATGTTGTATTGAATTACGTAACATAATATAGAAAATACTTACAGTACCGCATTATATGCAAACACTGTCATAAATAAGTATCTATGTGCCTGTACAAAAATCTCACAGGTACAGCAGGACCTCTGCCTTGAGCACCTATAATGTCTATATATCAGGTATGCCTGTACGCCATCCTGAAGCTCAATCACATAAAAGCAAGAGCAAATATAGTGTTATAAATGTGTTCTATATGCAATGTTGCTCCTGACAATGTATTTACAGAGTTGAATCTGCATAATGTAATTCGTAAATGTAATGTCAATAATGGTAATGTAATACCACTATTATCTCATACCTCATATATAATGTCAATGCCGTATCGCATAGTGTCTATATAAGACATGCAATGTCATAATTATGTAAATATGTATATGCACAGCACTATTTATACGTGCACTGAAGTAATTTAGTTGCAACAGCCTTCTGCACACATGTAGTGCATATGTACTAGCCCTGCATGAAAGCTCTCCCAAGTTCATTTGCGTAATTACAGGAATAATTATTATGTTCTATATGTACCTATATGCAATCTCTAGCCAACTTTAGATAAGGGTGGACGTGGTGCTGTACTGATTAATCTTTACGGAAATGGGATAGTGCCCACGTCCACCGTAACTTATCACTTATCACTTATCACATGTAACGCCTTTACATGCCGTACATGCTGCACATGTACCTTTTGTACAGATAACACCGTTACATATGGTATTTCCGACAAGATTGTAATGAATATGCTCTACAAACCTTAGCATTATTTTAAATTGGCCACTTGTGGGAGAGGATTCTGTGGCCCTCCTCACCCTTCCCCATATAATCTTGGGCTGCTCTAGACAAGCTATACCAATTAACCGCTATGGTAGACGGGTAGTGCTCGCGTCCTCCGTCACTTGTCCGCATGTACCGCCTTATCTAGAAAATGCAAACTAATTAGCTTTAGTTAACTAGCGGAAATCTGAGTTTAGAGTTGATGAGTTAATTTTGCGCTTCTAGTCGCATGAGAACGTTAACAACTGTAGTCAGGTTGTAGCCTTCATTATTTTGATTTATAAATATTACACTACTACTATGTTACAAAGGCACCAAGAAGTAGAGATTTAGTTTTCTTATTTTTATTGTTTGTAAATTTCAAGTTGAAATGACATAAATATTTTAATTATTTTTATGTTTTTTTGTTACCAGTTGGTTTTGTTTGGTTTATGTGATTACGGCAAAGCCTCGAGGGTTGTCTGCCTAAGGAGAGGGATGCCTTCGTGGAAGACTTTCTAAGGGAAACTGGCTCGTGTACACGTTACACATGAGGAAAACCACGAAAACGCCCATGCAGCCAGCCTGTTCGTGGAATTCGATCCTCGAACTGAATTACCAGTGTCCAGCGATTTTATCTCTCGGACCCCTGTGGGCCCTGTTACCAGCTGGAGTAATTTATAACACATGACGGTCCGACAGTATAGTAAACTATATTAAACAGTTTACTTTGAAAATACAGTGCAGCTTTCTATTTTTATATGTACTATTAACGAAGTATGCATATTTTAAATATTGCATAAAGAAAAAAGAATTATCTGAAATTTAATTGCCAATCCTAAGAGATCAATCCTTCATCATGATTTTATGATACGTCCAATACAAACTGCGCATTAACTTACTGAGCATTAGCCTGATTAGTTTATTCTCAAAAATAGGCGACTACATTTTTGACGTTGATAGATGGGAGCGTAAATTTTAATTCCTTGACAATTATTAAAAAAGTGGAAGTTAGTTCCCATGATTAAATTCTGAAGCTTTAATTTGCATGTAAAAAATCAAACCCAGTTTTTATTCAAAAGGAGAGGCGCAATTTTTTTTATCATTATTTTTTAATGCAAAAGACTTAAATTCCTCAAGCATGCATTGCTTTAAGATGCATAATGGAATATATTGTTATATGTGTTCGGGCTCGCAATGGATTGAATGGACAGACAGTCGATGATAGCTTTATAAAATTTATTTTACTAAAAGAAACACTTAAAAGTTCTGGAAATTTCCGCACAAATACTCGTACAGCTCTATTCTGTGTCACAGCGCACGATCAGTAGTTACCCTTGAAACTACTAAGGACGTTAAACACAACGCAATGCAAGGTGTATCAAAACACCTAAGCTCGCACGGAGATATCTCTGTACTCCGTAATTGACTCTGAACTGAGAAAACTGGGAGCTGATGCTCTCTTCAGGCTTATATAGTTGTGCCGAGAAATCTCTCGTATTTTCATTCTCGAAATTACCGGAAAGCATATAAAGTTATATATAAGGGCCGGATACGGTTACAGGTACATATAGGAAGTTTGGCGACATTTTGGTTCGGTCCCTGTATAACTGCTGGTACTGTAATTGAATAATTCTTATAAATCCCTTTATGTCACTGTACGCCATATTTGACACGCCATATTTGTGAATTAGTCATGTGACGCCATATTTGAAAATTAGTCACCAAATCCACTAAGGCGTCGCCAAACTCGGCGTTACGAAACAAAAATCGTCGTTTAGTGGTTGCCAAACTCGGCCATTTTTGTCGATATCTCGCAAATTTGACAACAAAAATTAGTCGCCAATACCATTGCCACTTTGACAATATCTCGCCAACAAGACAGCCATTTATATCAATGTTAAATAGTCTTACCTCTGTATATTATTTTTTATGCAGATCGTCGTTTCTTTCAAGCATTTAATTTTTACATTACACACAAAATACTACAATTTCACATATGATTTCGCTAAAATTATTTATAAATATATACAAAATTCGTAACAATGTATAATTATAAAATAATTAATAAATTATATTTATTATTCAAATCTTAAGCCGTACAGTAACTAGCCATAAACATGAGAAAAGAACAACTGTGTACGAAATACATCATTTAAAATATATTTCATGCTTAAAAGTAAGGCTGCAAATTTTAATCAAAATTACGAATTTAATACTGATAACATTAAATGTAATTTTAAAAAAAATATTTTAAAAAAGTTTTTAATTTATGTCAACTAAATAAATTTAATATTAAAATAAAATAAAGATTTAAATTCTTAATGAGCATGTTTATTAATTTTAAATCACTCAGTTTGTTAATGTGCAGATGGATTAAATCTGAGCGAAGATTCATGGAAGGTGAATTAAAGATTTTGTTTACTGTAATGGCAGCATTTATTGGAAAGAGCAGATGATATGTGAAAGGTAACCTATCTCGCTGTAAGGGAACGTAGCATTCCAAATATTTCGCAAAGATGTTTCCTAGAAAAGTATTTAGAATTACACCTTTTCTTATCATCAAGTTATTTTAAGAAGGAAGCTGATTTTTTGCTCTCAGAGAAAACTCTAGACTTAAAAAACTGGCTTCATCACCAAAATAAATATCCGCTTATGTTTAATATGTTGAGTATACAGAACAGGGGTGGCAAACCATCTAAAAAAGAGTACAATTAACTGAAAAAAGTTATGCGTGCCACTTATAACTTTTCCAACGTACTAAAACATATAAAAGAGGAAAAAAAAATATTTAAAGGCCGATTATGGGATTTCATATAAGTCTGAGTTTACAA
Source organism: Stegodyphus dumicola (assembly GCF_044657685.1). Classification (NCBI taxonomy): domain Eukaryota; kingdom Metazoa; phylum Arthropoda; class Arachnida; order Araneae; family Eresidae; genus Stegodyphus; species Stegodyphus dumicola. The sequence goes on from NC_140768.1 coordinate 293,004,854, forward strand.
AGTATTATAATAAGTAAAACAAACGCACAAACTAGGGTTTTATTGTTAATAAACATTTGTAAAGGTTCAGCGAACGAAAAAAAAAGGTTTAAAAATTTTTTAAAGGTTATGAATAAAAAAATGAATGATTGTAAATATTTCATTATAAATAACTATTAAACAGTCAGTTTTTAATTAATGTGGTTTGAGAATATGTATTTTTTTACCAAGTCATCTGTATTAGGATTCGTTCTTGAAGATGCTAACAAAATTAGATGTTTAACGTTTATATCTCATATCAGTTAATATTCAACGATATTTTGATTTTATTATGGTCATAATAGGAAACATTTGTTCTTAAACAAATGTTGATCCAAACCTACAACAATATCTGACAGCCAGATCGCGTAAATTTGGAAAATTGCTGGGTAACAATTAAAGTCTTTCACAGAAATTGAATTTATATATTTATTCTAATGTGTTTATGCGTATATTTATCGACGAGTTGATACAAATGCCTTTATTTTTTCAAATATTTTAATTTTTTAATAAGTCTTCGCTTGCCACTGTTAAAACTCCGACGTGCCACACTTTGGCATGTGTTCCACGAGTTGGCTATCTCTGATATAGAATATTAAAGTATATTTCATCTGATGTTTTAAAATATATTGTATTTTATATGCTAAAAACCAAGTACGCTGTTTGAATTTTAGTTTACTGATAATATTTATATTATTGTTATCTTCTAATTTTCATTTCCGTCCCGTTTAAAATATAAACAATTTGTTACGATTATACTGCTTCTCCAAAAACAAAAATGGTAAAAATCTTGCTGTTTGTATTAACCTTTTTGTAACATGGATAACAGTTAAAATACAGGGTGATTCAAAACTCATCATCAGTATTTGGTGGGGAGGTAGGGAATAGGAAAAGAAGGAGATTTCACATAGGAAAGTATGGGCGCAGACGAACGTATGGTGGTGTACAGGGCGATCGTTAACCGACTCAGCAAAATTTGTGTTTCTCCGATTGGTTCACGTGACCGTCACGCCCACTTTTAATAGTTCAACAGATTTACAAGATTTCTAAAGTATTTTCAACATTTTACTGTGTTTAAACCCAAGAAGTACTTCTTATTAGTAACTCCTTCAGGTATTAACTTGCTATCAGAGGGTTATGGACTCTAATGAATTGTTTCAAGTGAATTACTACTTTTTGTGTTCTGCAAATCAAATTGCGACTTTCAGTCACATGTACATTAGCTACTCTCACGTATCCATGCTCATTTTTAGTTGACGAAGTTCCTCAGTATGATAAACTGCCCCAGCACCTTCTCAAAATTTTACGACCATTTATTGCTATGTTTTACTGTGATTTAATTCATCTATAAAGAATATCTTCCCCGTATGACTTGCCACCTCGTCATCTTCGCCTGCGGCGCGGTGCTAATGCACGCTAACTAATTTGAATTAAAAATGAGCGGCCTTCGGCCTTACTAGAATTATAGGCAAAAATTCTTAAGTAGTTGATACCTAGAAAATTAAAAGGATGATCTTGATCTTGTGTGCAGCCAGTCGTCATTCGACTAGGTGACTTTGCAGAAGTAACATGAACCGGTATACGTGGAATGAACTTGCAAATATGCATGTAAATGCCGGGCATATTCCAGAAGGTCCGGTTGTCCATGAAACGCCGTTGCGAGTCATGCATTCTAACACATGGTCAGCAGTTCGAGCACCTCTTGTAAGTCTGTAAAACCCAATGCAAAGAAATGTTACATATAAGATAATAAATGTTTTTTCCCTTACTACTTCCTTCTTATGTGTTCTTTCCATCATTGAAGTGGGGTCAATTTGCCCTACTACATGCATACGGCCCACCAGTGGCCGAGCGGTAACGTCGCTGAACACTGGTAGTTCGAATCCCGCAAACGGGGTGGCTGCATGGGCATTTTCGTGGTTTTCCCCATGTGTAACGTGTATACGAGCCAGTTTACCTTAGAAAGTCCTCCACGAAGGCATCCCTCTCTTTAGAAGAAGTCCAACCTCTCTTCTGAGTAGGCTCTGGCAAACATTATTCCATGTAATATGGACAAGACAACAACAACAACATTGCATACGCCCATGCATTTCTATGTGAAATCTTCTTCTTTTCCTGTTCCCTACCTCCCCATCAAATATTGATGATGAATTCTGAATCATCCTGTATATTAACTCTAATTGATGTTGGTAAACAGCAACATGTGGCAATAAGTATTAAAACAAACAGCAGGAACGCAGAATTATGTATACGTGTTTTAGGTACAGATCTTGATATCAATCTATTTATGAGTTCACTTAATAAACCTTGCTATAGCACCCCTACAATGTGACCACGTTCGAAGTCATTTAGTTATCTATAAGGTTTTCGATATCATCGTAATGGCATCTTTAGTTGCTTCTTTACGGAATTACAATGGCAGCAACAACAACAATAACAACAACAAAAAAAAAAAAAAAAAGATAAATTTTCTGGTTGTTACTGGTTACTGTAAAAATTGTTACGGGTTTTATGCTTTGCGAACTGCGCAATAGTAATGCGCGCTACGATGGCAATTCCTGTTCATTTGCCTTGAAACTTTGATTATTTGCATGTACGATTAAGATGTTTTTACATATCAAATTTCGTCACGATCGCAAAAGTACTTCTTGGTGTTTCGATTTTTTTGCAAAAAGAGTGTATAATCTATCAATAATTATTTCAGTAGTAGTTTATTGTCACACATTTTTCAGAGAATTTTTAAATGAAAGCAAACGCTAACAGAACTAAAGTTCAGAGTTAACAAAAAACGCTAAATTCTCTCCAGAAAATTAAGGATGTGACAGACTATGAGGAATGGATCCTTATGATCTACCGCTACTAAATTGCAACCATTATTATTTTTTTAATTACTGTGGACATTACCTTAGGATTCAAAAAAAAAAATATTTTTCTTAAGTTTTGTATCAAAATGTTAAAAGATACTTTACGTTAGATTTGGAAAGTTTTGAATAAAGGAGAATGTGCAAAAGGTCTTATTCAACCAAAGCAACATTCTAGAATTCGAATGCGTACGCCTAACAACAATGCAATTTCAAAATTTCTTAAATAGAGCAAAATAAAATTTGCTCTTAAGAAATGCACTTTTCTTTCATTTGTAGGTTTCGTCACTCTTTTTGGCTAAAGTAAAATGTGGAGGAACTTAGCGAACTGTTGAGCGACTTTTCGCTGAGATCAAATATCAAAAGTCGTAAACTCAAGAAGTATTAACTACCCTTTATTTCACTCAAAAAAAGATGAACAGTTGGTTCCTTTCTCGGGCTTACAACAAAGCCTCCATTTGGGCTTAAACTCATATTAAGAAATAAAAATTAAATTAGAACTAACTAAGAGACTTAGCGGAAGCTAATACAAATATCTAATGTAGGTGGGCCTTAATTTACACCAATCGACGAATATCAAAAGGCACATAATTTGTGGCCGAGCGTAACAGCTTCAAAGGTGATTTAGCCCGTAGGCAAAGTGCGCTACTCAGGATTTCTAGCTCTCTGTCTCTGAAAGTAAATTGAACCTTTCTTAAATACTGCTTCTCTCTCATTTGTATTCAAGGCGATTCTAAAACCTCGTTCTGGTAGGGAGTTGTGGTGAACACAATAATTGATAGAAAAGCACTTTTAAATTAAAATAACTGTTATGAAATTGAAATATACTTTACAAATTGATTAAAAATAACTCATTATTATGAACTTATTACAATATAATTCGTAAGCTGTCTTTAATATAACAATGGCTTGACTTTGAAGAGTTTTTAAATGCAGTTCATAGGTACTAACTAGTACGTGTGTAATCTTGAATAATGTTTAGCTATGCAGTCAAAATGCCATGTTGAATATGCGTTGAAACTGAATTCAAGTCAAACAACTGAGTTTAATACTTAATTTATTTCCTTCACTCTATAAGCCACTAAAACTTCGAGCCTTTTGCATTTTTAAGGCAGTTAAAAGGCTAGCCTTTCGCTTGCATACTTTCTCGGGGAAGTTTCATATCGCATCATAAGATTTTAATCCTCACAGCTGATTCGAGAAGCGAGACGATTTTATATACTTCAGAGGATTTAAACTTCGTTAGGGAGATGAACATAACCCGAAAACAAATTATTTCAATGGAGGAAGTTTCCCTCGTGCGTGTATAATTCAATCATAAAAGCAGGAAAACACGTTTTCTTTTCCAGAGCTTAATTGCAATCGCAATTTCTCAAGAGGCATTGCTAGTCTTGCTGAGTAGAACTACAGATTTAACATCTGAGGCTCCAGCCCAAAAATGGAGGGTTGTCACAATATGATTAAAAATCTAGAAAAATCTGACAAAGGTAAAAAGAAAAAATATTTCTAATAATACAGCACTAAAACGTGAAATCATTTTTCACGGGGAACAAGCTGAAAGCTCTGTTTTAACCATTTATCAGCTTTACGACGATGAGTTAAATGAAAACTACCGTCAAACTGATAAAATGAAATAAAAAACTAAACGAACGAAAGGGTTTTATAATGACAAGAAAGGACTTCGAGTAGTCTAGTTGACAAATTACTACTTTTAGAAAGATGAGTGAAGAAGATAGGAAACTTTAAACGAAGGCTCAAGCAGAAAGGATGAAAAAACGAAAGTAGAATTTCATTAATTTCGCTAGTGCTTTCATTTTATAAAATCTTTTTGATGGAGTAAAGACAAGTTATTGATTGCTTAAAGGGTAGTGTTATGTCAAAACCAATTAAAACATCGATTAGTTTTTAAATTCCATTTTTTTAATGAAACGGGGTAACGCATTCGTATGTGTTATTCGTATGTGTTTTGTTATTTTATGCATACTTTTACCTTCCATAGCTTTGAAATTTTAAATAAATTTCATTAACGTTGAAGCTTTATTTTCGTATTTCTTTCAATTAGACCTTCAGGACAGTTATGATCTGTATGTGGTATTTTAACAAATCTTATCAGAACAACTATTTTATATTCATAATTCTTCTTTTTGATGGTGAATAATTAATTTGAAAGAGTGGTTTATTATAAATTCTTCATTAAGTTTATCAGAAATTCGTGAATCACGTTTGATGTAATGGAACAGGAAAATTTAGCAATATAGTGTAAACGGTTTTTTTAATGTATTTTTCCGATTAGCAACAACAGTGTTTTTTAACGGTAATGTTTGCTTTACTTCCTTTATTCCAAAACATTTCCGTCAAATATTACCCGTTTAAACATTACTTGTTAGATACTTGCTTTATTCCGAAACATTGCCGTCAAACAAACAAAACAAAACAAAAAAAAAAAAAAAACTGTTGTTGTTAATCGGGAAAATACATTTAACCCTCTTACTGCGTACTTTCAAAATAGGTTCAAAAATTGCGTATTTTTTATTACATATTTCAAATCTACATATATTTGACATATTTGATCTACATATAATACTGAAATTGAACAATAATGATATAAAAGGAAGATTTTGAAAATTAATATTGGTTAAATTAGGATTTATTTTATAAAATACAAAGGTAAAACATACATACTAATGAAAATATTTGCATAATGTAATATTTTGCATATCAATTTTGCACCACTGTCGAACGTTTTCAATGGAAACTGAATTTTCGGATTCATCACTATCTGCAGAAAAATCCGAGCAATTCTCATCAGTTTCGCTATAACTATCTTCAATATACTTGAAGTCAGAGTCAGAACTACTATCAGTGTCAAAAATATCGTCAGGAATATAGATTATATCACTCGCGAAACGCTTCCTGCCAGACATCTTTGAGCCCTGAAATGCGCGCGCAAAATGCTACATTACTTATTCTTGTAGTATATTTGGCAGAAATGTGGGACAACTAAAGCCATATGTTAGCCTACATCTAAATAAACAATTAAACATCGTAGAAAAGCCGAAAGGAAACCTTGAACGGGGAAAGAGCGAGTTGCACAGTTAAATAGACGGCAAAAATTCATCCACGCGGAAATCGCGAGTTGCGCAAATTTTGCTATTTTTACGTTGCCCGTGGAAATCGGGAGATGCGCAGCGAGAGGTTAAAAAAAAAAAACGTTTACATTCGGGCATCCTGACTTTGTTACGACTTCGGAACATCAAAAACTCATACTTAAAAAACTAAATCTGTAATATTAAAATAATTATTTCGAAAGTGTTTAATCATCCTGTAGATTCACCGCCGTTTTCTATTCCTTTTCCGTTTTAGTAGTATGCGGCGTGTTGTTATCATTACCCCCAGCAACACTAATGTCATAACCAATCATCATTCTCCTCCTCTGATTCTGCTTGACACTGCCGTGATGTTAATTGGCTCACGTGAGCTGTACTAAAGAAACGTCCTTTCACCTTCTCGTCTAATTGAGTACTCTATAGGTATCACTTGGTAAAACTTCTGTTAACTACCAAAGGTCCTCGATACTTTTGTTGTGTTTTGGTTGATTCTTCAGTTGATTTAGGTACTCTTTCCATAACTACTATTTCACCTCGTTCGAATGTTAAAGAATTACTTTTCTTTCTGTCATAATTTGCTTGCTTTTATTTTCATCTGCATATCTCAATTCTTTTTCTAGCTTCATTCTGTAAGATTACTGGATTCTCCCATTCATTTTCGTCTTCATCTGTAATCATCCTCATCAATCCGTCGTTAAATTTTGGTGAATATCCGGGAAGCATTTCGAAAGGAGTTTTATTTGTGGTCTTATTTATCATATTGTTTAGATTTCCTTCACACTTTCAGTTCTGTTTGGCATACTTCAGGCTGAATGTGGTACTTTGATTTTCCTTTTCCTTATGCTAATTCTTTTATTATTCAGGATTCCGGTTTTGGTTTTCCGGTCGCTTATATACTACATCATTTATAGGCCGTTTCTTGGGCATGGCAGGGTCGCTCGCTGGTCACCCTCGTTTGTGTCTTTATTGGGCGAGGCCTGTAATGCAATTATAATCAAAACTGAGCTATAAGCTTAGTGTAGAGAAGTATTATACTACTATAGTAGCAACACTAACAAGGAAGTGGATGTTAAGTACTTGGTACCTTAAAGTAACGTAACCCAACGTTGTAAATTGTTTGAGAACCACTCTACTAAACATATTTCTGAGATCAATAATGCGCTTATTAACTGAAGCGTAGAACATCATTTCGCGAAATTATAACAGGAAAAATTCTAGGACTCATGTGCTTAAATAAAATACTGCTGGAAGAAGGTGAGTATAGTTAAAAATTAAGGCCGATCTGGTTTTTATTTTATAATATATATGTATGCTTTAAGATTGCTAATATTTGTTGGAATAAATATAAAGGAATGAGGCTAATTTTTACAAATTTTACTACGTATTAGTTACCTTTAAATTTAAACAACTTCTTAGAGATATTAATGCAAGTATCCCAAAACAATTTACTTCACATTTAACATTTAAATATAGCAAAAATGTATCCTGGGGTATACTTTTTTCTAGCATCCTCATCTCTCTCAATTATCCCCGCACAAATAAATAATGAAAAACGAAATGTGTAACGTCTTCTGCCCTCACGAAAACTCCCCCGGGAGACAAATAGAGACCAGCGGCGTCGGTAGATGGCGCTGAGCGGAAATGACAAGTTCTTCACGTCACGCGTCATGGGACTAATGACGTCATTCATCTTGGGACGTTTCAACACCCGTTAATGGTATATTTTATTTCACTTTTTTTTATTTATTTCTTTTTATTCTTTTCGTCAGGAGAAATGAATCGCAACTCCACGTTCTCGGGGAAATGGAAAGGGGAGGGGAAAAGAATAAAACACAGAAACTAGAGGTAGGAAAAGACATTCCTTTTTCAGGAGTTCTATATAAATAAGAAAGGAAAAAAGTTAAGCCATACGAATAACCTTTCCTGACTTTCATTAACTTAGTAAATATAACGTGCTTAGGCTTATCGTGCGAGTCTGAAAAATTTCCTTATGACTCTGAAGCGGAAATCGTGTTGTTGTTGCAGGTAAGATATTACATACAAAAAGTACGCCATCAAGGTTCTCTCGGAAGTTAAAAAAATATTGGTGGCAACAAAAATATTTCTGCGCGAACGGGAGAAATTGGGGATATAATATTGAATATATAGATTGCTGTTGGGATTTTCAAATAGATTTCTTTTCAACATTTGATTCAGTGCAGGAGTGAAAACAAATTTTGGCACTAAATTTGAGTGACATTTATTTCATGTGATAAACACTTTATGAAACTCATCAGCACATTCTTAAGAATGCGGGTTATTATAATTATTATTATGCTGCATTTTCTACTTTGAATTTTATTTTACGTGATATACAATTCGATTAAATAATTAAATAATTCCTAACATTGCGTTTATTATATTTATTTTTCTAAATTTAATGTAAAAACTAGCGGACAAGCCTCCCGATCAGCGAGCCCTGGGCAAAGGAAAATTTATAAGTTCTATGTATATCTGAAAAGAAAATGCATTACATCATTTCAGTATGAATGAAATTAATTCATTCTTTCCAAGCAAGAACCAATTCTTAAATACTTTTTTTTTTGTTGCCAAACCAGGCAACAAAACCTTTTGACACATCAGGTTAATCTATACACATATGACGTCATGATTTAAATTTAATGTAATATAACAATTTTATCTGAAAAGAAAATGCATTACATCACTTCAATATGAATGAAATTAATTCATTCTTTCCAAGCAAGAACCAATTCTTAAATACTTTTTTTTGTTGTTAAATCAGGCAACAAAACCTTTTGACACATCAGGTTAATCTATACACATATGACGTCATAATTTAAATTTAATGTAATATAACAACTTTATCTGAAAAGAAAATGCATTACATCATTTCAATATGAATGAAATTAATTCATTCTTTCCAAGCAAGAACCAATTCTTAAATACTTTTTTTGTTGCCAAACCAGGCAACAAAACCTTTTGACACATCAGGTTAATCTATACACATGTGACGTCATGATTTAAATTTAATGTAATATAACAACTTTTTCTCAATATCAAGTAAAGAATTAACATGGCAACAACATACCATGTCAGGTATTCTAACCTTAAGAAAAGTTGCCAACAGCAGGTATTTATTTAAAATGCTGACATTAACGAAACGTTTTCGACAAACAATGACGTTCACATGCGATCACGTGATTTCTTCAACGTCAGAATATGATCCTAAATAGCACATTTAATGTTTGGTAATGCTATTTTTATTTGATATTTTGTAAAATTTCCAATTTTTTATTAACAAATTCCACGATTTTAAAGCGAGCAGTGGTAACACTTTTCGAAATAAAGCAGACTTTTATTCCCAGCACGCGAGACTGTTGCCACTCGCAAAAATGAATGAGAAAAATTAGCGTTTTCAAAGATTTTAAGTAATATCTCGGCTGATTTAAGTCGTACAAAGATGATTATTGCCGAAATGGCTTCTCACGAATTTTTGGAATCCGTGAGTACCTCTCTGGAAACTCAACTCCATGCCGTTCCGAAAGAGATGATGCCACAAACAAACAAACGCGCACAGATTTTAATAGTATAGCTTAATGTTGAAGAATGCTTTTATTTTTTCTTTCGATTTCCATATAAATGAATACAGTGAAAGAAATTAAATAAACCTCTTGTTTTTATTTATACGCCGAGTTCTTGATATTATTTGAATCGAATTAAAGTTTCCTTTCTTGCACTACATTCTTGTTAAGGGTAAAGAAAAAACAACGATATATTAACACGGTGCCGAACATAAACTGACAGGTTACGTAACAATTTTAATATAATTTGAACTGATGATTAATGTTTAATTTTCGGTGAAAGGGAGAAAACATTTAGTTCTGATTTCTGATTTGGAACTCGTTTGCATTACTATAATTTAAAATTAAGAAAATTTTGTTTAATTTAAACTGTGACCAGAATATGTTAGAAATTCTTCACTGCTTAACTCTTGAATATAGGCAGGAATAAAATTCGGAGAGAAGGTGTAACTTGTGGAGACCATTCCTGTTATCCTGTTCTGCATGCACTTCAGTATTGTGGATATTCAGTCTTCCGGCAATTTTTTCAAGAGATTTCACTTAACTGTTTTCATTTTCTTTAAATTGCTCTCATAGAAAATATATAAATATATCAACTTCATTTTTACTGACATATTTCAAAAACATTATTAATTAATTAAATTAAAAACATAAAACCTAAAACCTTTTATATTTTACATTACGCTCAAAGGGGCGTTTTTTTACATTTCGCACATATATATGCTTCGAGAGGATTTGAGCTAATGCCCCTTTCGGCTAAAAATATTGTAGCATTTTTCTTCTGACACCACGTTATTTTCTTCCTCCACGTTCGTACGGGGTTCGTGTGGATTTGGAGTGAATAACGACGACAGCGCTCGATGGAATACTGAAATACACTTCATTTACCAATATTAATTAGAACAGTTCCAAAACACTTTTACAGTCGTCGAAGATCTGCTACAAACACGCTTGAACCATCAGCGACACAGCCTTCAGGTTATCAGGCTATCACGGTGGAGACAGCTTCACTGCAAAGCCAGAGTACAGCTCCCGACTCTGCTTGGTCATTCTCGGAACTCCACGTACTCTTGAGATTCTCAACGTTACAACTCGCGATGCACTCGACGACACACAGAGCACAGCTCCCGACTCTTCGGTTCAGTTGTTCCTGGAGCTCAACACTCTCTCTCGACGATGCTCTAACCGTGATACACTAAGAGACTCGATGCACTCAACGACCCACTCAGCACTCGCTGTCCGGCTGTCAACTCGATCGACTCCGCACGGACTGACTAACTCGAGACTGAGTATCTCGCACTCGACGAGGCACACTCACCCTGACTGAATAACAGCTCTCTAGACGAGGCACATACTACTACTGACTGCGGACCAGCAGGGTTTATATAACTTTCGGCTTGTGTTCGAGAACATTCTGGGCTAAACCAGTAAGAATTCGTCCCAGAAGGTTCTCCATCCGTCCATGCTATAACGCCAATTTTGTCGCCAAATAGGCGATTTCTCGCCAAATGTGGCAACCCTGACTTCCCTTGCCATTTTATAGCAACCCTAAACCTTCTTTGCGGGGAAGCTGTCTCACCGCGCCTGTACATTTCGTAACAATATTTAAAAACAGCTTATTTTTAGAATTTCCAATAGACAGTCTCTTGAGTTGGAGATAAAAATATTTTATTTCGAACAGTGTTCCACTGCTACTGGCTTTCAAATCGTTTAGCCTGTTAATCGAAAATTCATTAATATTTTACAAAATATCAAACGGATAATAAAAGAAATTCAAAATTCGGACTTGCAAATGCCAATATTTGGGTGGAGGATTACATTACTCAAAAGTTGATGGCTCTAGATACAGCCTTTATTTTTTTACAATGCGTGGAACTTATATAGACTTATATGCAGATTCTTCATTTTTTAGTTTCTTTAAATAGAATACACGGCGATAATATTTGGTGGCAACAATTTGAAGAGTGAAACAGCGCTTTTAGTGATTTAGCACCAAAATGCAGTTTCGAGGATAATAGCCCTTCTGGGCCAAAAAAAAAAAATCAAGAGATTATTCCTGAAAAGCTTATTTTGAAGAAAAGGTTACAGAGGAAGCAGGTTCCTCAAAATGCATGTTAGGAAACTTACGCTTCTTAATTTACAAACGTTTATAGTAAATTTATTTTGTTTAAAAAAAGACGTGCTTTATTTTACTAAATCCTCGTTAAAGGTTTGCTTTCAGTTATGACTTAAAATCAAATTTTAGAAAGCAAAACTAACGTTTTATACATTTTAGAATTTCGCTTATTTATTTTTGAGATTACATTTAAATGATTGGTATCCTACTCGTTGGAATCAAATCTTTTATATTGTAGAAGAACGTAATTTTGTACAAATTAGCCAACACAAATTTCTCGTTTAACAAGTGAAAACGAAATTATCATTAAAATAATAGAACTGAATTGCATTATTTTACAAATATGTTCTCCACGTTATCTCTCCTTGTCCCCTCTATGTTATCCCTCCTTGTCTTATCCCTTATCAGTCCTCTGTTAGACACAAATAGATCTAACGACTTAAATATTTCGTAACTAGTTTTGTAAGTTATCATATCTGATGACATAAGCATAGGTTGCTTGTGAAGCACGTTAAAAATGTTGAAGTTTTGACACTTTTGTCCGTAAACGCATTTCCCGTCACATTTGCGTTATTCTTCTGGTAGATTCAGCATCAAAGAATAAGTTAGAGTAGAAATAACAATGGAATGAATTTTCCTTTTGATGTTCCGTGTTACTAAAGAAAGTAACATAAGCCATTAAACAAAACTTTAAGGAATTTTCTTTCCTTGCTATGAATTATTTATACGTCTCTGCATGTTGATTTCAAAACCGAAGCCTTTTGAAATCAAATCAATCATTTTGAATAATCTTTTACTTCGGAGCATTCTTTCATGCCTTTGCTAAATTCTGAAGATTTTTCACGTAACACTTTTTGAAACCGTTGCAACAGTTTAAAGTTGCACTCACAATAATCAAAACTCTCAAAGTAACAAAATACTTACCTTTGCAGAAAAACTGGCGATGCAGAGAATCTAACACCAAATTTATACATTTATGTATCACTTTGGTCATACATATGTGGCCTCTTTTTTATTTAAATTGATACGCTTATAATTTCAAAGTAATATTAAGAAAACTAGAATTGCCTCTGTTCTTCGTGGCATTATGATAAGTATTATGCAAATTTATATGAAAATATTCTACATTTCTTTGGTTTCGAGAGTTTGTAAATTCCACAAAGTATTTATCAGAGTTTAAAGAATTGTTTGTCGGTTTGATAAAAAGACCTTGCAAAAGAAGAAAACTGGGTTTAATCTTTCATGCCAATCTTTGTTGTTATTATTTAAAAATAAGAAGATTTTCACAGATGCACAAACACACGAAAGAATAATGAAATATGTTTTGCATTCGAGAGGAAGAAGCTTATTTTAGTCAGAGATAAGCTTGAATTTATTCGCAATTTTCATATTTATTTCGTAGTAATTTATGCAGATTTATTTTTCTTTCCTCGATATTAAATGTTAAAAATGGTATTCAAATTTGAGCGGAATTATTTAAATGAGGTGCAGTCTGAAAACCCTGGATTCTTTCCCTTCTTTTCTGTCAAAAAAAAGAAGATATCCTCAAAAGAAACTCGAATAATACTCTTATTGACGCTTTTAAAAACCATGTTTATCTCTCTTAGAGCAAACAAAGGTGGGAAATGGGATAAATTATCTTTCTGCGAGCTTTACGTAGTGATTCAAATACTTGCTCTCCCGATTTTCTACATACGAAAAAAGATCTTCTACTCATCATAGATATTCTTTGTCATGCAAGAGACTGCAATTAGTAAAATCGTGTTAATATTGTGAGCTGTTGTGGAACACACTCACAAAAAAATTGTTTTATTTGAACTCATCAATAGAAATATATTTAATAAACTAACTAGAGTTCTTTTGTGCGATTTAATTAGTCTATATACTTTCGAAATGTGCTGTTTGCTTTCTTTATAAATAATTTGTTCTTGAAACATCAATCAACAAGCACAGAGCGCTTCTAAAAGAAGGAATGGCCTTTAGAGTTATACAATAAGATAACCAGAGTTTTGAAATAAGGCAGATAATTGGCAGCCAATCGGTGATCTGCAGGCTTTGGAGATTTTCCGAAATCCTCTTTGATGTTAATAAATTTAGTGTTATTGAAAGAATTTCCAAATTTATATACATTTTCGTACTTCTAACCATCCTTGCATTATCTTCAAAGAAAGATATCTTAAAAATTCGTGTTAAATCCATCGTTGAAATCCATCCAAACATATAAAAGAGCTCAAGTCTCACACAAGAACAATGATATATAATTGAAAGAAACAAGCATTTTAATCAGAATAAATGAACATCGGAACAAAAGTAAAAAGTTAAAAATTTAAACAACAAAGAAAGTAACATAAGAGATGCAGGCTTTGCAATTCGTAATTTGTAAAACTTTAATCAATTTTTGATTGAGAAACTCAACGATATCAAAGCGAGCAATGGCAACATTCTGCGTATTAATAAATGTTGATCTCTAGCCCGTGAGACACTCGGGAATTTTAAAGATATGCTGTTTTTAAATATTTTGGGTTTTTCTGTTAAATAGAATTTCATGCGGCGTAAGCGCCAAAAACGTGATATTTAATAAATCAAGTAAACACACAAGACGATAAAAATAATAATAAAAAACGGTTTGTAAAGCCATATTAGTAAGAAAAGTAAACACTGATATAATGAACTGAAAAAAAAATACAGAAAAATGCATGACAACACTTATCGCTGCATCGAGAATTTTAAACGTATACTGCTGTGCCGATTTAATTTTTTTGTAATTTTAATGTTTAACTATACATGGCGTAAATGCTAAGAAATTTATGCTTAATAATAAAGCTAAAATGACAAAAAGAATGGAGTGATTTTATTGAGGAGTGATTTCAAGAGCAGACGTTTAGACTGCGAGGTTAGCGATAATTCATAATGCATGCATAAAATACTCTTGAAATATGATTCAATTATCTCTAGGTCGTGTTTCAGGAAACCGTTATTAATTACACCCGCTTCAGTCAAATATAATGTACATGTACTCTTTTCTTAAGAATACCAGAATTTTAAAACATCTACAAAGTCCATCCACGCTTATTCATTTCACTGGTCTTTCTTGTTTTATATTTAACGGGCAATAGAGCAAATTCCCCTATCACTATTTCTTTCAAAAAATGATTATGTTATAATCTTGAGTAGGAAGAAGCCTATTTTGAAGTCTCTGCAAGTATTGTTGTTTTAACTTTGGTTGCGTTATGGCTGGCTGTTAGATGTACTTGTTGTTGTTACATATTTACAAATCTTCATGTTTATATATGCCTAATCCACTGTTCACTGTCTTAAACTAGAAAAAGTCTAGCTAGACTAGAGGCTAGCTTAAACTAGAAAATTAGTCTTAAACTAGAACTGTCTTAAACGTTCACTGTCTGAAACTAGAAAACTATTTTTTTAAAATGCAGTTATGCATCCTTAACTTGTAATGTTCAACTAATTAACCAGTTTTTTATGCATATTCTTTTCTGTTATTTCTGTTTTTCCTTCAACTTTCACCAGCAAATTTGTAAAAAGCGAAAACTGAGTAGCAAGTGCAAGTAATTTTAGATAATGTGGATTGACACACTTCCAATCTATTTATCCAGCAAAGCAAGATCTCTCAACCGTGCCATTGAAATCTAATGTCTCTTTTGGTTGACGATAAGTTTTTTTTTTTTTTTTTTGTTTCTTTCTATTGAGATATGGTTTGGTTTATTTTATTATGTTAAGGCATTCGAGAGCTATTTGCCTAAGGAAGGGGGGGTGCCTTCGGGGAGGATTTTATGAGGAACACTGGCTCGTATACAGGTTTCACTTAGCGAAGACCCCCAAAAACTCCTATGCACCATTCCATTCGCTAGGATTCGAAACCCGATGGTGTATAGTGTATTAAGAATACGGCAAACCACACTAAGGCTATCTGCCTTAGGGAAGGGATGCCTTCGTGGAAGACTTTCTATGGGCAACTGGCTCGTATACACGTTACACATGGGGAAAACCACGAAAACGCCCATGCAGCCAGCCCGTTCGCGGGATTCGAACCTCGGACTGAATTACCAGTGTTCAGCGATTTTACCGCTCGGCCGCTGGTGGACCGATTCGAAACCCGACTCGAACTACCAGTGTTCAGCGAATTTACTACTAAGCCTCTGGTGGGCTCTTTGTGTTATAGATATGCCTTAATCGGAAGAAACCAAAGTGAAGCCGAAACATAATAGGTGATATCTTCATTATATTCTTATTGCTTGAATGCTTATATTGAATAGAAACCCCAGAAGTAGAAGTGCTTAGTTTTGCTACTTTTGAGTTTTAATTTAAAATAAGAAATAAAGCCTTAACTGAGTTTAATATTTATTGTTATTTAAGTTCCGTTATAACTTTGTGTAGTTTAAGTAAATGATAAATGGTCTCCGCAAAGTAATGTTAAGCAACTAAAGAAAGCTAAGTCAGACCAAACCTTATATTACAAAACTCAGCAGCAGAAGCTTATTTTAATGCCTTCTGTTCGTATGCCTTTTGCGTAAATCCATAACTCTTTGTTAAGCACATGATTGATTAAATTCGCTCATCATCCGAGGGCCATTAAAAAATGTCTGCCTTCATTAGTTTTCCGTCAACCGAAGGGACTGCCAATAAGGCGGGATTCTAGCAGTCCCTCTGCCTACCATTTAATCTTGAGAGCGTGCAAAATGAGTGTCTGTATACGACGGCTGTATCGAACTGGCCCAAAACTTGATTAAAAAGGAACATAATTAATACGGCGTTCGGACACCCCGCTACTAAACGCTCGGGGGTAGACGGTTCGGGTAATTGGTTCTCGCTTGGCCCCTGGAAACAAATTGTCACATCTCCGGTCGTCTGAGCGTTTTTTAAAGACCTACTCTTTTCGATATTTGAAACGTTCTTGAAGATGAGAAAAGGTTAAATGTCCTTTTCCACCAAACATAGATGAAGAATTTGCATTTATCTTGCAGAGTACCATTTGTTAACTCATTTGACATAGCACTTGCGTAGACAGGAAATCTGCGCCTGTCAAGAAAAAGAGGGAAAGAGAAGCTTAACTGATTTATTTAACTGAAATAACGTTATATATATTATGCATTCCAAATAAAATTCTTTAAATACTTAAAAGTTTCACACAAGCATTCTTCATGGAAATATGTTTCAATCGGCAAACTGAAGAGAAAAATTCTCTCCTTTGTTTGCAATTCGTAGTAAAAGGAAACATGAATACTTGTAGTTTTATACCCGTTTCTATTTCAATCTGGGTAATAAGAAGTACATTACTATTATCTACTTGAAGACACTGATGCCTTCGCGACGGGTTTCCTAAAGGAAACTTATTTGCATTCCCACTATATATGAAGAAGACACGCATGCAACCAGCCTATTTGTGATTTTATCCACTCGGCCATTAGTACTGCCCTTATTCTAATTCCCGGTAAACGGGGTAGCGGCATGTGATTTTCACGATCTTACCTGTGCGTAACTTAAATCTATTTCCCATGCTTAGTGTAATTGCAGATTCATATAAAAATGTCTCCCCAAAGATATATAACATAGATTGACAGCTTGCGTGCAAACAGCATAGAGCTCGCGAGTTTTTGTAAACGTAATGCTCATGTATATTTGTATTAATATAAACATTCGAGCGTATTTTTATAACATATTGTATTTCATCCCTTGAAATGTATGTATGTTTTTTGCATTGTGATAAAACAACGGTATCTAGAGCCATCAAAATTTGAATAACGTTATCTTCCATACAATGCAATATGGACGTGTGGGAGTCGTGATTTGAATTTGAAATTTGTTTTATTATCGATTTAATATAGGGTGCGGCAGCGTTCATAGTAGGATATTAAAAGCACACCATAAAGGCAGTAAATGTAATTTATTTATTACCTCTTATGTCAATTAATTGTTAAAGATATGCCATTTACTAATGTTTAAGTCATTGTCCATTGCGTGGATTACTTAATGAATATGATGAACCCTCTGCACAATACATTCATTTAGGCGCCGTTGGAAGCTTGCCATATGTGGGGGTAACGTATTTCCTGGGACATTGCCGACGGCAGTTCGGATGCGATCCATCCCTCAAGTCAGGAATGGTGGCACAACGTGTTCGGAAAACTTCTTGCTTCAGGTGCCCCAAAAGTCGGCACGTAAAAGATCAGGTGATCGAGGCGGCTAGGAAAATCTCACCAAAACGGGAAATTACATGGAAATGTCTGTCGCAATGGTCCGTCCATCTGGAACTTTCTTATAACGTCTCAAGTTGAAATGTTGCCAAAATAGACGCTGGGTAGCAGTAACAGAGCAGTTATTCTTGAAATAACTTTCAACAGCAAAGGCACGATGCTGTGCATTCCAACGATCCATATCACTTTCCCATTCGAAATGGCAGCTCATGAGTACACGAATGCGGCACGAGGTGGCGCGCATTCATGCAGTACATCATGGTGCTACGCAAGTCAAATTACGCTATGAACGCTGAAGCACCCTGTATTTTGTAGCACTTCAACAAATTGTTGATTAACCAACTCAAGGATTTCAAAGAGAGCAATGGCAACACTGTATCAAAAAAAAATTATCTCCAGTGCGCGAGACTGTGTATCGGAAATTCTAAAGATAGGCTCATTTTAAAATTATTTTGCTATATTGCTGTTGAAGTGAATTTTGTGGTTCGAGTACTTAAAATATGATATTTAATAAAAGAGGTAACACAAAAAAATTAAGAAACGCCCTATTTGGAGTAATGTAAAATCTGAAAGCTTTCAGATTTTTAAATTTTATTTTTAAATTTTCACAAAGATTTGAATTGCCGATCGTCCATTTGCTTGGTGGAAGTGCTAAACAAGTATATTACGAAAGCATTGAAGAAATGCAATAATTCCTCAAATTTCTTAGAAGTATTAGGTAGAAAAGGAAGTGGGAACGATACCCTGCTAGCCAAACCAGGGGGTAACGCGTTATTATCCTACACATATTAATCTGGGCATCATTGCAGAGATAAAAATCAACTGCATCTTACAACACGAAATCACCATAAGTTATAAATGGAGCAATATAGCATTCATGCTGTATAATAGAAAATAAATATTTCTAGTATCTTTGTGTCTACTTTATATTTATGTTAATGTGTTGTAATTTTTAACATTGCCTAAAATCGGGAATTTGAAATTACAAATTATAATCTTTGAGTTTTGTAGGCGGGAACTAAGAAAAAATAATGTCTTTGCCGGGATCCAAACCAGTTGCCAAGTTGACGTGCTAACAAGTTTTATTACAAGAACGTGGTCAATGGAATAAGAAAATTTCTGACAAACTGCTCATGTTAAAATTTTAATTTTGCACAAGTTTATATGGAGCAAAATCTAGATACGAATACTAAGCTATGAAGCGAGTACGGCGTTCCTTATTTTTAATAATGTAAAAAACAAAAATATCACAACATAGTTTCCTCTTTTACTACAATCCAGCACTTCTTAGAAAAGCCATGTTTGGGGGGGGGGATTTTGAATGAATCGTTTTTTAGTTACTGGAAGCGACATTTATATAATTTGATAAGTTATTTTATCACATTATATAAATGTGGCATGGTTACCTTTTTGCCGATCATCTTCAGAAGCTGATTACTAGAGCTCAAGTTAGCTTCATTTGGCGTGTAGAACGAAGTTATATTATCACGTCACGTTAATGTCACATGATGCCTTTCCTGCCAAAGTGATTAGCAGCAAAGGATTCACATTTATTTCTCATCATTAGCTCACATCTTAAATCTCTTCATCGAGATAATATCGTTATAAAATTATACACAAACTCAAAAGAAATGTTCCTATTTAAATATTTCCTCTTCTTGTTGCAAGAACGATATGAGTAATTCTTTTGTGCATACTGATAAAGTTGTTTCTTACAAAATAAAGGAAAAATGATAGTTTCACCGTCTTTGACCTCAACCTATCAGCAAATAACCATCTTTGGGGAAAGTACTGCAATGTGGTAGCATACTTAGTATAAAACCTTTTGTTAGTTTAACATCACGTAAATATCAATATGTAATATTGCATTCTTGACATCATGTAAATATCAGTATGTAATATTGCATTATTGACATCATGTAAATATAAGTATATAGTATTGCATTCTTAGTTATTTTTTTATTCTGATATTTTCGCGTCATTTTCTATCTCTTACACTGTGTTATTGTGATTTAGACCTTTACTGCAACTTCTCTTTTTCCATTTCCTCACCAGAAATGGTTTGCTTTATGCAATTAACGGCAAAACCTCGAGGTGATATCTGCCTAGTTGGAGGGATGCCTTCGTGGAGTACTTTCTAAGGGAAAGAGGCTCGTATACGCGTTACACATGGAAAAAGCTACTAAAACGACTGTGCAGCGAGCGCGTTCGCGGAATTCGAGTATCGGACCGAACTACCAGTGTTAAGCGACTTTATCGTTCGGCCGGTGGTGAGCCACCAGAAATGTAAATCAGTTAGAGAGTATTTAAGTCGAGGTTTTCGGACTGCAAGACAACGCTTTTCTGCCTCTCGTGCCAACGTTTCGCCAGGTCCGATAAGATAGTAATTGCTTCGTGTTATTTCCCTCGAAATTTAACAGTTACGTCGGTGAGAAGTTCTGAGCCAACTTAGAATTTAAAATAAGGTGTTAAGCCTTACTATAAATTACATCGCCACAAATGGACGCTGATTTGTGAATACGAGACGTGCATTTTATGTTCAAGTTCTGATTTAATAATTTGATGTTATTTTAACCTTCTTAAGTCTCTGTCGTTAATTTCAAATACAGCGATAATTCATCCAAGTCTGTTAGGAGTTGGACTCTAGTGTATATTACCAAAGAAGGTCACACTCTATAGCATTAATGTACTTTATAGAACTGTTAATAGAATTATGGGAAAATAATGAAAATATTGTCCACTGATGCTTTGAGAACGAGGTCGAAATCGAATTCTGAGTAGTCTTCATGCAACAGCAAAGCAATAGCTTCTAAACCAATATTCAAAATAATAAATATTTATTATTTTGAATATTGGTTTAGAAAATATAATAAATATTTATTATTTTGAATAATACATTATACATAATTTTTACTTATCTTGCGACATATTTTCCTTTATTGAATTTCTAGAGTTACCCGATGAGATCTTCATTTTTACATCACGTTCCTGAACTTTCGCAATCTCAGAACGTATTAAATGACGTTTTGAAAATTGTTTTTGCTGTGCTTTTTCATAATAAGTTGGTCAGATATTTGATAATTTGACATTATCGATATTCCAAACTTGCCGGATTATCGAACGTGTACTCTATCTGCTCATCAAGAGTGAAGCAAAAATCTTGAAAACATTGTATTTTTATTTGATTAAAATTTTCAACTAACGTCCAGTAGTGTAAATATTTACGATAATTATCTCTCACTGAATGCAAACCTGAGCTTTTGAGTACTGTTAGCGAACGAAATATTCAAATTAAATGGCTGATAATGTGCTGTGTATCGGATGCATGTTAGAATTGAGTGTGCACCGTTGCTTAAAGTTGATATAAGTTTTGACAGTGATTCGTATTCATTAACTATGATTCAAACTAAAAGGCAAAAACGGCTGTAAACTGGTAGACATATATATATATAATATATATATATATATATAGCAGATCAAACACAAGCAAATGGCAACTAAGATCTGCATACTCCTCAAAGTTTCATATCAAGAACTTGAAGCTGTTTCTAAACAATGAGTGGGTTAATATACAGCTTAGGCAAGAGCAAATCTTAGAATCTGAAGGTCTTTTCTGTCAGTGTTAACTTAAGAAACTATTAAATGACATGAAGCGAGTCGGTTTGAGACATTTCGGTTGCCACAGGAACTTCAATCAACCGTTCTGCTGCTGCATGAAGGTCAGGAGTTTGGACCTTACACGAGAAAATCAATTGATTGTATCTCACTCACTTCATCTTCCAGAATGACCATTTCAAGCTGGAGCTGTCTTCATGTTATACATAGCTGAGAAGAATTAGACAGTGTGCTCCTTTTGTGAGTGTGCATATAACCTAAATTGTGATTCTAACTATATTTTGATACGAAGAGTGGAAGGAACACGTAACTTGACTTTCTTTCTTCATGAGAGATCCAGTTTTCATGGAAACTGTTTCAAGGTTTGGGAGGACTTGCTAAACAATCTCCGCATTAAGCTGCGTATCTTTTATGGATGTACCGTAAACGATACCAGGTATGTGAATGATGTCCTGGAACCTAATACAATATTGTTTAGGATGTTTAGGTCATACTATTTGCTATTTGGCGATGATACTCGTCTGCATAGATCATCCCTGCTGTCAAAGTGCTTCAAAACTGAAGTTATCACTGTAGTGGACTGCCTAGCTTGCTCACCAAGCAACAACCTAATTGAACATGTGTGCGATGCCATTGTTTTAAAATTACAGCATGCCAAATTCTTCCCTGTTAAACATACCAATTTCAGACGAGTGACGTGAGATTCTACGTAACTTAACAGTTTCTGAAATTCTATGAAATCAAATGTGTTTCTGTGGTAGGTGAATGTGCACAATATAAAACGAAAATATGCCACGAATAGTAAAGACCATTATTCCATCATTCCTGAAGTTACGTAAATTTGACTTTAAATTCAAGATCTTGACATTAATGAACTGGAAAACATGTACTTTATGGTAAATAATGATTTAGTACAAATTGATTTTGAATATTTTTTAAATAACAGTTGATTTCAATCAGTATCCTTTAATTTTGACGAGCAGTACATTTATTTACTGCATTGAATCAAACTATAAATTTTATTTCTGCTTCAAATTTATTTAAAGTCATTAAAAGAGCATAACATGAAACATCATTATGAGGAATGGTTGTATTTTTATTACAGTTTAACGGTATAATTTTATTATTTAATGGCGAGATGGTAGAACTGTTTGAGGCAAAATTCTAGGAAGAAATAACATTAAAATAATAAAGATTATTATATTTCTGGATATAGTTAATGAAGAATCATATGAACTTTACTTTTTGTTCTTTCTAAAATAGGATTCCACCAGACTTATTTCATATAAAATTATATTTAAATTAAAAGACGTTCTGATACACTATTTCATACCACGTGGCCCATTATAAGCATTTAAGTGGAAAAATAAAGGCTGTATTAGAAATGTAAAACGTTATTGAAAGACAGATGACAGCAGTTGGATCATTTATTAAAACTTGACAGCATTCCGCATAATTAATTTTGAGGGAAAACTAAAAATATTGAACACTGAATATGAATTAAATTTAAAACGTAAGCTAGATTGAGATTTAAAATGAAAATCGAGTGAATGATTTTAGAAAATGCAACAAAATACGATACATACGAAAGAGTATTCTTGTTTTGGTCATATTTTATAAAGGCTGAATTTCGCTGGTCTTTCAGATTTTAGAAAACATACAAGAAGTTAAAAAAATGAGAATTCAACAGAAGTTCTCTTTTGAAAATTGTACATTGAAAAAATATGCAAACGGAAAAAAGAATATTGATTTAAAAACATTGGAAAATTCTTTTCAACCAGCAGCTCTGCATTTCAGACATTTTATATTTTGAAAGACGAGGAAGTTCTAGTGTTCCAAGAAAAGGAAAGAAAAGATCGATTATTCCACGTTATGTATCCCATTTAGGAATAGAATTCGAAATATGAAAGCATAAGAATACTTACAGATATGAAATGTTTCGAAATGCTCGATGTTTCTTGAAACATATCGGTCTCTTTCTTTATTACAGAAAGAACTAGTGTCTGATATTCTGCAATTCGAAATTTTTAAGCTCTTTTTGTTTTGATAATATAGATTAAGCTACTCTGTCGATGAATGAAAAACCATTCCAAGAAATTCATACCCGAGACAGGGATTTTATAAATTGAGATGTAAATGGTATTAATGGGAGAAAAGGTGAATTGAAAAGTAAACTTCATTTCATTTCTAACTTGGAATGCATTCATGTTCTTCCTCTCTACTAATATATATCAAATGGAGAGAATTCCTCTCGTTTAGAGTTATCATTTTCTGTAATTAACCACTATTGCTGTTCACCGTTCTTTGCTTAACTTATAAGGTATTTCTCCCGCCTTCTTAACATGCCTTCGTGGTGTAGTAGTCAGCCCACTCAGCCCATGGTTTGAGGCCAGGCGAGGGCATTGCTCATTTTTCATCTCTCCTGCTCCGAAGTACCTAATGTCTTTCCAAACTAATGAATGAACTATAATCCCATACAGAAACCCAATTTGAATCATAAATAAAATTTCATATTTGATCGAATCATATGATGACAGTATTATCTCTCTGTGAATTGAGACAGTGCCAGTGAGAATTCAGCTAGCCTTTCGTCTGAAGGATAATATGAAAAAATAGCAACTATGATGCATTTATTTGCAACGTTATTGCATTCCTAAGTGGATTGTTAGCGAACACGTTTAACACAATCATTGCTTCTACTGCAATACTTGCACAAATATTTTCTTTTCTATTTTCTTCCAGTTGTAAACATTTGTTTCCGCCATTTTTTCATCGACGAAAGAAACATGCTACGTCAAAATCACATTGGAGACGCTCGGGCCCTTAAAATACTTCTGGTATTCGGTTCTTTCGTACTCTCGTTCATACTCATCTTATTCGGATTCATCGGGTAAATTTATTTAAAACCATTACTGATAGTACTGACTGAGACAATACAACTTTCACAAAGAGCTGTTCCTAGTAATTAGTATTAAACAACACAATTAATTTTTCTTGATCTTCTGGAATTCTGCATATATAACATAGATTCCTTATGAACAGGAGAATTAAAATAGAATACTAACATAACTTTCCGATAAGTATTATACTTGAATCTCTGATGACATCAAATGAGCACTGACCTGCATAGAAATAAGAGATATTTAGAAGAGGAAAGCTCAGGTGCAAAATTTTAAATTAAGCAGGAAAATAAGTTGAAAATGACGTAGATTTCGAATACAACTCTTTTGTTTTCTGAGGGTATCAGGTACAGGTTCCTCTTCTTCAAGAGAAAATAAAATGCTTCTGACGACATAGGGGTCTCTATTGAGCTCATGTTTCATCACCCTCAATATCGACAGTTTTTTTGCACATTTATTCCAACAGGTGGATTTTTTTGACTAATTTTAAACGTTAGAGTTCACTCTTCATTCATAAACTCTATCTATATTTTTAACTTTCTGTTCATGAACTCTACATATGATTCACTTATAATTATTACTTATGCTATTTATGATTTATTTTATGAATTGAAATTGAACTCTTTTTATAAGCTGTCGGACTGTCCTATTTACGAAAAGACAAATTGCTTATGAACCATCTTTTACTATCATAAATATTTTATCAACTCTTTTGTAACGGGTGAGCTATTTTGAAACTAAGTGATAAACTTTCAGACTTTTGTTTTTTTTTTTAACAAGACCCTTTTATTTATTTATTTATTTATTTTTTTGTATACGGATATAAATTTCGGAGAACCTGAAACATAATTAACTCCTTTAAAACATAGCTTTTCGATTAAAAGCAAGAAACGAGAATATAAATTGCTTAATATTCCTAGATATTGAACATATAACACTTAAGACTCAGACAAATAAATCTTTTCTGAGGAGGAAACGTGCAGTCTTTTATAATATAATTGAATTTCCGTAAATTGTGTAGCAAAGAAATTAAATAAAGGAGCCCTCGAATTGTTCCATCCAGTTGACCTCCTCTTCTAATACTAGAAGAGGTCGAAGATGGGTGGGAAAAGAAAAGCTTTCTCTTCGCTCCAAATCCAGGTCCGCTCGGGTTTAAGACGACATAATCTTCTATCGTAACTAATCCCCGATATTTCTGAAGGAGACTGAAAGGAAAGGAAAATCCTAATCTCTCCTCTGACAAACTCATTTCGGGTTTTCTCTTTTGTGTGCTTTCCGGGCTTTGTTTCTTAGCAGAGTTACAGATTTAACATTGTTAGTAGCGTCCAACACACTTTTTTCTTAATTTTTGGGCATAAGGAAGAAGGAGTTTGCACCCAAGATAATAAATATCTCAAAACTGTTTAAAATTCATTTTTCAGAATATTTGGCTCACTTGACTCGAAATTCATATCTTTGAAATTAGCAAAGCAAAGAGAACAATTATTCGTAAAGGTAGGATGGATGCATCATTTTCTCAAATTTAAATGCATGTACTGATACTAATTTAATCTCTCAGAATGCCAAATTCTTGAATCCTTTACATAATAATAATAATAATAATAATAATAATAATAATAATAATTCAAATATTTTTTATCCAACGCAAAATGCTAAATTTTCGTTTTATGAACCTTATATTTTCTTCTTCCTATCCGCATCGTTTCGTAGTATAATTAGAAGAATACTCGACGCATATTGGAGAATTCCGGGCTAGGGCACAGCAAATTTTTCACGTCTCCCGCTTCAAAATAGCCTAACGACTTTATTAAGTGGTGCCTGAACTAAAAGGTTTTGCACAAAAATTTGTCACAACCATGAATTGGCGTTTGGGTTCCCTCATTCCCAGCCGCCCTTTAAAAATGGAGGAGTATATAAGATATTTTCTCCCTCTTTTCTGCATGCTTTCGTGGTATAAATGGAAGCACACTCGACGCATATTCGAGAGATCCAGGGCTCGATTACACGTCTCTTGCTTCAACATAACGTAATGACCTTGCAATAAAATAACAAAAATAACCTATTGACTCTACAATAAAATAACCTAATGATTCTGCAGTAAAATAACCCAAAT
Source organism: Stegodyphus dumicola (assembly GCF_044657685.1). Taxonomy (NCBI): domain Eukaryota; kingdom Metazoa; phylum Arthropoda; class Arachnida; order Araneae; family Eresidae; genus Stegodyphus; species Stegodyphus dumicola. The sequence continues at coordinate 293,031,377 of NC_140768.1, forward strand.
AACCTAATGACTCTACAATAAAATAAATAAAATAACCTAATCACTTTACAATAAAATAACCTAACGACGTTACAATAAAATAACCAAAATAACCTAATGATTTTACAATAAAATAACCAAAAGAGTTTAAGGATTTTACAATAAAATAACCAAAATAATCTAATGACTGCAATAAGATAAATAAAGTAACCAAAATAACCTAATGACTCCACAATAAAATAACTAAAATAACCTAATGGTTTTAGAATAAAAAAACCAAAATAACCTTTTCATTCTACAATAAAATTACCAAAAGAACCTAATGACTTTACAATAAAATAACCAAAATAACCTAATGACTCTACAATAAAATAACCAAAATAACCTAATGATTTTTAGAATAAAATAACCAAAATAACCTAATGACTCTCAATAAAAATATATTTCCAAAGTTTGAGTTGCAATTTTAAAGGTGGTTTAGGGTACGATTATATGCAAAAGCTGTTAAAGTTAAGTCATAAGTTCATGGGATTCTCATGTGTCCTCTCTAGGGTTAGCCACTGAGGATGTGCAGGGATGTGTCTAACGTTACAAACAAAGCAAACTCTTCAAAGGGATCAATTTCCAATTTCTTCTGTATCTCTCACAAATACTTTAAAAATACATATATTTGACACAAGAAATATCGTTTCATTAATCCGTTATAATGTGCTTTTGCAGGTTTTGCTGTAATGCATTATTCCGATAGATTTTCGAAAATATGTCGTGATCTTAAGATCAGAAATCTAAACAAAACTTTACTTTCATGTGTTTCAAGGGCTGTATAATTAATAACCTGAGATTTTGTGCCACAGAGCTCATTTAATATTTGGATTTATTCAAGTATAAGCATGAAATGTAATAAATAGGTAAGGAAAATTATAAAAAAAAATAATTTCAATAAAACCATAATAAAATACATAACGTTTTGTGATATAAAATACAATTAAAAACATTGCTTTTAAATATTATATCTTCCCCACGAACTATAAAAAAACTATCTGGTGTGGATACCACAAGACTTCCTTACACGGTCTATTAAATTATACTTCATTTTAAACTTATTTTCTCGAATTACATTTAAGATGTATTACTAATTCAATCAAATGAGTTCTCCCTTCGTGGCGACACATAAAATCTTAAAACATCTTCATTAAACTTTGTAAAGTACAGAAAAATCTAAAACACCAAATACAGTTAAAAACTACTACAAAAAAATTTTTACAATTAAAGTTTCTATGCAAAAGCAAGCAATTCGGCCCGAAGGGAGGAGGGACAAATTTTCGGTGCTCAAAACTGAATGTTAACCTTTGGTCCCCCACAGCTAATTTAATTAATTATTCTAGCAAAGTTCAGACGTAAACAAATGGTGGTCTAGTTAGGCCTAGCGTTTTTAGACATTTAAATTATTGATTAATTCTGCAATCTTAGGATATAGATTAATTTAAGTCATAAAAATCTTAACCGGAGCATAAAAACCATATAATTCAATCACTTTTAAAGTACAAATTCTGATATGGACGCCCACCAGCGGCTGAGCGGTAACGTCGCTGAACACTGGTAGTTCGGTACGAGGTTCGAATCCCGCAAATGGGCTGGCTGCATTGATGTTTTCGTGGTTTTCCCCATGTGTAACGTGTTTGCGAGCCAGTTTCCCTTAAATAGTCCTCCACGAAGGCATCCCTTTCTTAAGGCAGATAGCCTTCGAGTGCTTTGCCGTAATCTAATAAACCAAACCAAACTGATATGGACACCACAATTTCCTTGCATGCCTATTGAATTATACATATATTTTGCTGTTCTTCATTTAAACTTACTTCCTCGAATTTCGTAGGCGGTATATTTCTCATTCAATCAATTCAGTTCTCACTTCCCAGCGAGCAAAAACACATAAAACTCAGAATGTTTTCATTAAAAATTGGAAACTACAGAAAACTCAAAGCACGAAATGCAGTTAAAACAGTTTTAAAAAAATTTGCATAAAACTAGAGTTTCCACACTTTAAAAAAAAAAAAAAAAAAAAAAAAAAAAAAAAAGAAAAAAAAAAATCGGCCAACGGTTTAGGAAAACCAAACTTTCGGTGCACAAAATTTTAAGTTAACTTTCAGTGCCTTTGGGCAAGATTTACACTAAATTTGCTGCAGAAATTGACTTAATTCAATATTCTACTACGAATTTCAAATGTAAACGAATAGAGACTTCTTTAGGCTGAGTACCACTTAAACAACTTTTAAATTGTTATAATCCTACAACTAATGCATGCAGATAACCTGAAGGCATAAAACCCTTAACCGGAACATAAAAACATAATTGAATCATTTATAAGACAAAAAATACAGTTTACCAACGTATGACAATAACAGAAACCGAGATCAACGAACCAGGTAACAGAACGGGAGTATATATACATATATATATTGCTGTGGCGGATTGCAACAAAAAAGGGGTGGTGCACAACTGCATGTTATAGCAGTCCCATATACTAAATTTCAACGTTATACGACTAGTGATTTTTTTTAGATAAATACGTATGTACGTAAGTACAGATGTTACAATAAAATCTCTTCTGAATCCATTTTAAATGAATTTTACAATCTCTTTGTAAAAAGGAGAGCTTTGGTCTGTCTGTACGTACATATTTCACGCAAAAATATCTTTGAAATGGATTCGAAATTGGCTAAAATATATATTTTCGTTGAAATACGACAGCCTAAATTTTCGTGATTAGAATACTTCCTTTGCTTCGTATACGAAGTAAAACGATTCCACAGATTGAAAACTGTTTTGTAATGTTGACTGCATTGGAAGAAATTAAATTTCTTACGTTTTAGCGTAAAAATCAAATATCTACTTCTGGGAAGTAATGGCATTAACATAAATATATAACGGAGGGTTCGATACAGAAATGTATTTTAATACTAAGCTACTGAAAGGAGCATAATTTTGCATTCTGCGTATTGAGATTTGAAACAACGTTTTGCGAATCTGAAATGCCTAAATCATCCCGGGATTCGGGCATACTAGCATCATAATAGTAAACGGTTGTGGATCACTGCAAAATGTATTTTTTAATTTACATACCATAAAATATCTTAACTCTTTATTACAGTTCTTTTCCGTGTTTCAACATCAATCGTAGAGTTATTATGGACTGTGCTCATCAAACGTATATCTTCTTTGTCTTTCTAATTCATAACCTCATTTTTTCTCTTTTTGTGCTGAGTAGACGTTGAATATCTCTCACTCTCTTGTATCCTATGTAAAATGACGCGAATATTCATAAAGACCCGGGGAATTCAATAAGAAATAGAATGCCTGATTAGTACTGCCCTCTAGCAGGTATTAGAACAAACAAAAATATAAACTCAAATAAGTAAACATTTAGAAAGCGTTTTAAACGTTTAAAAGTTTTGAAATGTAGAAGAACGCTTGAAGCGCTTTACCGTCGCCCAGCAGAAATTTCACTTGAACGCTCTAGACGCGTTACGGACGACGAAGAGGCTACTAATATAATACTCGTGTTCGAGCGTTCAGGAACGTTTTTATTTTCAGATGGATATGTATTTTGATTGCAAATTCGTACATTCTTGCACAGCATTAATAACCTACGTCTACTGACTTCAGTTTTACCCTTCCTAAAAGTTGCAAAGTAAACTTAACAGATAAGGTTTACTGAAAACGATGCCCACGGTTTTAGTAGAGATTTAATTGATTTTAAAGTCTCAAATAAACCTGTGTGTGTGAAAATGAACAATTTTGTTAGTAAAAAATCTAATAATTATTCACTGCGAAACGCCTACACCGACGAACTTTTGGGAAACTAATATACCAACGTGATGAATATAAATGAAATGAAAAAAAAAAAAAAAAAAAAAAACTACTGTTACTGACAAATTCCCGCCTTTAGGTATTTACCGAATGAGTCATGCATACATTGAACATTTTGCAAGAGCGATGCATAAAAATTCCGGATTATATTTGAAATTCCTCATAAAATACGTGATTTACAATCACATATGATAAAAACTCTTATTCGCTAAATTATGTATTTATAAAATATAAAAGCATAAATATGAACCTTAAAATGATTTCAAGCTAGTGTTATACATAACATAAATATGTAAGAGTACTCGTGGTTTTCATAAGTACGATTATGAAAAGTAACTTTCATAAGTACTTTCATAAGTACGATTAAAGTGCGATTTCCAGTAAAGATCAAAAACGATTAACGTTATTATCAGACATCGGGTGTAAATAAAACAACCATTAATTAGATTTACGACAAAGTGCGGTAGCATATGTTAAGTATTGGTATTGTATATTTAAAAGTGGTTGATTAAAATAACGACTGAAGAGATAAAAAAATGGAATAGAAATAAATTTTATTTCCTTACTCTTTCATAGTTCTAACATTCATTAACATTTCAAATGTAGCATCCTTCGAAATTCATCGTAGATTGCTTCAGCTATTTGAGATCAAATTTCTTCCTTTCCTAGAAACAGTCGTAAATCTGCATAAAACTCAAATAACGAGATATGAAATAAAATGAAGGGTTTAAGATTGAGGCTTCTGAAATAAGTATAAAGGTTTCTCTTTCTTGATATATTATCTTACATTTTACGGTTCTTGAATTTTATTGCCATGTAAGTAAAGAACAAGACGTAGATCTATACTCATAGTCTGAGTTTTTAAATGCAAACCGTTTCGTTCGAATGATGATGAAATCAATTTATAAGGAAAAAGATTCTTTTTAATTTTATTAATTTTATCCCCACCAGTAATTGTTTATAAGATTATTCAATTGATTTTAGAAACCAGAGGACAAACACAGAAGGAACTAGACCAAATAAAAAATTATAAAAAAAACACTAAAAGGAAAAGAAGCCAGCCTGTTATAACGCTAAAAATATCCAATTAAATTCCGCATATAAAAATGGTAAACGAGTTTAAAAGATTTAAATTATCTGTCTTAGTATTACTACGACAATATCTGTAAAAACCATTTTCCACGACAGATGGACAGTTATTAGTCTGTTTTGCGTCTAGAACTTCGTGATCACACACGATACAGTTAGGACTAGGAAAAAATCCAAATGTGTGTAAGTAACATACTAAATCTGCCAGTACCCACGTTTATACAGAAAGCTGAAACAGCATATCCTGTGGGGAAACTAAAGCATTGCATTCAGTAAACGTCCTTACAGTCCTTTTCTTATTTTAGTAAACGAGGTATCTCAAAACATCCGAATTTTTCAGACATAATCAGTGAAATTGCATTCTAAGACAATCTTTTACACAAAATGACCGGTATTAAATGTCCTTGTGATTCAATAACCATATCATGGAAGTAATAGCAAACGTTTGATGAATTATAATAAATTTTTGGCTGATATCGGAGTAAAGAAAGTGGATAAACGAGATATACAGTCAAGTACACTCATTTTGATAAGAATTTTAACCCATTTAGTGCCGAACGAAAGTATCGTACGAATGCGAATTATACCGGTGCAATTTAACGAATTTGACAAGGTCTGGGAAAAAGATTATAAAAACCAAGCAAAGAATCATATTTACAAAAAGCAACATATTACGAAATAAAAAAACAAAGTAATGCTAATTGCATTTCAACATTTTTTAGTCCATACGAATAACAATAATATAAAATATTACGAAAACGCAAAAACAATTTTTTTGAAATGAAATCAGACCGTTTATAAATTTTCATAAATTTATGTTGAGAGAGAGTCCTCTCACAATGCAATCAGCAAGGTGATGTTGGATACGTAACGTCGTTCGGACTTTTCGCAAGTGCAGCTAACGACGATATATAGTCTTTCGGTACTAAAAAGCTTAAAGATTCAAATTTAAAATTTCATATGTGATTATATTATTAATACTTAACGCTTCAGTTTATAATTTTCATCTTTAAATCACACTTTTATACAAATTTTACAATAATACTTTAAAGGTTCTGTAAAGAAGACTGAACCACGACGAAAATAATCATCCATAGGGGGTTCAGAAAGAGACACAGAAAATATGTCTGGATTTTCAAAATATGTTATTATAACTTTAATAAATAAGGTGTTCATTTTTTTAAAATATTGATATGCAAATAAACTGAATACTATTTGATAAATTAAAAAAAAGATGAAAATGAAACACTTTACAATACATGAATAAGGAAGCGTGAACCAACTTCCTTGCCAGAAATCCCGCAGTATCTCAAACAATTAAGTTCCAAAAGGTACAGTCTTTCTCCCAAAGAATTTCATTTCGTGAGAGTTCACGAAGAACTTTGTATACAGCGAAATTTTTAGTGATTTTCGCTAGCTAATCGCAGCCAGAATAACCACTGGAACATCAAAGGTCAGCGGACTAAGAAAAAGATTGAATACAATTTTGAAATCTTTTTTAGGATAAATGGAGCAAAAGATTTTGGTTTCTGAAAACTTTCACTATTTTTAATTAAGCTTAAAAATTTCAACATGCTCGACTTAAAGTTTTAAAACATTTAGCTGTAAAAAACAGAAAATTTCATATGAACTAATCGTAAATGATATCTGCATCACGCAATATACAAAATTCGAATATCTTCAAGATTCAAATCATGAAGTCATTTTTCAGGCATTAAAAGGTAGTTAAGGTAAATCCACTGTGAACACATAAGTTATTAGATAAGAACAAGCAAATTAATCTTTCATTATTTGTAATATTTGACACTAATTAAAAAAAATCCAGTCTATTCACGATAGCCTTTTTTTTCAGTAGCTTTTGTTCTTAACGTGACGCCATCACAGTCAATTTTATTAAATGCTGACTTACTATAATAAACTCAATTTGAAAACTACAAACTTAAAAAATAAGAGGCTGAAATTCCATCCCTTTTGAGAGATGCGAATGGACAGCGCTTGCAGTAAAGTTTTAATTCTGTTACCACATTCTGAAGTATTACAGTATAATACAACCGACAACTAAAGTACGAGTATTATAAATTATAATTCACTAATTATAACTAAGTATCATAATACCACCGAGAAGCAACTAAAATAAATATATTGGATTTAATAAAAAGCATATTTAAATTTTGCAATAAATGACTCAATATGGCACATGCAGATACATTCTAAGTTAAAAATGAAACCATGAAATACAGCCGAACTTGGAAGAAAATAAAGTATCGCTAAAGTTCTCTAAACATTAAATGTAAATCAGAAGTGTAAAGAAATAATCGCAACAACACTATCCGAAATATGGTGGATAAAGCATTAACATGCTGACAAAACTAATAAATGCGTATTGATGACGAATAAAATAATCCTATTTCATATTCTAATCATCAATACTTGATATTTAGAAACACTAGAAAATATTTGTTTTAAGAAAATCAATTACACTAACATAACAATTCACCTTTTTCAATTAACAGAAAATGTTTTCACTGAAAAGCAGTAAACCTTGAAAAGTGAAACCTAAGCAATATTCATGGCGTGCGGAACCAAATTTACGTAACGCAGTTCCGTAAAAACTACGGTATACTCAGCCAAGCTAGTGTAAATCGATATCGTTCGTTTTTGTAACAATTAAAACTTGCTCCAGAATATGCCAGAGATGTTGCATATACCAGATCTAAAGAGTTCAACGATGCAAGCTCCTAGGAAACATCATGATAATCAAAGGAGGTTTGGACTTCTGAAATTGATTACCTTTGGAAACTGATTACCTTCTTCTTCACGTTTAGATTAAGTACGTTCAAATGAGTCTCACGACGTAAGAATTAGAATACCGAACCTAATAGTGTAAAGTATTTACGTTTTAATAATGGTAATACTTTATCTGACATACAACGGCTAGAGCTACATAATCGACATCTGCTAATCTGTTGAGAAAACGTTATACCATTTTGATAACATTTTGTTTGGTTTGAGACCTGCCGGTTCGGAAGGATTTACAGTTTAACAAAAATTACGTTCCAAATTTAACATACTAGGAAGATTTTTTAATATAACGGGCTTGCCTTTTTATGAATAATATTTTAATGATTTCCGTTGGTACGAGTTATGGATTTTTAATGCCATCCTCCTTCATAGCTTTCTAAATTACCATTTTTCTTACTGTCGGTTTCGTAAAATCAAACATCGGTTGTAACAGTAATAATACTTCATCACACATTAAACTTCTGGAAACGGGATTTATTTGGCTTACCATTCCCTTTTATGAAATTGTTATCAGTACTTTTCAATTACATGTAAATAAAATGGTAGCCTTTCATTCACGCCTTGATTCTTTACAGTTTTATTAAACGAGGTGAACATTTAAGCGAAGAGATTCTTTCAACTTGAATAATAGAGATTATCGAGATCTTACCTGCAGTCAGTCGAATGAAGAGAAAAGTCAACTTTTCCACCAGCAGAAAAGTTCGCGTAGAATTTCTCCGAGGAGATAATAAATATAAAAAAAAACACACGAAGTCTACCTTTCGTGAAATATGAGACCACGGTTAATTAAGTATTAATATGGGGACGCAAACTGGGAAGTTACGGATACAGCTATCTATCCAGAGTCGAATGAGTGGGACACACGTGCAGCTGTCACATCCGCGAGCTACAAGAGCGCCGATAACTTGTTCGGTGAGCGCCGGAGACACTTCTGTGGCTCCCGTTCTGCCCGGGAATAAAACGGGAGAGAGAGCGCGAGGGCAACGGGGGTGTTACTGGAGTCGAAGATCGTCGCCAGGAGTGTAGCCAAATGAAGCGATAAGCGAGGTCGTCTGGCTGAAAAGCGCGACGACAAGCTTGAATCTCGGGATGGCAGTTAGAGGATGAAAGTGAAGATGCATCGGAAGAAGCATCTATGATGAGGGGAGAAATATTTTTAACGTTAAGCGTAATGCGTTTATAAGTACTCAGCTTAGACTCTGTTAGTAAAGTTCCAAATAAAAATACAAATGCCCTTGAGCGAAATATTATCAAGAAGATTTTAATTAGCATTTGCAACAGTACTATTATATGACGCAAGAAAGCTTTAAAGAGAGATTTAATTTCTTAGAAGTAATTTACATAGCAAACATTTTTTTCCCATAGTGATCAAGTTCCTCCATTCCTTTCAATACAGATATACTTCGTACTTTCAAAGTTATTCTCTTGTGTTGTTGCGCCTTGTCTCACTTGTTCGGCAATAACATCAGAACAAGGTCACGAAATTCGTCGCGGCAAGGAGAGCAAGGTTTCGTCTGTCGTTGGCTAGAGCCTTGAGCACTATACACATGACAGCCCCAGTTGTGATACAGAGCAACCCGGGGGAAAACTCGTCCGATGGTCTTCCACCTTCCTTCCCCTATTACCAACCTATCGAGAGGACTTTCGGCTGGCCAAGTATTTAAAGTGCTCCCATGCCGCAAAGGCAGTATGCATTTGCAAACATCCATGCTGTCTCCGGGATTCGAACCTGGGCCCTTTGGTATCGCAGTTGCTGTATCATGTATTAAGTATAATCATATATCACTTATTAGAAGCCTTATGCAATAACATATATGACTTCGTATTTACATTGTATTATGTTAAATGTATCGTAATCTGCTATTTACACAAATGCAACAATTCCTTATTGCCTGTTTAAACTGTGTCATATGCACATCTATTTTTAACTGGCATTATATTTTCAATGTATTTTACCGCAAACATATTAATCCATACCTTTGTATTCATCATTACTGTAATCTGCTGTAAACTACTGTATTTTTGTCATCCTATACTGGATTTTTATCATACTGAACCGTATTTTTATCATATTATAATCTCTCTATAGTTATATGTTTGACTTCTTCTCAGGAGTTTATTCTCGCGCTGTGTCCTGTATTAAGTTTAATGATATATCACTTGTTAGAAGTCTTATGCAGTAACACATATCATTTCTTAACTACATCGTATTATGTTAAATGTATCGTAACCTGTTATTTACACAAATGCAACAATTTTACTGCCAAGGTATATCACAATTGTTTGTAATGAATCATTCATTTTCAATTATTTACTCATGTACTTGAATGAGTGTTGTCCTAAGGCTTCTCTAGATCATGGCGCACGTAGTGCTATACTAATTAACCGTATGGTACAGGCATAGTGCCAACGTTCCCCGTTCCTTATCCTTATCCTTATGCTTGGTATCGCAGTAGACTCTTCTAAGCACTAGGCCCACCAGCGGCCGAGCGGCAAAGTCGCTGAACACTGGTAGTTCGGTCCGAGGTTCGAATCCCGCGAACACGTTGGCTGCATGAGTGTTTTCGTTGTTTTCCCCATGTGTAACGTGCATACGAGCCAGTTTCCCTTAGAAAGTCTTCCAAGAAGGCATTCCTCCCCTTAGACAGATAGCCCTCGAGGCTTTGCCGTAATTAAATAATCTAACCACTATACCGTCTGGGCGGCTCAAAGTTGTTCTTCTGGTAGATCCTTATCACAGTACGAGGAAAATATTTTTTCTGTATTTATAAAGTTGTCATACATAGTTTTTGTGACATCTTTTCCGCTCTCGTACTTTATCCGAATGTAAGAGCTTTGTGTTTTAGAAAGAAACCAGAGGTCTTGAGCAGCTATATCAAAGAAATGGGTTGTTGAACTAGACTAAGCCCTAGGTTCTTAGTAACCGGAATAATTTTGATATGTTTATACTAATATTAGATTTCCGGCTTAGACAAAGTTATCGACACTATCCCAGTCATGTCCAAACGAGTTGAATAAACGTATTTTCTGTAAGGAAAATATATTAATCGTATACATAAGTTACATTTTTAAAACAGAATACAATTTTGGACCTGGCTTACATGTTACTGTATCTGAAAATGTTATAGTGAAATGAAGTTACTTCGCTAATCCATAATGTATGGCATTGTTCAGACTGCCAGAACAATGCCATACATTATGGATTAACGTAGTAATTTCATTAGTAGACAAAGCAAGCTGTGCTACATTGGAATATCTCAGGAAAAAAAGTATCTTCGATATCACGTTATAATACTACAGAAAAATAAATCTACATTATTTTTCAGCTAATAAGCGCCAACTTTTGATTAAGCGTTCGATAAGCAATGGCGGCCTGAACAGTTTTTCGATTTCTTTGGATTTTTATTAAGAACGTTGAATCAAAATTTGTCGTCTCGGTACAAATGATCAAATCTCGAAAGGCTTTAATATATCGTCGTCGTTTCAGGCTTTAATAATTGTGAAAGGATACTCGCATAATGAATCGTGAGCACAAGATGGAAAGAAGTACAATTTTTACTTTCATATTTTTGATTAACTATTAAATATTTGCTGAAAATGTGAAATGGAAACTTAAGCATCATAGAAAATTAATGCAACTTATTCCACTTAATAGAATTTTAAATTGACTTAGTTAACTAACAAAGGTCATCAATAAATTATTTTTTATAAAGTTTACTAGTAATTTTCCATGGTAAGTATATTATAAGAAAGATTAGAAAGAGGAAACTAAGTAACTTCATGGACTTATCTATAAAAAAATTGCTAAGGTAATTATGAAATTATTTTCTCCACTTTTGTTAATCTGATCGTCATGCGATCATTTGAACATTTATTTTTTACCAGGATATTTTTTCGACGACGATGTTTTTAAACTACGAAGTTTTTGAACCGCTTTATTTTCGACGACGAAATTTTGTACCACGATATTTTCTTCTTTGCTTTATTTTCTCCCACGATATTTTAGGCATTAACCCAATTCGATGGTAGATTCAGATAGTACAAAATGGTCTTATTATCAAACATACATGAAGTTTTCTTAAGAAAAAATGGGATTTTAAACACTCCCATTCTGTACTTTATCTTATTTGTTCGTAAAGGAAAGTGTCCCAACTAGTGCAATGTCGCTCTGGTAGATACTGCTCTATATCAAAAATTTCAACTTCAATCCATTCACATGTACCACGATTTCAGCCCAAATACGGATTTAATGTGTCTTTTTCGGGACGGCAGACAAACCTATCACTAAGATACCGAAAGTGGCAAATCAGTTGCTGCTAATTTCTGTTTGCTTCATCAGAATACGATACGAGTCTTTTGTGTTACGCATATACTACTACTTCCAAACTTGAATTTCAAAATTTCACGATCATTGTTTTATTTACTGTTAAAGTCAAACTGATTTCTAATAGTCACATCCTTCAAAAATTTATTTCAAATAATGCACGTATTTTTCTGAACATTTAACTCGGTTACATTCTACTTCATTTAAACTGTGTGGGGTGAAGCTACAGATATTTTAAGAATTGGAAATTGCTGAAAATTACATAATTTGTGGCTAACATAAAATTAATGAGTGCACATGTTTAAAAGATAACAGTAAAGATATTAAATTAATAGGAAATTGAAATAATAACTAAGCTAGCAATTATTTATTATTTTTTATTGCAAAACATAATATAACTGACAGGAAAATATATCGTAGCTCGTGATCTCAACTATTAGTATACCCGAAGTATTTTCCCGAGTATTCTTTCATAACCCCAATTGCCTTTGGTAGTCAAGTGGCAAGAAGTGTAGTTTGCCCACTATTCGATTTAAACTTGCTTTTAAATAATTTTTTGGCAGAAGGAATGGCAGAATATATGTTAATTATTAAAAAACAACCCTGAGGTTTTACCTTTAAATAAGCGATGGCATTTAATTTCGCGTTTTGATAGGACATCTGAATTTGTATGGTTTTCATAAAAATTTCCGTCTCAAATTAGAAGATTTAGGGGATTTGGAGGAGCAACGTTTCACATTATTTGCAGAAAGATATACCTCAACTATTTCTCGTTTGTTCTCAGTTTCCATTTTAGCAATTTAAGATCCTACACTTTCAGTATTAACACAGAGCAAGCATTTTCAGATTTACCGCACTGATACCTACTCATTATGTCTTCGTAAAATAATGAGAGTTCAGTGTATATTTCGCAGAAGTATATTCATTATGAATATTCCTTTCCGATCAAAAACGGTCAAAAATTTGATCTTTGCTCGAGATTTCTGAGACCGAGTTATCTATAGCTGCTGCGAACATTATTCAGCCCAACGAGGTGATAGCCATTTTGTCTCAAGATTATAAAAAAGCACAACGTTTCCTCTATTTAAAATAACAGAATTAATCCCACTTTGCAGCAAAACTTTATCGTTATTTATTGCTTCCTTAAAATCCTATCTGTAAGCAGATAATATTTTAGGAAAGGCAAGTTGAAATGTTTTACTAATAAATGCTGTCAGTTATCTTTCGGCAGATTTTCTGGAACTTTGTAAAAATTGTATGTGTGTATTACGTAATTCTAATTAAATGGCGTTTTATAAAAATGCACGGTATAATTTAAAAATACTAGAACAAATAAACGGCAAGTAAATAAACGTTGTTACATAAAATTCTTTCCTAAGAAAGCAGAATAAAAACTTCAGTTCAAGAGGAAGATGAAAACCAGAGTTTTCGCTTGGGAAATTAAAACTACTTTTCTTAAATGTACTTACATTTATATAGATGTGCAGAAATTTAGATAAATCAACAACTGAAGCTGTAATAAATTACAGGATGGCATGTATAGTATCAACCAATTTAAGTTGCATTCCTGCAGTAATAAGGAAAGACAAGTCTAAGAATTTGAAATCGTTCATTTTATCATAATCGTCTTTGAACATGATGTAAAAAACTTGTTGACAAGACTTTCACTAAGAGTCTTGACACCACGCCGTTAGGGTAAAGATGACACTTGTCTTTCCCCTAATCGCCTCGCGCCTTTTCTCCACTGGTATAGTGCGATGAAGTTAATATCGTCTTCAGATTTTCCTTTTTAGCCCAAAGAGCGTTAGCCCACAAGGGCTATTAATTTCACTTTGGCATTTTTCGCCGTAAACTTTAAATGTCGGTTCACTTTCAAATTGTTTGCAGCAAATATTATCGCCCTGTGTTATATTTAAAGAAATTAAATAATGAAGAATCTGCATAAATGCATGCCTGTTCCTCGCATTGCGATAAAACAACGGTAACTAGGGCTACCGAATTTTGAATAACGTAATCTTCCACCGATTATGGGCATCTGGAAGCCCTAATATGGAATGTGAAATTTGTTTTATTATCGATTTCATATCTTGTAACAGTTTAAGGAATTATTGATTAACAAACTCAACGATTTCAAAGAGATATGCTTATTTTAAAATTATTATTTTGTGATATTGCTGTTAAATTCAATTTTATCATTTAAATGTGAAGAACATGATATTTAATAAATAAAGGTAACACATGAAACGTTTAAAAAAATCCTTTGAGGAGTCGTTAAAATCTGAAAACTACTTTTTTCTTTCCCTTTTTTTTTGTAAAGAAACTATAACAATATAAATATGTTAGAGATTACTTCGATGTAAGTAACCAACAATTTCTTGGATCATCTAACCAACAATTTCTTGGAACTTTAAAGAAACAAAGCATGCATTCATTCCTTAATCAGCTGAGTAATTTTCAAACGACCAAGTGGCGGACAGATATATAGGCGGTGATAAATTAATTTACTTCTATATATATTTATGAGATCTTTTCCACCGCCGCTTATTCGACTAGTTATTCAAAGATATGCGGTTACTAAGCATGGATGAATATGGATTGAAAACCATTCCCTCACTACACTAATCAACGTAACTGTATTCTAACTGGATTTTTCTCAACATTTTCAAACGAATTCTGTTGAAATTTTTACTGTCACAGCTATTAATATATATTCAAGAATCTGCATCAGTTCCGATTTGTTCTTCCAATTATGCTCAACCTAATAAATTCTTCACCTGTCAGAGTTTCTTTCATACAGTGGCGTTACAAGTAAGCAAGCAAAATTTCTGTTAAAATAATTTATGTTCAGGTTATTTTATTTTATCAGTACTCAATGTACATATCCGCCGATAAGTTACTAAGCATGGATGAATATGCAAAAATTAATATGCAGAATTTTTTATTCTTAGTCAAATTAATCAAGACGCGATTTATTCCAACTAAATCTATAAAATATTACCATTGCATTTTTATAACCTTTAGGCTTCTAATTTTCCTACCACTTTTGGCGCCTTTATACATTTTATAAAATAGTGCACATTCAAATTGCAACATACCTATATCAATCAGTAGGGAGTTAGGAAGCAGACAATTATTATACTGTGGATCATTATCTAGTGAAATTTCAGATTGCGATCGAAGCCTTCATTTAAACAGGCTTTATTACAAACACACTGCGGGTATTGCAGGAGAACAAAGAAGATAGCCAGAACTGTGGCTCAGACAATCGTTTGATGCAATTCGGTTCTAAAAATGACGACGCAATGTTTAACGCAAGTATGGCCATGTTCCGATATATATTTCCAAACTCTTTAATTTTCACTTTAACGATTTTGCTTCCCAGATTTGACAGCCGCGGGATATTTTCTTCTGAATTATACGAATGAGAGTGTTTTTGTATATCGTTTGTACGCCGTTGAAGAACTAAAGACGTCATCAAGGGTGAAATATCCGCTCTATTCCACGGAACATAAACAGACGTGTCATGGTAGCCCTCATCCCTCGATTCGTAGAATGCAGCTATTTAAAAGCACATTTAAAAGACTTTTTTCAAAGGTTCACTGTATGTTTCAATTACCCGTATTATATATGGCATTAAATGTTTATATACATACTATTATTTCATAACCACATGAAGTTACTGCAGCATTCATTATCTGTTTATTATTATTTAAACATGATGTATACACTATGCGCCACCTTCTCTTAAGACAAAAGACTTATTTTCCGAGCCTCATCGCCAGAAATGGAAACATGTGCAGATGGTCTTACGTATTGTAACTTAATAGCAGACATATTTAGACTGAGGAGGAGGTACTGGACAGCAGGAGCACTCAGATATCCAAGCTAGAAAAGGAAGCATTCAGACATCTGTCTAAAGCCAAATATATGGAATATCTCTCGATTAAATTAAAGGTTTGAAGGAATACTAACTTCGTTACACTGGCATTTAACTTTGCCGTGATTTAAACATCAGAAGAAAGAATAATCATGCCATGCAAATTGCGGGCTTTCGTAGCTATGGAGTAGATAACTAAATTACAGGAAATGGAGGATCTAGGATTAAACCATAACCAGGTAATAATTATTCGTATATTCTAGATAAAAACATATTTACGATAACACAGATTTTTACGAGTCGGTGAGGCATGGCGGCACTCTAAATATGCAGAGAGTTGAACGTCCTCTCGTGTGGGTTGGTGGAAGGGAAGACCCTCGGAACTATTCCCCGGGGTGCCCCCTATTAAAATTGGGGGCGAAAATGAGCTAAATCGGACTGTCACCGGTATGATGTTCAAGACTGTTGCTAACGACAGGCGTATCTTGCGCTCCTTGCCACGAGGAATTTCTTGGGCTGATGTTACTGTCAGATGAAAGAGCATAAGTAACAACAACTTACATTCAAGTTTTACCCCGGGGGTCGACGTAGAGAACTCTGCGAAGCTACTGGCTAGGATCTGTACCTAGGCAGTCTCGGCCACGGGGGTATAAAATCACGAGCCTGGCGGTTCCAGAGCCCGGGGTTGGGTCATTTGTATGGCTGGACCCCGGGGGAAAGGCATAAGACGTATACCAGATGGTTCTGTAGCTTGGTGTTGGACGGCACCACGGTGTGGGACGGCACCGAGTTTGCTAGGTAATGTCCTGATGGGACGCACTGCCCGTGTAGTACTGGCGGGAGCATTTAACGACCGGTCAAGTCCATCAGGTTTTCAGGTCACACCTCCGTCGAAAAGCCAAGAACAGGGAGTGGTGACCCCTCGGGCCCGGCCCAGTACGCGGAGGATTTTTAGAGTTATTCAGTCTGGGGAAGATCCGGTGTGGGACCCGGCTCCTCAGACATTAAGGATTAGTTTAAAACTCCTAGGTGGTCTTCGTAAAAGTCGGGCTGAGGCTAAGTTTTGGATAGGGCCCCACGACTCCAGCCCATTAAGTCGAATTCGTTTTGTGGCCTACCTGCCACGACCTCTCCCTGCCTGATATGGGGGTTCACAGTAGGTCGATTCTCCCAGTTGCGTCACTATTCGCAGGAGGGATGTACAAATGTTGTTGTTGTTATGAAATGTTATATAATTTGCTTTTTTCCTTTCCAGACGTGGTTCGCTGATTCTACAATCTGTATAGATTTAAGTGGCACCCGGTTTTATGGTAAAGGTTACAGATCTGTGAATTCGAAGGATTCTGCTCCTGGCCTCCCTCAGTTCAGCTTTCTCTCCTCCGTTTCTTTCCTTCTTCCATCATAGGCACATAACACTTTTATTCACCTCTTCACTTTAAAATCCGCATACACTACCTATATTCTCTTATAATTTTCTAAAGATTTTATTTCTGTTTTGCGGCTATGTTTAACGAAGGACTATGGTTTTTCTTTTAAATTATGTTCTCATTGTACCTGTACCTTCTTTTTAAGTTTGTACATATTGTATACATCAATTTTCTTAGTATCTCTTGCATTGCATTTTCATTTTTGCGACTTTTGTATTGCAATTTCTGGATTTTTTATATTTCACTGATTACCTGCTTCGTTCCTATTTCACATGTTCACTTTACATAACACACTCGCCCTCTTACGATTTTCTATCCTACACTTCACACTTCTCATTTGGTTTAGTCTGCATCACCCTTGTCCTTATCTTCATTTTATACTCATCCTGATCCAGCACAGTCTTGCGCTACTTCTTGGAATTATCTCACTGACCTACCTTCTCGCCATTATGTATTTTTCAGCCTTTCTATTGGGCTGAACGCAAGGGATCTTCTCACGTATGAACCAACTGGGATGTGAGAGTTTGGGATGCGGTCGATTCAAGAAAATGTCTGTTGGCGACTAGTGCTAGTCTTGCTGCAAGAACCGTACATTAAAGTTATATTCTGTTTCGGCAAGTGTGTGTTTGAATTTCTGTTGCGCTCTAAGCGCAGCTTGTATTTTGAGCCCATGTTAGATTTAAATTTATTTGATAAAAATTGTGAACACATAGCTTGCGCCAAAACTAGATCCAGGTTGGTTGGTAATTTTATGTTTGTATATATTAATTTAATCTATCAGAATGGTAGACTTAGATACATTTAAAGTGTTTTTACTTGTCTCTTTGATGGTGAGTTATTCTGGTGTAGACAATTCACCTCACAGAACATGTTGTGTAGCGAATTTAATTTAATTAAGTGATTAATAAAAATCAAAATTTTAAAGTTATAATTATTCAAAATTTGAGCTACACAAGTTTGGTTATATTCTTTTGGGCCTATTAATTCTAGTGTAATATATTTTGGCTTTCCGAGTTTACGCGAACTGCGTCTTCAATCTTGTACATGCAGACAATGGATAAGTATTTTTGTTTCTGCGTAATAAACTCAGTTTTTCATGTCAAAAATTAATTTGATTTCTTAGTATTTAATATCGTTAGTTGCAGAAAAATTAGCTCTTTAATTTGGCATAACTTTCATTTTTCTAACTTTAATTGCATTTCAGTTATGAGCTTTAATTAGTAGATTTTCTTCGTTTCGCTTGTGATTTAGTTAAAGGGGGATGAAATGCCTTCTTTCCGGTTGAAAAGTCACTTTTCGAGAGTTTTCAGCGTTCTTTCGTTGGGACCCTTGCAGGGTTGTTGAAATTCCTAATCTCCCCCGGTCGCAGGTGGCAGTTATTTGGCGAGGGTTTGGCGACTTGGATTTTCCGTTGAGGTTTCAAAATAGTGGTTTTGGCGAGCTTGATAACATGAGGGTATGCTGTGGTTGCAACTATTTCAACTTTCGGCGAAAAAATGGGTTGCGCCAACTTGGCAGTCCGGCGCTCTCCCTTTTAACGGGTTGTTTTAGGGGACGAACTCACTTTTTGACACTTTTCGCACTTTACTTCTGTTGCCCTTTGAATTGGCCGGAGGCGACAGCTGACTCCGACGAAGAAAATGGAGCTTCTTCCCGATAGGCCTACGGGCCTCTTGGCTAAGCGCTGTGAGCGCGGACCGTAGGTATGGGCATCTATGTCTTCAAAAAAAAAAACAAATCGAAATTCTTTCATCAGTTTTTGTTGTGTGTGTTTGTGCATCTCAAGGAAAATATACAGAAGTAAATTTCTAGAAAAATGATGCGCACCATTGATTCTTCGCTTCACTCGAGACCAGAGCGTTAATTAAAAACCGTTGTTTTTGGAAACCTCATTTGCTCATCCTAAATTCTACTAGAACTTCAAGGCTACCATAATGAATAAATTAAACACGTTGCTTTTGGAACCTCATTTGCTCATCCTAAATTCTACTAGAACTTCAAGGCTACCGTAAGGAATCCATACTGTTCTACGAACATTTTTTTCCATTCAACAGGCCGCCAGCACTGTATTTCACTTATCTTGCCGTAATGGAACCTCAATTGTTCATCCTAAAATCTACTAGAACTTCTAGGCTACAGTAATTGAATCCAAACTGTTCGACGAACATTTTTTTTTTCTTTTCATTCAACAGGCTGCCAGCATTCCTCATGAGCTTCGATAGATTTCTTTTGTTTGATGATCCTTAACAGATAAGTTCCTTTTTCTTTTTGGTTAATTCTTGGTTAGTTAAATATTATAGATTCCTGCAGTTAAAATGATTGAATTAACTTAATTTGTTAATTTGTTGAACCCTAAATTTTTTTTGTAGTTGATTGCTTTATCCTAACTCTATAGAAATCATTTTTCTTTGGTGTATCAATCAAGTAAAAGCATTAAATGGAATAAAGATTTATAACCTTATTAAAATTATTGTAACTTAACTTAATGGTTAAGAAAATTAAGTTCTTCAGGAAATTATTTACTTTAATGTTTTTTTTTTTTGAATTACTCATTGGTGAGGATGATTTGAAATAGTGCTTGTATTAGAGCATTCTTGTTTCTCAGGACGAACTTGTTTGTAGAATAGTAAATGTGTCAATACTTATCTTATCCGGTTAAAACCATATTTAATTAATCTAAGAAAAAAAAATTAAATAAATAAAATTGTTATGTGCAATAATAGTATTTAAATGATTATATTAAGTGCAATATTAAGCAATATTTTTGTTGTATTGATGAATTCTGTGTGAAGTAGAAAGTGTAGCTTGTTAATTTTTTTTTATTATTTTCTCCCCAGGGAGGGTAGTGTTCTTAAATTTATAGTTTATTTTGGTATGTTTTACCAGATTTGCAATATTAAATTTAATAGTAATTACAAGGATGTAAAATGTGTAAAACAATAGTTCAAATTTTGTTGAATATATTTTGATATTTTTTTTTTCAACTAATGGATATATATATATATTTATAATTGGCATTAATAGTTAAATAAATAAGTTTTTCTAGATCATTCAAAGGTTAAATTTTTGTGAGTGTGCTCATGATTTTCACCCTTCTCATTCTCAAGTTGATTTCAGGGTTAATCCGAAAACACAACGCAAAATGTACAGGGCTTATAGATATTAGTATATTACTGTTAAAAATATTTTAAGCGTTAGTGTCAACAGAGTAGGAAACCATATGATTTTTTTATAACAATTATTGGTATCATGATTTTTTTTCTATGACATATTGGTACCATTTGATTTCGATATAACATATTGGTGCCATTTGATTTCGATATAACAAACATATATAACACCTTATTGTTATAATAGTTTGACCTAGCCATGATATTTGGAACATGTGTTACAAACTGTACAGGCTGTAACTGAACACATTAGAAATATTACGGAAAGATAAAATTTATTAAAATTAAGCTTAGGGTCATAAGCTTAATTTAGATAAAGCGGAACGTTACTGTGTTTGACTAAAAACAGAAACTTTTAAAAAAATGTAAATTTAATTGAATCGCCAATCGAAGCTTCGGAATCGTTACTGGTGGTAAGGCATGAGCTGCCAAGCGTCTGCCTAGAAAATCCCATACATGCTCGATGGGATTGAGATCCGGAGATCGTGCCGGCCAATCCATACGTTCAATATCCTCACTCTCTAAGAGCTGTTCGGCAGCAACTGTGCGATGACATGGTGCATTGTCGTCCATGAAAAGGAACTGCGGACTCATAGCGCCTCTAAAAAGACGCACATTTGGAAGAAGAATCTCGTTACAATAACGGGTCCCGTTGACTGAACCTGCGTCGAAGATTTGAAGGTCTGTACGACTACCAAGCATGATGCCTCCCCAAACGAGAACACCGCCACCTCCATACCTGTTCCTTTACACATTACACCATGAAATCATTCTCCCCCTGTCTGCCGCCTGTTTCTTCTGGCCTGTAAGGCAATATACCGGTCATCTGCGGGTGTGGTTCCTCGTGGACAACCACTGCTAAACCCCCGGATAGCTGTTCCTGTAGTTTGAAATTGTCTCCAAAGTCGTGAAACGATGCTGTGAGCAATTCAGAACTCTGCAGCCACACTTGTTCAATGATGTTCGAGGGATGATTGCGGCTTCCCCGCTCTCTCCAGATGAGTATGCGATGAGAATCGCTACTCAGACTGAATCTGCTCTCATCTGTAAAGAGTACTCGTCCCCATTCATTGTCTCTCCAATTCCGGTATTCCCGGCACCACAGAGAACGCCTTCTCCGATGGGCAGGCGTTAGAGGTACACACCGTACAGGACATCGTGCAAACAGACCACCACCGTGCAGTCTTCTGGCCACGGTAAAACGTGATATCGGTCGTCCAGTCGCCTGTGCCGTGTGTCTAGCGATTTCTCCCCCTGTCTGCCGCCTGCTTCTTCTGGCCTGTAAGGAAATATACCGGTCATCTGCGGGTGTGGTTCCTCGTGGACAACCACTGCTAAACCCCCGGATAGCTGTTCCTGTAGTTTGAAATTGTCTCCAAAGTCGTGAAACGATGCTGTGAGCAATTCAGAACTCTGCAGCCACACTTGTCACACTGCGGCCTTCATCCAACTTCCCAATGATTCGACCTCGGGTAAAAGCATCCAGATGTCGTCTAACAGATTGATTATTCGCCATTTCTCGCTGAGGCAGCAACTCGGTGTGATTTTAACTGCTATACGGCGTGCAATCTCTTTGCCAGAAATACTGATCTTACACCGACAACATGCTTTATACTACTCAGACACCTCCCATTACGTCTACCTGCATATCTGCGCATGTGCTACCGTATATCACCTTACTTAATCTCCTGATTGGTCTTTCTGTACGCTCTGCCTCTTCGTTCAGCTGATATGCTAATTTTTCGACTTCGTCCTTAATTTTTGCACACCAGTGTGTATTAAAACTGCATAACATCAATTTGAAAATATGTTTCGTTTTTCTCATTCGCAGATACTAAACGTCTTTTCGTATTTTTAGGAAAAGAAGAAACAAAATTCCATGATGCAAATTAACTGGTTTTTATTTAAGGAAATACTGAAATACAAAAATAGAATTAAACTTGAATAAAGAAATTTAGTATTTTCCCGTAAAGTTGCAAAGTTTTGCATTACTTTATTTCCCCATTTCCGCCTTAACGTGTAATGTACTGTTACGCACATATGGATTCATAACAGATTAAACGCACATGAAACCGGTGATAACTTGATAAATTTTATATTACAAAATGGAACACCTTACAGTTCTCTCTAACTTTTCGCAAAAGCACACATATAGCTCTTTTCAGAATCACACAAGAACAACTAAGAACGTTAAAAACAGTGCAATGCAAGCGAATCTTAGCAGCGAAGCTCGCACGGAGATATATCGATACTCCGTAGTTGATTCTGAGTCTTATATAGCTTCCCCCGGCCGCAGTGAAATTTCTAGTACCTTCCATTTTTCGAAATTACTGACATATATGATATAGAGAGACATATATGGTTAAAGATACATATAAAGGTTGGATAAGTTTACAGTTACATATAAAGATCAATTACAGTTATACATTGATCGCACCAAAATGTCGCCAAATGGAGATGACCAAAATGGCGATTTCTCGGCAAAGTCGGCGACAAAAATTAAACGAAAAAAAAAAAAAAAAAAAAAAAAAAAAAAACTATCGTCAGCTTGGCGACATCTCACCAATTTAACAGGACAGCCATTTATCTCAATTTTAATAGAACTGTGTTTGTAGTTTTATTTTTAAGTCAGAGCTTTGCTTTTTTAAACTTTTCATGTTATGCTTTACAAAAGATACTATAATTCCACATATAATTTCACTAATATTATTTACATGTACACAAAATTTGTAACAATACTTAATGCCTACAGAAGAGACTGTATCGAGAAGGCACGAGGAGACCGAAAAATTAAGTTTAAAATACAACTGTTATGGCAAAAATTCATCCAAGTTTAATAATGAGAATTGGTTTGATTTATTTAATTACGACAAAGCATATGAGGGCTATCTATTAAGAGCAGGGATACATTCGTGGAGGAATTTTCGACGGAAAAATGGCTCGTATACACATTACACCATGAAATCATTAATAACCATGAAAACACATATGCAGACAGCTCGTTTCTTGGGATTGGAAGCCCTGACAGAACTACCAATGTTCAGAAATCATTCCGCATGCCCGCTGGTTAGCCAGTAATACGATTTAGTGTTAATTTACGTGGTAACAAACGTTAAAAATTAAGAAAATTAAAATTATAAATATTTTATTAGAGTTTTTAAATAACAGGGATTTGTATTAGCACTAGACCATTTGAAATGAATCAATATTAACCAACTGGCACACCAGTGATAGAGCGGTTACCACAGCGAAACGCTGGTGTTTTATCTGAGTTTGTTTACTTCTGATAGAAATGACTGGCTGCAAAATTTTCGTTATTTTCTCATTTATGTAAATCTTAGAAAATCTCCATTCGAAAATACTTTCTGCAGTAACTGCTCCATCCAATCCTCAGTCCTGGAAAGCGGATGTTTAACTTTGTTTGAATAACACTACGAATTCTTCGCTCAAGCGTCAAAATATGTGAATATCAGAGCACGTTTAGTGCTAAGCTAAACAATGTAATCAAGATTTTCTCACCAAGAGGTTCTTGTCGGGTAATTCATTTATATAATTATAGATAAACTTAATAATCTCTATAGAACGAACAAATCTGAAAACGGAAATCCACGATTCTCTATACTACCCTTAAGCCAAAGATTATTGTTCTTGTGAGCCCAGCCTAAAGACAAATGAATAAAAATATTTCTTTTACAATCATTGAAACGACGCAAGCTTGATCTTTAATGTCTCTAAGCTTCGAATTCATAAAAAACAATGCAAAAATATGTTCCTTTTGAAAATCTTCATTCTTTAGTTATTCTATATTGCTCAGAAAGTACCTAATGAGAAAAACTTTAAATTTTATATCCCCTTTTTTATTTCGTATTATTTTTCTTTTGAATGTAAATGGATAGTATTACTGTAATGATTAGCTTTAATATTATATTATATCATTACCATTAGCAAACATAATTGCGAAAAAATTCGTTTTCTTCAACACTTCAATTGTGAGGGAAGAAAACATTCCCTGCTTTTCATATATCGGATTAGGAAAGTATTTACTTATGAGGTTATGTAAATTTATACGCAAAATCTTCGAAATATTCATACCCCAGTCTATCCTATTCACTACAAGTAAGTGATTATCACCGCCGAAAAGATGTTTTAATTCAAGTGGTGTATTCCAAATGACGTGTAAGCTGGAAGATTTTATTTTAATACGTTATAAAAAGAATATAAATTTAAGGTTTATTATATTAATAAATATCATTTAAGTCTTTAGTAATACAAATGTTATCATCACATTTAATAAATATAAATAAATAACCCCTGCTGTTTTTTGCCGCATTTACATGAAATGGTGCAAATTTTAATATTTTGGGTGTGATTTAATATTTTGGGAAGTGATAAGGAATTAAAGCCAATCCTCTGATTTGATTTTGTGATGTAGTGATTCGTCCACCTAACTATCATTAGAAAGACTCGGAGTTGATGAATCATAGACCGCAATGATGTCCCAAGATCCCAGTTTTTCTCTGAAATTACTCCTATATTTCTTTGAAGGCCAAAACGCCAGAAACAACTTTTCATTCAAACGACCACAACGCTCGCGGTTGCGATGTTGTTTTCTTCCCTCTCCCTAAGGTATGCAGTAGCAGGTGCAGTTTCCACAAATGCAACGTATCAGTTTATTGCAGACAGCTTGCCCTAAAAGGCTAATGGAAGCTCCTTTAATAGAAAGCAAAAAGGATGTCATTTGAAACCTTCACACCTGTTTGCGCGTTGATGGACAGGGAGGGAAGGAAATGGACGGGACGCGTAACGGACAGGGACAAGCGTTTCGGTATTTTAAGCTTACAGGTTAGCAAACGCTTCGTTTTTCTAAGGGTTAATGGACCCGCTGGTCGGGAAATCATGGTGTAGTGTTTGTAAAATTAGGGTACTTAAAATCTACCATTATGAAAAGCCCTGTCGAGAGGTTGTTAATAGAAGAGCTACATACGAAATACAGATTGTGCTTTTTAACTAAGGAATATATACATTGTGAAATTTGTTTAAAAATAATTAAGTTTAACTTCATGCTCACAGAGATTTCTGTAATATTTCTCAAAGAACTAATAAAAATGAAGTTCTGCAGAATATATCTGCCTTAATCATCCAAGTGCTTATTTCTTTCATAACTTTACTTGAATGTTAGCTTACTCATTATCTTAATAATGAGGTTTAAAATGATACGTTTGTACTTAAACTGTTTTGCATGAAGATGAAAATGCTTCATTTGATGGTTTTGAATTTAGACTAATTAAATGATTAAGATATTAAAGCCTGAAGCTCTTACATCTGAAACGTCATTTTGGTGTTGAATTCTTTATCCAAAATACGTTTTTCTAGATCGCTCTTTCGGGAGACAACCTTTAAAGGTTAGAACATTTACTTAATCTAAACACTATTTCTTAAATTCTAATAAAAATCATTGAATCTTTTGATGGGCGTTTTTCTGGATCATATAACATGAAAAAGATTTTTTCATTTGCGATGACTTCGGCGGTAAAATGCGGTAGCATTTTAATGGCTTTTCCATAATATTCTAAGCATTTTTATCACATTGTACGATGTAAAGGAAGTATTGTAATTGCAAAATATTTCGGACATCACATTTCAACTCAAATAACAATTTTAACCATTCTCGAATTCATTTGGATGATTTTTTTACGTGAGGTCTATAGGTACGGACAGAGTAAGAGATTCTATTTCCGAAACATGTTGTAAAATGTATTTAAGGGGACTCATACACCTTAAAACCCGTAAAATTTTTGAATATGTGACTGTTGCAAGAATTGAGATAACTTATTTATTTTAAAAGCAATTACTTCCAACTTTTTACAGCTGACTACATAATATAGGTGCTTCGGGAACTAGTAACCAGAAAGCTTGTGTTGTCACAAATATTTTTGTAATTTAATCCACTTTGTGACAAAATATTTCTTCATATTTCCACCTTGCGCGCATGATATTTTAAAAATGGCTAATGGTACATACTTGAAAATTGATGGAATTCTTTATATGGACACTATTTTCTACCTGAACCAAAAATTGATTGAAAAGTTTAATATTAAAAAATTTTATGCACAAAAGCATTTTTAATAAAATATATTTTATAAACTCAACGTCAAATAAAATAAAAATTTAACATGGAATTCTTAGAATTTTTGGTTAACAATAATTTGCAAATGTTATGAAAGCTACATATTAAATATGGAATCAAATTATGCAACAGAATGTTTTAAAGTGTACGCGCAAGATGGGAGCATGGCGAAAACTTTTGTCACAAAGCGGATTAAATTATAAAAATATTGTGGCAACACAAACTTTCTGATTACTATTTCAGAAAGCAGCTTTATTATGTATTCAGCTGTAAAAAGTTGGAAGTAATTGCTTTTAAAATAAATAAGTTATCCCAATTCTTGCAACAGTCACATATTCGAAGATCTTACGGGTTTTAAGGTGTATCAGTCCCCTTAATATGGCTTCAAAAAGGATTTTTAGTGACGTCTGTACATAAGCATGTATGTAATCTTACATGCTCAAAAACGGTTAGACGTAGAAAATTGAGTTTTGTAAATGGGACTGCTATTACATTTTGTTGTGACCTACTGTTTTCATAGTAATCGTCAATTAAATGTTTCGGGCCAGATGCTCGACTCCCGTAAGATAAAACTTGACCGAAATATTTACTTTCAAAATTTGCAATTTTTGATGTCGTTTTAACGTTTTTTGAGGGATCGATTATTCAAGTTAGAAACGTTCGAGGAAATAAGTTAAATGAAATACAACAAAAAATATGTTTAATTTAATAGGCTGTACAAGGAAGGAAAGTCATTTGGCGTCCACCTCAGATCTTTTATATTTATTAGAGATTAAGTCAGCGATTTTATTTTGATCACTGGGACATTCTTTCTCGAAACGCTTCGTAATTATGAGCGAAATTACAAATAATTTATATATATATATATATATATATATATGGTTCCTGAAAAGACCTTCCCTTTTTTCCCTTTTTTTTTCGAAAGCCTGACAACAAATGAGTGCATGAGAACAAATATTATTTGCTCTCTTTCTAACGAAACAAGCAGGTGTAAAGAAACTATACTTGAATATAAAATAACGCCAAAGCCTTAAACGTCAGCTCAAAGTCATCGATGCTTTAATAAACGATTTCAGGAGTTGAGTAAGAATCTAAATAACTGGTCAATAGATTTCAGATTTTGTGTACTCTTTTTGTTTTCGCAGTCATCCAGTGACTTTCGAACTTACTTCTTGTATTTAAGACGATATGTTTCAAGCTAAATATTAAGCCATTGAAGCCAGAAATCTCTATAAGCTGCAAATAGATGGCTTTACTAATTGCTACATCTCAGACACCAAGAATTCCGTTTTCTAAGAAAATGTACTTCCTCTCCAAAATTTTGAATACCCATCTGCCAATCCATCTTTCTCCCCACCAAGTCTGGAGAAAACCTCGGATTCCATTTCCTGCGAATCAATGCGACTTCAAATCGAAGAAAGAGGAAGAGAAGCAAGAGAATTTCTCTCGGTATGTGGTTGGCCCAGATTTCTGAGGAATGCCATGAAATATTTCTTTCTGAAGTAGCACATCTCTTTTCACGAAACTTTCTTCCGACAAATCCAAACTCAGAAAATAACTAAAAGTATGTCAAGCTCAAGTTACAAGTACTTTGACTAAAATGGGGGAATATCAGTATGGTTAATTTTGTTTAAATTATACCCGAACCTGTTGGCATAGATGCGGAATGGTCGGCAATGTTTACCTCTGACGTATTACAGTGCCATGCGATAGAAACATAATGAATAAAAACTAGAAAAAGGAAACCACAGGAAATCAATTTTAAAAAATCTGATGTGTACACCACATGACTTCCTTTTACGGAATACTAAATTGTACGCATTTTTACTTCCATTTCATTTAAACTTATTGGATTGAAGCAAATATACTTCGTCGATAACGCATAAACAACAACAGAATAAATGCACTGTTTAAAATTCACTATATTTGTTTACCATAGCGACACTCTGTGGCTGGGTGCACTTAACAGCGTTACATTTCGTTCATATTATAACTCATGCACAAAATTTATATCATTTGAAGAATTACCTAATCGCTGCCACATGTTCTTCTCAAATACTATAATAAATCTAGAACGATGTATAAAAGAAATTAGGCAAACAAAACAGAAACAATTTTTCACAGACGATTCAGTATTTCACATTCAATTAATTCAGTTCTCATTTCGCAACAAGAAAAAATACGTAAAAACTCAAAATATGTATATTAAAAATTAATGTAAAGCTTAAGCACTTATTTTCTCGAATAAATTCCAGAATGGATTAAGCATGATTTAATTGGCAATAATAAAAGTACACGTTATCTTTGTTATTACGAAGCTTAGTTTCTCTAGATTGGCAACGAATCTGCTATTCTGCCAAGTCTCAAATGTAAACAAACATGCACGCCATCGCAAAAATAATTATGCTTATTGCATACAGATTTACTAAAGGCATAAAAACCTTAACCGGAAGATAAAAACAACATGATCCGATCATTTTTAAAGCAAAAAATGCACTATTTACAAACATATAAGAATAAAGAAACTGAGATCACTGAGCCAAGTAACAGAGTGGATATATATATATATATATATATATGGAAAAGGAAAAGACACTGTAGATGCGTGCTTAGATCCATATTGAAGAAGAATTTTGATTGCGTAGTATTTAAAGAACTGGGCAGTCGAGGCAGTTTTAATTCCATTTTTATTTCCAATTGATATTTGTGGCCACAATCACTTGGCATTCTAGTCGTGCTTTCCACAGAAGATTTACATTTTTGATATTGTTGAGATAGAAAGCAAGCCAGCGAAATTACATCTTAGCAGAGTAGAGGGCAAAAGCTGAAGTGCGTAGTTATGAAAGATGGAAGCACGCGAAGAGAAAAGTTTTGGTTTACAATTCGGTGATTTGTTGTCAAGAGGCATCTGGTATTAACGGTTACGTAAGATCGCATGATTAATTTGAATGACGCAATGCAGATAAGTTATTACGATTTTAGAATATTTTAGAATAGAGAGGAAGAATTAATGTTTATAGTTATATTATAATTCTGATTCATACATTTTTATCTTACATATTCCCCCCTTCAAAAAGAAAAAGGCGTAGCGACAGAGAAGCCTTTTTAAAGAGAGAGTTAAAGCATTAGCAAATTAAAAAAAATATAAATAAATAATAAAATTTTGATCCTGTAATGTATTATTTATAAATATCAATTTTTTAAAATAAATTCTTAATTTTTAGAGTCCTATTGAATTTTTCAACATTTCAGTCCAAAAGTCTTTTTGTTTGAGAGTTTACATAATCATAATTCTTCAGGGAAGGTTCTTGTTATCGCAGAATATCACAAAATAAACATTTACATAATCATTACTTATAATTTAATGTAATGCACATAAATATTTATGATACTTATTTCTATACTGATAAATTATAATTTAACATGATAAATAATAGGATTAAAATTTTCAGAATTTATGGTTTCACCGTTATCATCTTTCATTTACAATTCCTGATTTTACCAAACTGGAAGCCTCGCAATACTTCTAAACAAACATATCCATCAATAGGGCTCTCCTCTTGAGCTAACCAGTGTGTTCTCTGCACTGGTGCCCAGGGTGCCTAGGCAGTTACTTGAAAAGGCCTCCGTTCCTTGCATAAGGTAACTGGCCTTTGCGAACTGCACAAATACATTCCATAATAAAAAATATAATAATAATATAAAAAAAATTACACACATTCATAAAATGAGAGCCTCCAATATTATCTTACTTGAAGAGAGTGAAGGGAGCAACTGTACAGAGGTAATTACAGGCCTCTGCTTAGGAACCCAGTAATACCTCGACATACACTATACTTAACATACAATTACCCATAAATTTTACATGCATTTACCATAATTTCATATTACGTATCTGTACTAATTTCATTTATTTTTAACACCAACTTCATTTTTAGAATAATTATAAAATTCGTATTCAAAATTCTCAACAGAATTTCAAAAACCTAAAAACCTAAACCTATCTTAATATCCTTCCCTATGAGTAATTTAAATAGCTTAAAATTAATTACTTAATTTGCTCACACATAATTATGAAAAATTAGAAAAATTAATGAACAAGAATTTCAGATTTTCTCAAAACAAATTGCAGAAATTTTAACCAAAGTTGAAATATAAACTATAGAATCCGAAGCACATTAAATAATTTAGTTCCTGAGCTAGATTCACACGAATGTAATAATTTTTGAGCTGTTGAAAAAGCGGAAGGGCAAATAATTTTCTGTCGCACATACTTGCAAACACTAACTCAGATCGACCTTGAACCCGCTGCAATGCTTAATTCCTAAACGGTAATTCACTGATGATTTTATTTTCACTAGGCATTCGAACTTCTCAATTTATCGAGAGATCACTTTCAATCTGTAAACAATACACGTGATTATTCTTTTGAAGCACTTGCAAAACACCACAGCAGAAGAATGATCTGTTATTTTTTGACACACTGAAAAAACAAACTTGATGATTCACTTCTTTCACATTATCTTGGATTTATCACAAAACGATGATTTGAAGAGCTGAATTAAATTTTCCATTGAGGTTTCAGGCTGCAGGAAACTATCCTGCCGGCTTAATTGTCATAATAAAAGCAAAAGGAAAAGGAAAAGACACTGTAGATGCGTGCTTAGATCCATATTGAAGAAGAATTTTGATTGCGTAGTATTTAAAGAACTT
This sequence comes from Stegodyphus dumicola, assembly GCF_044657685.1. NCBI lineage: Eukaryota > Metazoa > Arthropoda > Arachnida > Araneae > Eresidae > Stegodyphus > Stegodyphus dumicola. The sequence goes on from NC_140768.1 coordinate 293,062,752, forward strand.
GGCAGTCGAGGCAGTTTTAATTCCATTTTTATTTCCAATTGATATTTGTGGCCACAATCACTTGGCACTCTAGTCGTGCCTTTCCACAGAAGATTTACATTTTTGATATTGTTGAGATAGAAAGCAGGCCAGCGAAATTACATCTTAGCAGAGTAGAGGGCAAAAGCTGAAGTGCGTAGTTATGAAAGATGGAAGCACGCGAAGAGAAAGGCATCTGGTATTAACGGTTACGTAAGATCGCATGATTAATTTGAATGACGCAATGCAGATAAGTTATTACGATTTTAGAATAGAGAGGAAGAATTAATGTTTATAGTTATATTATAATTCTAATTCATACATTTTTATCTTACATATATATATATATATATATATACATATATTTATATGCTTTCGGTTCGGCCTATTGCAACCAAAATATGAGGTGCACATCTGCATGTTATAGCAGTCTTATATACAAAATTTTAACGATCTGAGGCTAGTCGTTTTTGAGTTATGAGAGATACGTACATACACACAGACGCTACAAAAAAGTCTCTTCAGAATTCACTTTAAATCAGTTTAATAATTTTTTGGGGGGAGTCTTTTATTCTGTCCTTACGTACAGATGTCACGCAAAAACATCGTTAGATTGCATTCGATCGCGGTGAAAATGGATATTTTCTTTGAAATATGATGCCTGAAACTTTTCGCGATTGCAATACTTCCTTTTTACTTCGTACAAGGAAGTAAAAATAGGCATAAAAACATATGTTTGTTCTTAAATTTATAAAAGCATTTATCCAAACGGAATATCATTGTAATTGCCAATAATTGTTTTTAATCAGTTGTGACACTTTAGAATAGAATAAATATATTGCTCTTATGTTACAGAACCAGATTCAAAAGTGAATGGATGTATGTGCATATATATGTGTATACGGACAAAAATACAAATGTTTGTAAATATATACACGCATACATGAACACATCCATCAATCCATCCATGCATGCATACATACGCGGTCATGATAAACAGCGCCCACTTGCTTATCGATGATACAAGTCTGTGTGTCGATGGTGAATAAAAATCTGTGCCATCCGAAAAAGCGGAGAACTAGCACAGCACATCTTAAGCTGAAAGGCTTGTCCTTGGAGATGATCTGTTTTCGCAGTTTTGTAAATCAATAAATGTATATTTTTATTACCATTCTTAGATAACATATACTTTAGAATAAACGCATCTAAATTCGTATATTTTTCAAATGAAACGCTATCTTGTTATCTCAGGATGACTTCGAGTCTAGAGGCCAGTTATCTGAAATTCCATTTTGTCCATCATAAACTGAAAACTTACTTCGTAAGTAAAGGATCTGAAAAAATCTTCATTATTTTTATTGACAGTACTAAATATAAGATACATTATTATAATACAAAGGATACAATCCCAAGTCACTGCTAATCAAAAGCTAGTATGATATTAAACAACGATATTTACAAAATAAAGTTGCGAATATTATATAGTTGTATTAGGAAATTTTCAAAGCCCTTGCTTGATTTTATGAGATTACGGCAAAGCCTCGATGGCAGAGGCCCCTGCCTAAGGGCTTCCGTGTAGGACTTTTCTAAGGGGAATTAATTAGCTCGTATACACGTTACACATGGGGAAAATCAGGAAAACGCCCATGACGCCAGCCCGTTCGTGGCTTTCGAACCTCGTACCGACTACCAGTGTTCAGCCATTTTCCTTGAACAACTTTCCAAAGCTGTTCAAGAGAGTTATGTTCCAAAGAGGGTTATATTTCGACATCTGAATAATTCGATTTTTAAAAGTCTAAAAGCGAAAAAAGTCCGTGGATGATATATCCAGAGATTTGGTAGGGATATGAGTGAAGGGTATGGCCTTGATAATCGTTTCTTGCCCAGTTTTATCCAGGAAATTAATAGTAAATTTGGACTTGCGGCTGGTTTGCTTTGTCTTAATTCAGCTCTACTAACTGATGTTACTGTGGGCAAGGAGAATGTATTTAATATTTGAAAATTGGTATAAAATATGTTCCTGATAATATGTAGAGTTGACACTAACAGTTTCCTGCACGCTCTTTAAATTTTATTTGTCGTAATATTAAAAACCAGCAACAATTATAAATCCCTTTGAAAAATTTTCTTTAGATTCCCTGAACTACGTTGTAAGATTTATTTCGACCGCACCAAAAGTTATATAAGTATACAGAAGATATATAAGTGTATATAAAACTATATACAAGTGTATGCAAAATATATATGAGTGTATATAAGATTACCAAATGTATATATAAGTATATATAAGTGTATATAAGATCCCCAAAAGTATATATAAGATCGGCCGCAAAGAAAAGTATCTATAAGTGAGGCTAAGCCTAATTTTTTACCATAGCAGCCATATTTGTTCGCATCCGAAACTTAGCAGAATAGTAAATTAAGACAGTTTCTTTTGCCCGAGTGGGATCAAAAGTAAAATTTCAATTTTTTGCACCGAAAAATCTGCCTTCTTGCTGGATGGCGGAATTGCTTGTTTTCCGTACAATCCCTAATTTTAATTGTAAAAATTGCTTTTTAATTGTTTTAACTGCATTTAGTGTTTTATGTTTTTCTATATTTTTCAATTTTTAATGAATATATTTTGTAGTTTTATTTTTATTTTTATTTTATTTTATTTATTTTCTTTTACTTTGCGGTGATATAATAACTGAATTAATTGAATGCGAAATTTATCTCTAATGAAATTCGGGGAAATAAACTGCTACGAGAATGCCAACACATTCAGAGAAGTAATCACAGACGAAGCAGCTACAGTGAAATACTTATTAATGACTAACAAGTCAATAGTTTCATTAAATTTAGGATAGTTTTTGGAAAGAGAATACCTGCAGCTTACAAGTACGCGGCGAAACAAAAAGTGCGTGACTTAGGATATATATTAGATTTATATATAGCATTGTTTTAATATAGGAATTTTGACACAAAATCGGACTTTATCTGAAATGACATACCAATTTATTTTTCCATATTTCGATTCTACGACTCAGATTATGCTAAATATTAAATTGTGTAAAATTTGGTGCGCCATTTACGGAGAAATTCAAAAATTTATCTTGGCGTTATTTTTGCAGTTAGCGCTAAGAATAATTCACTTGGCGAACTTCTTAATATATGGCAAACTATTTTCCTTTCGCTTTTTACAATGTGAATGAGCGGAGGAAAGTCACATCTTTCCTACTTTCAAATAATTTTAACATAACATAGTGCAAACCACATGTGATGTTATTGTCGCTTTTATCTTCGGAAATTTTGAATTAAAAACTCTGATTTTTCGCAGGTATTCTTAGAAATGCATCTATTTTAAGATGATGATAAAAATGTTACAGGATATATTTCAAAATTGTACAGACGTTAGGCTAATTGGAAAAGCCGGAAAGATGAAAAATGAACATCTGCCTTTGCCGGGAATCAAACCACGGATCTCTGAAATACCGGCCCAACGTGCAGAACCACTACACGACGAAGGCACGCTAGGAAGACGGGAGAAATACCTTATAAAAATCGTTTTCGAAAAATTGATGCAAATTATTTAAAAATACAAATTTTAAAAATAAACCATAAAAAAGTTTGAATGTTATTTGGAATGAACCTAAATTTCGGAATGTCAAAGGAAGAATCAAATAAGTTAAATAAAAAAAGAGAGATTAAAAATGTATACCAAATTCCGTTAACATTGAGGAGCGCAAATTTTGACAACTAGTTTTTTAAAAACTACTCGTGCAATTTTTACAAAACTTGGCAGTTTGGCATAATTTGAGTCGTAGAATCGAAATATGGAAAACACTTAGCATGTCATTTCAGAAAATGTTCCGCTTTTGTGCCAAAATACCTATACTATCACAATGCTATATATAAATATAATACATATCCCAGGTCGCACTTTCGAGATATGAAAAACGTAAGTCGAATTTCATCAATCGGCCCAGTAGAATGGAAGATTTAGAAATGTCTCACTTTTTTTTTGCGCATTGTACCATGGCATATATGCAAAATTTGTAAATAACTTATATTTTTGTACATACGGAGTTTTCGTGTGCCTTGAGTTTAAAGATAGTTTAATAACTAAAACTTTTAAAACGAAACTTTTAACAGTTAGAGTTTGGATCAAATTTCAGCGACATTGGCGGTATTCTTATTCCACTTAAATTTGTCCCTTTAAATACACCATGGACTAATACTAACTAATTTTATTAAAAAACGGGCAGTCGTAAGTCGAGTACTTGATCTCATGTCTGCTACACCTGCTATACTAACTTCTTGCATATTTGTACCTTAAATTACGTTAATAAAAGTGAGTTTACTCTAAATTAATTTCCATACTTCCGAAATTAGTGTCATTCATAAAATAAGAATAAAAATAAAACTATAACTTAAAATTCAACTCGTTTCATATGGAATATCTCTAACAACCCGGATACTAACCTGAAGAATAAAGAAAATCTAAATTCTAAGTTCATCTGGTTTAAAACCTTAAATTCAGATCTTTATAAATAAAAGGTAAGCTTTCTAAGACTCCAAACAACCTCATATTAAAACCATCTGAACAGGCTGTCAGGCATGTCTTGGTTCATTATTATGATATAAGGAAAAAATAACATATTTTTAAATACACAACTATATTTAACATTTTAACCAAACATTATAGTAATAAAACACAATAAGAAGACTGATTCAGAAGACAAACAACAAAAATCAGCGTTAATTCACAAAATTTTCACAGGACTAGTTTCGATGGTTTTACCGAACCATCATCTTCAGCTGCAAAACCGCAAATGAACAAGATAGGAAATAATATTTAGATAAGATAAGAAAGCCTGGACAAGAATAAGCAAGTGGCGCCATCTGTTGGCGAAACCAGAACTAAAACATAATTTCTCTAAAAGCCGAAGGCAAATTTGGATTGGAATTAGGATCGTTAACTAGAACAGAAAGATTTTTATGAATGTGAAATGCCTCTAGAAAATCCAGTTCTCCAATGGAAGATGTTTTTTGAATAATTTTGGCAGCAGAAAAATTGAAAGTGTGATTTTCGGACCAACAATGTTGAGCAACAGAAGACTTCTGTGTTTCCTTTTTTCTAACATATGCCTCATGTTCTTTGACGCGAAATTTTAAGGCTCTCTTAGTTTGGCCAATGTAAATTAAACCGCACTGGCAAGGAATCCTATAAATACCCCAGGAATTCATATCCGGAATGGGGTCCTTGAGTATAGAATTTGGAATTTTATTGATGGAAGAGTAAACAACCCGAAAGTTAAATTTCTGCAAAATATGTGCAACTTTATAGCTAATTGATGGAAAGAAGGGAATGACAACAGAATTTTTATAATCTCCTAAAATAAGAGTGTGGCTTTTAGTGTGTTGAGATGAGAATTTTTTAACTGCTTGATTAATAATGTTGGGTGAAAAGCCCCTGTCAATACCTATTGCTTTTAAATAATTTAGTTCTTCATCAAGGGCTAGTTTGGAGGAGCAAACTTGAAGAGCACGGAAAACATAGGAATAAAATGAAGCTAACTTTTGTTTAGTCGGATGACATGATTTAAAGTGTGGTGGAAGGCAAACCGATGAAGGTTTACGGTAAACTGTAGTACTGAAGTTGGATGTGTTACGTGTGACCAGAATGTCGAGAAACGGAAGAGAATTGCAAGTCTCAAGTTCAAAAGTGAACTGAATAGCAGGATCAATAGAATTCATTGTTGAAAGAACTCTATTTAAATCATCTTTATTACCTTCAAACAGGGTAAACGTATCGTCTACGTAGCGGAACCATGCCGGGAAGTTTAAAGTTTCAAACAATTTTGATTCATAATAATGCATGTAGATATTAGCCAGGATGGGACTGAGGGGGCTTCCCATGGCTAATCCCTCAGTTTGCTTGTAATATTTATTTTGGAAAACAAAATGTGTTTGTTTCAAACAGAGTTGAGTGAGAGAAATTAGCTCATCAATTTCGATGCAAGAGAAATGAAATTCGCGAAGTCTGGTTTCTAGACATCTTAATGCACCCTCCACTGGGACATTGGTGAATAATGATTTTACATCAAAAGAAACCATGAGTAAATTACGAGGAGAAATGTTTTTAACCTTTTTTACAAACTCTATTGAATTTTTTATGGTGTAAATGTTATTGTCTAATAGAGTGGAAAATCTAGAAACTAAATATTTAGCTAATGGATACGAGGCAGTACCTAAATTTGATACAATAGGGCGGAAAGGAATACCACTTTTATGAATTTTCGGAAGAGCATATAATCTGGCACAATTCGCAACAGATGGGATAAGCGAATGTTTTAAGTTGCTTGAAATGATTTGCGAAGATTTGATCGCAGTTTTTATTTTGGATAAGTCCGAAGGTGAAGGATCTTTAGGGATCGGATTATATGGTCCTTCGTTTAAGAGTTTAGTGACACCATCGATGTAAGTGTTCTTATCCATGACGACTATCTGGCCACCTTTGTCGGCCTTTGAAATGACAATATCCGGGTTAGAATGAATCTCGCGCATTGTAGCTCTTTCTCTCGCAGTTAGATTTGGTTTCAAAGGTTTATTATTGAATTTCACATTATGAGCGATAAGATGCCTAATCATTTCTTTCTGTGAATCTGAAACTTTACTGAACTTGAAAGCTTTTTCGATAGGAGCCAAAATCTTTGGAATCGAGGGTTTACAGGTTTGTGAGAAGTTAAAATTATATTTTAGAATTCTCTCTTGTTCTTCTGAAAGACTAACATTAGAAATATTAACTATTGGCTTGATGTTTACAATGGGAAGATTTTTTGAACTACTTGAACTGGAAGACTGTAAAAGAAGTTTTTCGAATTTAACTGCAAGGGTGTTTTTATGACGGTTAACTGCATTCTCCGTTCTAGACCAAGACTTTTGTTCAAGGGCAGTGAATTTTGGATATGTTTTAGCGAGTTCCAGATGAAGCTTATAGAGTTCATGTTCAATTTTGGACAATTGTTGACGTGTATCCCTTATCACGGACCGAAGTAAGGCAAGTTTGCGATTTAACAGAATTCTTGAAACGCGACTCGAAGGTTTTTGATTAGATTTGATTTGAATAAAATTGGGGTTCAATTTTTTACATTTACATTTAAGTAAAAAGTCAAGATGATTCAGGAACTTTTGCCGTTTCAGGCGTAATTTAGTGAAACGATTAACGGATGAAGGCATGATAAACAATGCAGAAAATCAAACTAAATTAACTGAGCAATAATAAAGTACACACAAAATAGCAGAAAAATCCCTCACTGAAATGAATAGAAAACAAAATGTTTGTAAGCAAAATGCATGAAATCAGACAAGCAAAGCGCAATATCCAAATGTACAAAACATAAATATAACTTGAAAATTGCAAAAATGTACTCACCGAAACTCCTACAATCACAAAATGGCGGCCACACCACGTGCAAAAAAGAAAGCAAAATGTAAGCCTGTTTGGGGCTTCTATAATTAAGACACAATAACACGCCGAATAAATACTGATTCAGAAGACAAACAACAAAAATCAGCGTTAATTCACAAAATTTTCACAGGACTAGTTTCGATGGTTTTACCGAACCATCATCTTCAGCTGCAAAACCGCAAATGAACAAGATAGGAAATAATGTTTAGATAAGATAAGAAAGCCTGGACAAGAATAAGCAAGTGGCGCCATCTGTTGGCGAAACCAGAACTAAAACATAATTTCTCTAAAAGCCGAAGGCAAATTTGGATTGGAATTAGGATCGTTAACTAGAACAGAAAGATTTTTATGAATGTGAAATGCCTCTAGAAAATCCAGTTCTCCAATGGAAGATGTTTTTTGAATAATTTTGGCAGCAGAAAAATTGAAAGTGTGATTTTCGGACCAACAATGTTGAGCAACAGAAGACTTCTGTGTTTCCTTTTTTCTAACATATGCCTCATGTTCTTTGACGCGAAATTTTAAGGCTCTCTTAGTTTGGCCAATGTAAATTAAACCGCACTGGCAAGGAATCCTATAAATACCCCAGGAATTCATATCCGGAATGGGGTCCTTGAGTATAGAATTTGGAATTTTATTGATGGAAGAGTAAACAACCCGAAAGTTAAATTTCTGCAAAATATGTGCAACTTTATAGCTAATTGATGGAAAGAAGGGAATGACAACAGAATTTTTATAATCTCCTAAAATAAGAGTGTGGCTTTTAGTGTGTTGAGATAAGAATTTTTTTAACTGCTTGATTAATAATGTTGGGTGAAAAGCCCCTGTCAATAGCTATTGCTTTTAAATAATTTAGTTCTTCATCAACGGCTAGTTTGGAGGAGCAAACTTGAAGAGCACGGAAAATATAGGAATAAAATGAAGCTAACTTTTGTTTAGTCGGATGACATGATTTAAAGTGTGGTGGAAGGCAAACCGATGAAGGTTTACGGTAAACTGTAGTACTGAAGTTGGATGTGTTACGTGTGACCAGAATGTCGAGAAACGGAAGAGAATTGCAAGTCTCAAGTTCAAAAGTGAACTGAATAGCAGGATCAATAGAATTCATTGTTGAAAGAACTCTATTTAAATCATCTTTATTACCTTCAAACAGGGTAAAAGTATCGTCTACGTAGCGGAACCATGCCGGGAAGTTTAAAGTTTCAAACAATTTTGATTCATAATAATGCATGTAGATATCAGCCAGGATGGGACTGAGGGGGCTTCCCATGGCTAATCCCTCAGTTTGCTTGTAATATTTATTTTGGAAAACAAAATGTGTTTGTTTCAAACAGAGTTGAGTGAGAGAAATTAGCTCATCAATTTCGATGCAAGAGAAATGAAATTCGCGAAGTCTGGTTTCTAGACATCTTAATGCACCCTCCACTGGGACATTGGTGAATAATGATTTTACATCAAAAGAAACCATGAGTAAATTACGAGGAGAAATGTTTTTAACCTTTTTTACAAACTCTATTGAATTTTTTATGGTGTAAATGTTATTGTCTAATAGAGTGGAAAATCTAGAAACTAAATATTTAGCTAATGGATACGAGGCAGTACCTAAATTTGATACAATAGGGCGGAAAGGAATACCACTTTTATGAATTTTCGGAAGAGCATATAATCTGGCACAATTCGCAACAGATGGGATAAGCGAATGTTTTAAGTTGCTTGAAATGATTTGCGAAGATTTGATCGCAGTTTTTATTTTGGATAAGTCCGAAGGTGAAGGATCTTTAGGGATCGGATTATATGGTCCTTCGTTTAAGAGTTTAGTGACACCATCGATGTAAGTGTTCTTATCCATGACGACTATCTGGCCACCTTTGTCGGCCTTTGAAATGACAATATCCGGGTTAGAATGAATCTCGCGCATTGTAGCTCTTTCTCTCGCAGTTAGATTTGGTTTCAAAGGTTTATTATTGAATTTCACATTATGAGCGATAAGATGCCTAATCATTTCTTTCTGTGAATCTGAAACTTTACTGAACTTGAAAGCTTTTTCGATAGGAGCCAAAATCTTTGGAATCGAGGGTTTACAGGTTTGTGAGAAGTTAAAATTATATTTTAGAATTCTCTCTTGTTCTTCTGAAAGACTAACATTAGAAATATTAACTATTGGCTTGATGTTTACAATGGGAAGATTTTTTGAACTACTTGAACTGGAAGACTGTAAAAGAAGTTTTTCGAATTTAACTGCAAGGGTGTTTTTATGACGGTTAACTGCATTCTCCGTTCTAGACCAAGACTTTTGTTCAAGGGCAGTGAATTTTGGATATGTTTTAGCGAGTTCCAGATGAAGCTTATAGAGTTCATGTTCAATTTTGGACAATTGTTGACGTGTATCCCTTATCACGGACCGAAGTAAGGCAAGTTTGCGATTTAACAGAATTCTTGAAACGCGACTCGAAGGTTTTTGATTAGATTTGATTTGAATAAAATTGGGGTTCAATTTTTTACATTTACATTTAAGTAAAAAGTCAAGATGATTCAGGAACTTTTGCCGTTTCAGGCGTAATTTAGTGAAACGATTAACGGATGAAGGCATGATAAACAATGCAGAAAATCAAACTAAATTAACTGAGCAATAATAAAGTACACACAAAATAGCAGAAAAATCCCTCACTGAAATGAATAGAAAACAAAATGTTTGTAAGCAAAATGCATGAAATCAGACAAGCAAAGCGCAATATCCAAATGTACAAAACATAAATATAACTTGAAAATTGCAAAAATGTACTCACCGAAACTCCTACAATCACAAAATGGCGGCCACACCACGTGCAAAAAAGAAAGCAAAATGTAAGCCTGTTTGGGGCTTCTATAATTAAGACACAATAACACGCCGAATAAATACTGATTCAGAAGACAAACAACAAAAATCAGCGTTAATTCACAAAATTTTCACAGGACTAGTTTCGATGGTTTTACCGAACCATCATCTTCAGCTGCAAAACCGCAAATGAACAAGATAGGAAATAATGTTTAGATAAGATAAGAAAGCCTGGACAAGAATAAGCAAGTGGCGCCATCTGTTGGCGAAACCAGAACTAAAACATAATTTCTCTAAAAGCCGAAGGCAAATTTGGATTGGAATTAGGATCGTTAACTAGAACAGAAAGATTTTTATGAATGTGAAATGCCTCTAGAAAATCCAGTTCTCCAATGGAAGATGTTTTTTGAATAATTTTGGCAGCAGAAAAATTGAAAGTGTGATTTTCGGACCAACAATGTTGAGCAACAGAAGACTTCTGTGTTTCCTTTTTTCTAACATATGCCTCATGTTCTTTGACGCGAAATTTTAAGGCTCTCTTAGTTTGGCCAATGTAAATTAAACCGCACTGGCAAGGAATCCTATAAATACCCCAGGAATTCATATCCGGAATGGGGTCCTTGAGTATAGAATTTGGAATTTTATTGATGGAAGAGTAAACAACCCGAAAGTTAAATTTCTGCAAAATATGTGCAACTTTATAGCTAATTGATGGAAAGAAGGGAATGACAACAGAATTTTTATAATCTCCTAAAATAAGAGTGTGGCTTTTAGTGTGTTGAGATAAGAATTTTTTTAACTGCTTGATTAATAATGTTGGGTGAAAAGCCCCTGTCAATAGCTATTGCTTTTAAATAATTTAGTTCTTCATCAACGGCTAGTTTGGAGGAGCAAACTTGAAGAGCACGGAAAATATAGGAATAAAATGAAGCTAACTTTTGTTTAGTCGGATGACATGATTTAAAGTGTGGTGGAAGGCAAACCGATGAAGGTTTACGGTAAACTGTAGTACTGAAGTTGGATGTGTTACGTGTGACCAGAATGTCGAGAAACGGAAGAGAATTGCAAGTCTCAAGTTCAAAAGTGAACTGAATAGCAGGATCAATAGAATTCATTGTTGAAAGAACTCTATTTAAATCATCTTTATTACCTTCAAACAGGGTAAAAGTATCGTCTACGTAGCGGAACCATGCCGGGAAGTTTAAAGTTTCAAACAATTTTGATTCATAATAATGCATGTAGATATCAGCCAGGATGGGACTGAGGGGGCTTCCCATGGCTAATCCCTCAGTTTGCTTGTAATATTTATTTTGGAAAACAAAATGTGTTTGTTTCAAACAGAGTTGAGTGAGAGAAATTAGCTCATCAATTTCGATGCAAGAGAAATGAAATTCGCGAAGTCTGGTTTCTAGACATCTTAATGCACCCTCCACTGGGACATTGGTGAATAATGATTTTACATCAAAAGAAACCATGAGTAAATTACGAGGAGAAATGTTTTTAACCTTTTTTACAAACTCTATTGAATTTTTTATGGTGTAAATGTTATTGTCTAATAGAGTGGAAAATCTAGAAACTAAATATTTAGCTAATGGATACGAGGCAGTACCTAAATTTGATACAATAGGGCGGAAAGGAATACCACTTTTATGAATTTTCGGAAGAGCATATAATCTGGCACAATTCGCAACAGATGGGATAAGCGAATGTTTTAAGTTGCTTGAAATGATTTGCGAAGATTTGAAGAATCTTTCAACAATGAATTCTATTGATCCTGCTATTCAGTTCACTTTTGAACTTGAGACTTGCAATTCTCTTCCGTTTCTCGACATTCTGGTCACACGTAACACATCCAACTTCAGTACTACAGTTTACCGTAAACCTTCATCGGTTTGCCTTCCACCACACTTTAAATCATGTCATCCGACTAAACAAAAGTTAGCTTCATTTTATTCCTATATTTTCCGTGCTCTTCAAGTTTGCTCCTCCAAACTAGCCGTTGATGAAGAACTAAATTATTTAAAAGCAATAGCTATTGACAGGGGCTTTTCACCCAACATTATTAATTAAGCAGTTAAAAAATTCTCATCTCAACACACTAAAAGCCACACTCTTATTTTAGGAGATTATAAAAATTCTGTTGTCATTCCCTTCTTTCCATCAATTAGCTATAAAGTTGCACATATTTTGCAGAAATTTAACTTTCGGGTTGTTTACTCTTCCATGAATAAAATTCCAAATTCTATACTCAAGGACCCCATTCCGGATATGAATTCCTGGGGTATTTATAGGATTCCTTGCCAGTGCGGTTTAATTTACATTGGCCAAACTAAGAGAGCCTTAAAATTTCGCGTCAAAGAACATGAGGCATATGTTAGAAAAAAGGAAACACAGAAGTCTTCTGTTGCTCAACATTGTTGGTCCGAAAATCACACTTTCAATTTTTCTGCTGCCAAAATTATTCAAAAAACATCTTCCATTGGAGAACTGGATTTTCTAGAGGCATTTCACATTCATAAAAATCTTTCTGTTCTAGTTAACGATCCTAATTCCAATCCAAATTTGCCTTCGGCTTTTAGAGAAATTATGTTTTAGTTCTGGTTTCGCCAACAGATGGCGCCACTTGCTTATTCTTGTCCAGGCTTTCTTATCTTATCTAAACATTATTTCCTATCTTGTTCATTTGCGGTTTTGCAGCTGAAGATGATGGTTCGGTAAAACCATCGAAACTAGTCCTGTGAAAATTTTGTGAATTAACGCTGATATTTGTTGTTTGTCTTCTGAATCAGTATTTATTCGGCGTGTTATTGTGTCTTAATTATAGAAGCCCAAACAGGCTTACATTTTGCTTTCTTTTTTGCACGTGGTGTGGCCGCCATTTTGTGATTGTAGGAGTTTCGGTGAGTACATTTTTGCAATTTTCAAGTTATATTTATGTTTTGTACATTTGGATATTGCGCTTTGCTTGTCTGATTTCATGCATTTTGCTTACAAACATTTTGTTTTCTATTCATTTCAGTGAGGGATTTTTCTGCTATTTTGTGTGTACTTTATTATTGCTCAGTAAATTTAGTTTGATTTTCTGCATTGTTTATCATGCCTTCATCCGTTAATCGTTTCACTAAATTACGCCTGAAACGGCAGAAATTCCTGAATCATCTTGACTTTTTACTTAAATGTAAATGTAAAAAATTGATCCCCAATTTTATTCAAATTAAATCTAATCAAAAACCTTCGAGTCGCGTTTCAAGAATTCTGTTAAATTGCAAACTTGCCTTACTTCGATCCGTGATAAGGGATACACGTCAACAATTGTCCAAAATTGAACATGAACTCTATAAGCTTCATCTGGAACTCGCTAAAACATATCCAAAATTCACTGCCCTTGAACAAAAGTCTTGGTCTAGAACAGAGAATGCAGTTAACCGTCATAAAAACACCCTTGCAGTTAAATTCGAAAAACTTCTTTTACAGTCTTCCAGTTCAAGTAGTTCAAAAAATCTTTCCATTGTAAACATCAAGCCAATAGTTAATATTTCTAATGTTAGTCTTTCAGAAGAACAAGAGAGAATTCTAAAATATAATTTTAACTTCTCACAAACCTGTAAACCCTCGATTCCAAAGATTTTGGCTCCTATCGAAAAAGCTTTCAAGTTCAGTAAAGTTTCAGATTCACAGAAAGAAATGATTAGGCATCTTATCGCTCATAATGTGAAATTCAATAATAAACCTTTGAAACCAAATCTAACTGCGAGAGAAAGAGCTACAATGCGCGAGATTCATTCTAACCCGGATATTGTCATTTCAAAGGCCGACAAAGGTGGCCAGATAGTCGTCATGGATAAGAACACTTACATCGATGGTGTCACTAAACTCTTAAACGAAGGACCATATAATCCGATCCCTAAAGATCCTTCACCTTCGGACTTATCCAAAATAAAAACTGCGATCAAATCTTCGCAAATCATTTCAAGTAACTTAAAACATTCGCTTATCCCATCTGTTGCGAATTGTGCCAGATTATATGCTCTTCCGAAAATTCATAAAAGTGGTATTCCTTTCCGCCCTATTGTATCAAATTTAGGTACTGCCTCGTATCCATTAGCTAAATATTTAGTTTCTAGATTTTCCACTCTATTAGACAATAACATTTACACCATAAAAAATTCAATAGAGTTTGTAAAAAAGGTTAAAAACATTTCTCCTCGTAATTTACTCATGGTTTCTTTTGATGTAAAATCATTATTCACCAATGTCCCAGTGGAGGGTGCATTAAGATGTCTAGAAACCAGACTTCGCGAATTTCATTTCTCTTGCATCGAAATTGATGAGCTAATTTCTCTCACTCAACTCTGTTTGAAACAAACACATTTTGTTTTCCAAAATAAATATTACAAGCAAACTGAGGGATTAGCCATGGGAAGCCCCCTCAGTCCCATCCTGGCTAATATCTACATGCATTATTATGAATCAAAATTGTTTGAAACTTTAAACTTCCCGGCATGGTTCCGCTACGTAGACGATACTTTTACCCTGTTTAAAGGTAATAAAGATGATTTAAATAGAGTTCTTTCAACAATGAATTCTATTGATCCTGCTATTCAGTTCACTTTTGAACTTGAGACTTGCAATTCTCTTCCGTTTCTCGACATTCTGGTCACACGTAACACATCCAACTTCAGTACTACAGTTTACCGTAAACCTTCATCGGTTTGCCTTCCACCACACTTTAAATCATGTCATCCGACTAAACAAAAGTTAGCTTCATTTTATTCCTATGTTTTCCGTGCTCTTCAAGTTTGCTCCTCCAAACTAGCCCTTGATGAAGAACTAAATTATTTAAAAGCAATAGGTATTGACAGGGGCTTTTCACCCAACATTATTAATCAAGCAGTTAAAAAATTCTCATCTCAACACACTAAAAGCCACACTCTTATTTTAGGAGATTATAAAAATTCTGTTGTCATTCCCTTCTTTCCATCAATTAGCTATAAAGTTGCACATATTTTGCAGAAATTTAACTTTCGGGTTGTTTACTCTTCCATCAATAAAATTCCAAATTCTATACTCAAGGACCCCATTCCGGATATGAATTCCTGGGGTATTTATAGGATTCCTTGCCAGTGCGGTTTAATTTACATTGGCCAAACTAAGAGAGCCTTAAAATTTCGCGTCAAAGAACATGAGGCATATGTTAGAAAAAAGGAAACACAGAAGTCTTCTGTTGCTCAACATTGTTGGTCCGAAAATCACACTTTCAATTTTTCTGCTGCCAAAATTATTCAAAAAACATCTTCCATTGGAGAACTGGATTTTCTAGAGGCATTTCACATTCATAAAAATCTTTCTGTTCTAGTTAACGATCCTAATTCCAATCCAAATTTGCCTTCGGCTTTTAGAGAAATTATGTTTTAGTTCTGGTTTCGCCAACAGATGGCGCCACTTGCTTATTCTTGTCCAGGCTTTCTTATCTTATCTAAACATTATTTCCTATCTTGTTCATTTGCGGTTTTGCAGCTGAAGATGATGGTTCGGTAAAACCATCGAAACTAGTCCTGTGAAAATTTTGTGAATTAACGCTGATTTTTGTTGTTTGTCTTCTGAATCAGTATTTATTCGGCGTGTTATTGTGTCTTAACAATAAGAAGAGTTCAATATATAATAGAAAATTTTAATGAACGTGGCAGGGACGTAAACTATGCAAAATTTTAAATTTGTTTCGAAATAAAACGAAGCGGATGAAATATTATACTAGTATACACAATAAATGATTTTGACCGAAAAGTCGGTTGAGAGCAATTTAGATGTATTTTTAGAAATATCTCTGATTAAAAAAACTCATAAAAACACTTAAAGAAAGGAGCCATCTCGAGGAATTAGGTGAACTAAAGTTGAAGAAAAACCGCATAAACAAAAGAACCCTCATTAGTATCATTGTAAAGGGGATGATAATGATGCCAAGATGTCCTGTGGTCGTCGCGCCAAGATATAGCAACCATCTCTAACAAGTCGTCTCCAACCTTTCGTTTAATGAGGCAGGATCGATGTGGAAAACTCGGCCGCCAGAAGGCGCCTTAGGCTACATTTTCTATTACTTTTCTTCTTCACTAGTACTTTCAACGTTTACTTTTTTCAACTTACCAATTTACCGTTCTTCAGACAAATGGGATATGTCAAAGACCTGTCCGCTGTGACATTTATCAGTCGCAGTATCAGACACTCGTTTCTGAACCTAATAAAATGTTTTGTTAGGTCGCAATAAAAGTTTTTGAAAACGCTAGACGATGATTATTTTCAGTACGCAGTTAAAAATACTGCTATTAATTTATGCCGTTTTTAAAAGGAAAAAATTGCATAAATGGAACGCAGTTAAAAATACTGCTATAAATTTATGCCGTTTTTAGAAAGAAAAATGCATAAATGGAACATTACCTGTTTATGTTTTAACCACGTTAACAATTAGCATCTTAAATTAATGAGATGAGTTAACAAAGAAATATGAAAGTGTAAAATGATAGCTTAAAGTTTATTTTAGGATATTTAAATCATTCAATATTCAATATTTATAACTTTCGAAATATTTTCGTCTTCCTCCTCGTACTCTATACACTGCTTACGTTAAATTCTTATTACGGAGCTAAAATTGTGTACACTCCCATGCACATGTAAAAAAAGGAATATGAAGGTGATAAGAAAGATCACTGCTTAGCATTTTAGACCTTTTTGGCTTTTTCTTAATTTTTTTTTTCTTATCATAAGGATCTTTAGCGAAGTTATTCGAAACATTTTTTGCCTTACGGTCTTTGAACTATATTATGTTACTCTACTATGCATATATAAAAGAGAAATAGAAACATAACACAAAGATCACTTTTTTATTTTTGGAAAAACATCAGAATTTTTTATTTTTAGGAGAACATCTGAAACCTCCTTAGCTAAGTATTTCCGAAATTGTTAACCTTACGTTGCTTACGTTACGAAATTTTTAACCTTGCGTTATTATGCTACGTTACGTCTCTATATGAACACAGCAACATAAATTGAAAACTAGATCATTTGTTTTAAATTTTGGACGTTAAAAATGTCTTTCTAAATATTTTAGGATCTTAAAGTTTGTGATGTTACGCTGCTATGTATATATAAAAAAATCAAATATGAAATTGAAAGATTAGATTCTTTTTCAATATATTTTGACGTTACAAATACGCTTAGATTATTTGTTCTGGGAAAAGTTTAACCGTTTTCTTTACATTACGTTACTTTCTCTTTACCGCGCTAATTCTTTCTTCCCAGCGATGGCGAGGCCAACTGGGGCGGTGAGTGGCCTCGTAGACGAAATTGTTACAAAAGTTCCTGGATTAGAGGATCCTCAGGCCTGTGTTTAGCCTAGGTGCTAGTAAACGGTCCTTTTCAAAAGACAAATGGCCTTTGTATGGTACTGCAATTTAAATCGGCGACTGGTATGAGGTGTTCGTGTGGCCCCTTAATGCAATTTGTAATGGTAACACAATACTAATACACTATTATGTAATCAATGTAATCAATATGCACTGCGGTATGTAATCAATATGTGTTTATGTACACTGCGGGAAGAATGGGACAGTTCTATATATCCCGTTTTACTGGGACAATTCACGAAATTCAAATTGCGTTTCCTACTGCTCGAAAGCGCAACTTAGGATATATATTAGATGTATATGTAGCTTTGTTATAGCATAGGCATTTTGACACAAAATCGGACTTTTTCTGAAACAACATACCCATTCTGTCCCATATTTTGATTCTACGATTCTTATTATGCCTACATATTAAATTTTGTAATATTTGGTGAGAAATTTAAAATTTTATCGTGGCGAATTTGTTTCAGTTTGCTCCAAGAATAACTCACTTAGCGAACTTCTTAATTTATCGCAACCTATTTTAGTTTCATTTTTCTTCATTGTCCACGAGCGGAAAAACGTCATAATATCAACTCACGCACATCTTAGGAAATTTTGAATAAAAATCTAATTTTTTGCAGGTATGCTTACAAATATATCTACTTTAAGATGATGGAAAATTTGATTAGGTTATTATTCAAAATGTTTTCGAAAAATTTATAAAAATTATTTAAAAATTAATAATAAAAATTTGGTGAATTTTATTTGGAATGAACCTACATTTTGAAATATGAAAGGAAGATTCAAATAAGTTTAATAAAAAAAAGATATTAATAAATATATATAAAATTTAATTAACATTGAGGAGCTAAAATTTTGAGAGCTAATTTTTTAAAAACTACTCTTGCGATTTTTACGAAACGTGGCAATTTGGCATAATATGAGTCCTATAATCGAAATATGGAAAGAAATTGGTAAGTTACTTTAGAAAAAATACGATTTTGTGTCAAAATACCTACGTTAGAACAAAGCTATATGTAAATCTAATACATATCGAAGTCGCGCTTTCGAGACATAAAAAAGGCAAGTTGAATTTCGTCAATCGGCCCAGTAGAAGAGGTATAGAACTGTCCCAATTTTAAGCGCAGTGTACCTGTATCGATATGTAATATTCATAAACATGTTTGTAATCAATATGTAACCAATTTGTAATATCTATGGTATTTAAATATCAACAATATTACAATTCCCAATGGCCACTGCGATTTAATAGGCGGCAGTGAGCATGTATTAGGCGCTAGGTTCCGTCGGTCGGGGTCCTATGTGACTCCTAACCACAGTAGGGACCACTATGTGGTCGGGTCCCTATGTGACTCCTAACAACTTCACAAGTCGGTATCCCTACAGAATGGTGTACGTGGTACTAAACTGATTAACCCCAATTGTAGAGGAATGGTGCCCAAGTTCCCCATCATTCATTCACTCTCTCAAAAGCCAAGTCTTCTACAGATACTTACAATGCAGATATACGTATAACTGACTTACATGTATATACATGGTACCGTCAGCAATGAAATGCACTGTGACGACGAATATTTAACAGAGTTACTAATAGGAAAAGATAAAATAATGCATTAATGAAGACAATATACACAATTATTTAAGGGTAGAGTACATGGCATTAATCGAAAGAGAATGTATATATATGTGTAAATACAAATTATAATTTAAACTAGTGATAATCCTGTAATTTCCTTGTTTGTTTTAAAAACTGTAATAAAATTTATGGAATGCGCTATTTGTAGATCAATAAATCTTGTACTAATTGCGTAACGCTAATGATGTAGTTAAATGGGAATATGAATTCAAAATTTCGAGAACTGAAACATTTCTAGCCTAAACCAAAATTTCTCTTGGTCAGAAAGGTTTCAACTCTCGAAATGTTGATATATTGGGTAACTGCTCATTTTTAGCTTCAGTTGTCTTGCTGCCAAAACGCTACTTCGGTCTCCTTTCTTGGTCGTGCTGCTACCTACGCCCATATCTTAAAATGTGACATTCTGTAAAACATTGTGGAGTTCGTATTTCGCTCACTCTCATGTGCGGCGAAAAATATATTTTCAATAATTAGTTTATATCCACCAAAAAATAACATTCAATTCGGATACATTGGTCTACAAGTCTCTTATTCGAGTGCCATCTTTCTAACTACGCTGCAAACTCTCCCCAGAACATCCACAGAGCACACATCTATCCATCTGCAAAATATTTATGTAGAAAATTAACAAAGCAATTGAGCTTACTCCTAGAAAATAAGTATTTATTACCTTTGCTGCGATGTATGAAAGTTTTACTTTCGATCAGAAGGTCTTACAGGTTTTGCTTTAGGCAGTTTGTCGCTCAATTAACTGATATGTTTATTTAGTCTAACCTTCGAAATATGATCTTGTATTTCTCTGGACCTTTCATAATAAATGAATATTTTGTTTCATTTTCTAATTGTGAATTTAATATTAAAAATGGAAATGTATTAATGTTCTTGTCTTCACTAATTATTCCGCCTTCATTGCAATATAATTTTAAGTAAACTCCTGAAAGTAATTTATTTTTTTATATTTAGGCTATTCATTGCTCTAAACTTCATTCATTTGAGAATAAACAATTTTTCTCAAATTCTATTTCATTTCAAAAAACATCTTTGTACAAATAGACATAATCGTAGATGGATAGATAGACAGAGATATATTCATACAGAAATACATAAATATCTTCCAATTCAGTCTGTTTTGAGACTCTTATTGATTTTATCATAATTAAAAACCTAAACTATATTGAATAAAACTTAATTCAAAGTTTGAAATAATCGCATTAATCTTTCTATTTATAAAATTAAATATATTAATTAAGTCAACTCCTGCATACCAGGATTAAATAAAAATCTCAGTAAAGTAGACAGAAGCTACAAAAAATCATAGAAAAAGGCGAATAACCCAAATTTCAATTAAAGGAAACATCCACATTCTAAACAAACAAAAACCGCACTGTAAGCAATCGCAGAATAATCATCTTTTCTAATACAGAAACTAAATTATAAATAATATTAAAGATTAGAATTTATAGTAGAGTATAAACATTGCCGTGGAATTGGAACATTCAGTTAAAATATTTTTTAATACTCATATATTTCGGATTATATAAAATAAAAAAAAATACTGTTTTGAATGAAGAGAAATGATTCTCAATTTTTCAACATTAACTACTATCGCTGCTGTTTTCCCACTCACAGGTGATTTTTCGTTTTTGTATTTTCCGCAGACAGTTTTATTTTACCTTGACGATTTGTGTTAACAACGTTTGCATCATTCTGTAATAAACAAATTTAATTTTTAAACATGAATCAATTTACCAGCAATTCGATTAATTCGTAATTATATTTTGACTACATTAATTATTGCTTGAAATATTCATTAATAAAAATTATAAATATTTCTCCTGTGTTTTAATGTACAGAATCATTCTTCTTATCAAATTTTGTGTACTATATGTATGATTATGGTAAAGCCACAAGAGCTATCTGCCTAACGGGAGGGATACGTTCGTAGAGGACATTCTAAGGAAAACTGGCTCGTATGCACGTTACACATGGAGAAAAGCACGAAAACGCCCATGCAGCCAGCCCGTTCGCGGGATTCGAATCTCGGACTGAACTACCAGTGTTAAGCGACTTTACCGCTCGGCCTCTGGTGGGCCTCTTCTTATCAAAACTAGACAGTAACTTCTCAACAGATTTGATTTTTATACTAGCTAGGGTAATATTATGTTCTAAAAACTAGTTTAAATAATGTGGATTCTTCAAGTCACATATTTTATAAACATTTTAAAGATGTATTTGCTCATGTAATCAATAAAAATCATTACTGAAATTACAGAAAATAAAACGTTATGTTTCCTTTTTATATACCTGCCTACAAGTACAATCGAGGTACATTATTCATTTGAGGGCGATTAGTCATAGATCCGCCTTTTACAACAAAATAAAATTTTGCAGTGGTTGGTGGAGCAACAATAATATTTATAGAAAATTTTGTAAAATTGTTAGAATTGAATTGTTAGTATTGTTCTCGAAATGAATATAATTTTATTTGAAAGCTGGCGAATTTAAGATTGTTTATTTCGACTAATTTTTAATTTTATGCAGCCATATTTCCCTTCTAGTTAAATAAATAAGATTTTGATACTACCTGTTTTAAACAGTTAAAGGAAAAACTTGCAAACATTCAAAGAAACAGCATTTAATCACTTTTTTCGTGGAATAATAATGATGGTAACTAATGATATTAAAACTGAATTAAATGTGATGATTAAAATTCTGTGATTCTTGATTTAACTCTATAACTAAATTTAATGTTAATTTTGTTTTTATTATTAAAGAGAATTGATACTGGTAATGCAATAGAAAAAAGTAATAATAATAACTGGTAATGCATAATATTTTAAACGAAATGGAAATGATTGTTAAATGAAAGTGAACTATACAGCAAAATCATTCATAGTCCTAATAATTAAACTAATTGCAGCACAATTTATTATTAATATGACATAATCACTATGAGCGCTAACAATTTTCATTGTCAACCCCTATTGTGTGATTTATACTTTTGGAATAGAAGTATTTTTCATAATGGTATTTTTCTTCTTTAGTGCCTTAGATAAGTAATTTACAGTCATTGTAGCACGGGTTTCTCTGCATTAGACATCTAGCTGCAAAGGAAACCACTTTACAGGAAGTGCAAACGATTTATTGGGTGCGAAGTTCTTCATCTTAGACGATTAAATGATTCCACACCAAATTTTATTACTTGAAAATTACACATTATTGAACACTGAATAAAACTCTTTATGCTCTTTACAAATACGGAGTTTTATCTCTACGTATATTTTAATGATATAGAGCATTATTTCATGTCTAGACTAATGTAATATAATGTAAATTCTATGCTCTGAATGTAGAAATTTATACTAAAAAAAAATCTGAAATGTTTCAGATTTTAAATTACGTCCAAAGGGGCGTTTTTTTAACATTTTGTGTGTTACCTTTCTTTATTAAATATCATGTTCCTCGCACTTAAACCATAAGATCCAGTGCAACAGCAATATCGCAAAATAGTTTTAAAACGAGCATATCTTTAGAATTTCCGATACAGAGACTCAAGCGCTGGAGATAAAAATGTTTTTTCTGCACAACGTTGCCATTGCTCGCTTTGAAATCCTTGAGTTTGTTACTCAAAAATTCGTCAGAGTTTTAAAAAATAGGAAATCGATCATAAAACAAATTTCAAATTTCAAATTTGGTCTTCCACATGCTCATATTTGTTGGAGGATTACGTTATTCAAAATTCGATGACTCTATGTACCGTTGTTTTATCACAATACGAGAAATATACATACATTTATGCAGATTTTTCATTATTTAATTTCTTCAAATATAATGCAGGACTCTAACATTTTGTGGCAACAGTTTGAAAAGTGAACCGACATTTATGAGTCCGACGCAAAATGCCAAAGCGAAACTAATAGTCCTTCGGGATTCAAATCCCTTTGGACTAATAACTTAAGCATACTAAAGCAAACTGCATCACTATGAGCGCTAACAATTTTCATTGTCAACCCCTATTGTGTTATTTGTACTTTTGGAATAGATAATCAGATTACCAGACGTGAAAAATGTACAATATAAAATTTACCTCCATCATATATAGTTTCAGATTTTCAACGTAGCAGTCTAATGATATAATCTTTCAGGGTAACCTTTCTGTTACATGCATATGGCAAACGCTGGCTGAAAAAGAAAATGGCACACCGTGAAAGAACAGTTGAAAAGATATGAAACGTTGTACATCAGAACATAACGAAGCATTTAAAAGAATTAACTTTTAAAGATGTATATTAGTAAGTTACACAGAGAAAAAAAAGAAAAAAAAAGAGAGACAGTTCTTTATTTCCCGTTCTACTGGGCCGATTGACGAAATTCAACTTGCGATGTTCATGTCTTAAAAGCACGATTTAGGATAT
Organism: Stegodyphus dumicola; assembly: GCF_044657685.1. NCBI lineage: Eukaryota > Metazoa > Arthropoda > Arachnida > Araneae > Eresidae > Stegodyphus > Stegodyphus dumicola. The sequence goes on from NC_140768.1 coordinate 293,086,489, forward strand.
ATATTAGATTTATATATAGCATTATTCTAATATAGGTATTTTGACACAAAATCGGAATTTTTCTGAAATGACATGCCAATTTTTTCCATATTTCGATTCTACTACTGAAATTATGCCAACTTGCAAAATTTTACAAGAATCACAAGAGCAGTTTTCACAAGATTAGCTCTCAAAATTTTAGCTCCTCAATATTAATTGAATTTGTATACATTTATTATTCTCTCTTTAATTATTAAACTTGTTTCTTTCTTCCTTTCACATTTCGAAATATAGGCTCATTCCAAATAATATTCGCCCATTTTTTATGATTATTTTTAAAACTTGTATTTTAAAATACATTTTATAAATAAATAGAATTTTGTTAAACACGTATTTGTTCACTTAGTCTTAATTTTTAGGCTGCATTTTGTGCCTCATGTTGTAATTTTGAATCGATCGACATTCAAATTACTCAGATAGCTCAGTTAGAACCTGAGATAAGAACAGAATTGCGGTTAACGTATATTGATTATAGCGTGTATGGTCAGGTGTATGGTTGGCGATAAACGGCCATTTCTTGCCAACTTCTAGCAGTAGTTAGGCAATACTGTAACTTTTGGAAATACTGGAGTCGATAGTCAGACAGTCCATTTATAAGTATATTCAAAATTAGTCAATTCATTTAGAGCAGTGCGACTACACTGAGCTCATGCATGTCTGGTTAGTGCTTTAGACTTTGCAGTATGAATGATTTTGGTAATCTGAAACATCCATGTTAATGAAAATTTCTCCCATATCTGTTTATGAACCATTGCCTATTTCTGTAAAAGATAAATTTTCTTAGTATGATTATCCGACAGATCTCTGTATAACGTAGCTCAAAATGCTGAATATTTATGAAAAATTAAAAAATTCCTTTCTTGCATATGAAGTGTACTAGTTCTTATACATATACTCGAACCTGGATCTTTCGAATACTCGCCAAGTGTGCTACTCTTACACTACGAATGTATGCCGAAAGGAAGGTGAAAATATTTTATATACTTCTCTTTTTAAAGGGCGACTGGAATTTAGGGGAACCAATCACCAAATCCTAGTGGTGAAGAATCATCATCCCACCAACTGTTTTAGATCGGGCACCACTGAAGAGTCATTAAGATTTTTTTTGAAGCAGGTGACGTAAAAAATGTGCAATGCCCTCGCCAACACTCGATCCTGAACCTCTCGAGTACGTGCCAAATGGGCTACCGTTACACCAAGAGGGCATGTGGAAAGGAGGGAGAAAATAACCTACATCCTTACGACGCATTTAAAAGCTATTTAGGCGAGAAAGGCAAGAAAATTATATGCAGCAGTAAATGTCTTTCTTTAAACAAAAGATAACACCATACCCCTGAATTAAAGATTTTCACCATTTCATTTTTCAAAACAAGTATCAGAAAGTGGGCTATAATGTCGCGAAAGAAAAAACAGCATTTTAGGAGATTTTGTCTTTCATTTGTAAGTATGTTTGGCGAAAAAAGAGTAGGCTACGTTCCAAAGACAAAAGAGTTTCCGAACAGCCATGTACTTCGTGATCTGTCACCTAAAAATCGATTAAGAATAAAAACAGAGCGAAGGAAACCATCTGCGTTTCTAAGAAATGTTTTCAGGAATTTTCGCTGATATTAAAGAAAGAGAAAAAAAAGAATGAATAATATCTTGTTGCTTATAAGTGTTTTTTTACAGCATTTTCAGTAACTCTACTTTGACACTCTGATAATAAATTGTAGTTTTATGTTTATGAGAATAGCCTGCAAACTGTAATATTAAAACTGAAAATTTCTAAACACACCTTTTTAAAGGAAATATTTTTCTGAGTGTTAAAAGCATTGAAGATGAAACTAGGAAAGTCTCACATGATTTTTACCCCATTGACGGGTACTTAGCCTATTTACGTTTGGCCACTACCAAGGCTAAAACTAGAGGCTACCTTTTTTATGGAAGCGCCTAATAGGTGGGCCACCGTAAATTCCTTATGAAGGGACATACAGTTACAGCCACGCCTTTTCTGGGATTCGAGTCCATACTTTTCGGTAGCCACTAACTACATCGTCTGGGTGACTAGTTTGACATGGTTTATATTTAAAAGTAGAAAGAAATCTTACTACGATGGAACGTTTCAATCGGTAAAAATCTGATTTTACAACGCAACATGTTTTGACATGCCCTGTTCGTTTTCCATACACTTTTTTGAGAATATATTGCATATTTGTAACACCCCCATTAAGATTCTAAGGAAGGATTGTCCACGCGCATGTGCTGTAGTAGCGCGTCAATTTGGAGATCAGAGTATTTGCACCTCGAATACCGAAGAGGACAGAGTTCATTTTCCAAGTTTCTTGGCACTAAAAAGTATAACACTTCCACAGCAATGCCCAAATAACGTGTGGTGAAACATATTTCGACACCACTTCTAATCTAACTGGGTCCCATTCCTCTCTAATCTGTCGCTCTTTACGTGCTGGTATCAGCAGGAGATACATGAAATCATCACTTTTCCGTGTGTTTTCTTTCATGGTGTAAGTAGTAGCACATCTGATTGTCAGCTGGAAGATCAGTTATTCAAGCTGGAGTCATTAGGTTATTTTGATGCTGGAGACATGAACAATGAGCAGTGCTCTCGCGAGGCTCGAACCTAAAACTCTCGAATACGCGCCGAATGTGTTACCTTTACACCACAATGACATGCGGAAAGCACGGAGCACACCCCTTATATACTCCATCTTTTGATCGGCGACTGGGTCGCCAAATCCTGGTGTTGAAGAATTATCACCCGCCACCTTTTAGTTTATTTTAAGAAGATATGAAAAATGTGCAGCGTCTTCGCCGAGACTCGAACCTGGACCTCTCGATACGCGCCAAGTGTGCTACAACAAGGCATACAAAAGAGAGTTAGAAAATACCTTTTAACGTAGTTTATTATTCATGTTGCTAGCTTTAGAAAATTTTGCATTATTCGTAGTTTTAAATGTTTGATACAACATTATAAAAATACTACACAATTATATATATATATATATATATATAAATTTCAGCCACATATATGCATTAAGAAACATATACTTAATCTTCCTAAGAGCTAAGTTGCGAATATCGGATGCAATTGTCCCTGCAAAAGGATTATTTGAAGGAATACCAAGCTGTGTTTTATTAATAAAATTTACTTCAATTATAACTGGTTTATATTTTTGTAGGAGGTAAGAAAATTAATGAATTATATTAATTAATTCTTAAGTGTATTAAATTATTTCTTAAGTTTCCCAGTGAAATTAAATTACTCAGAATATTATTAAATAAGTTTCTTTAATTATTTTTATTGTTGTTTGTTTAACATTCTACTGCGAGTTAAGAGAAAAAATATTAACTTAATAATAAAAATAAAAATAAATATTAAATAAAAATATAACAAAGAAATTAAATTAATTGGATCAATTCTTAAACTTTCATTAAATATTAAATTAATTGTTATAGTAGTAAATTACTCTATGTATCCATAAAGCATAAAATTAATTCTTAAAACAATACTTTATTTCTTAATATTATTTATCACATTCCAAAGAAATTAAAGATATATATTTTCATCAAATAATTTAATTTATTATACTGTATAGAAAGAAGATGGATAGAAAATTAGCTGTTAGAAGGTCGACGAAACAGTCACACACTGAAACAGTTTTGAATTACTCGCAGAGTTTCAGTGACATTCGTAATACACGGATAACAAGTAGTTATAACGATAGTCATTAACACCTACATACAGGAAATATTCAGCCAACCATGTCTGAGAAACGTCCAGTGCTTTAGTCCTAATAGAACCGAATTTAAATCCCTGCGAAAATATAAATGGACAACTGTGAATTCACCCTAAGGTCTTTGGATGATTAATTTGTGTTTTGAAAAATGTATTACTACAAATTTATAACCGATAAAACTAACATAGCCTGAACTATTACTATGAAATATTATTAATAAGTAAGCATATTGAAAAAAGAATTGGAAAATAAACCGACTAGGTGTTTCTCTTCATTCTCTCTCTAGCGTCTTTCTGCATCACCTTATACATAAATCGTATTTGATACTAAATTTTGTCCAACATATTCAAAGGTAAATAATCTTTTGTGGACAATACATGACTTCTTTGTACGATCTATTAAATTATACACAGTTTTTCCTGCATTTCATTTCAACTTATTTCCTCTAATTTCATTACAGATACATTTCTTATTCAATTGATTCAGTTCTCACTTCGTGGCAAGGCAAGAAAGCATAAAAACTCAAAACGTCTTCATTGAAAATTATAAAAGACAGAGAAGAGAACACCAAATACAGTTAAAAACATTTACAGTTAAAATTAGAGTTTCTATGCAAAAACGACAATTCAGTCAGCGGGCAGGAAGTCTTTTCGGTGAACAAAACCAAAATTTTATACTTGGTCGCACTCGACAAAAAGATACTGATGTTGGTGCACAAACTAACTTGACTCACTATTCTACTATGCTGGTTTCATTAGGCGTAGTACCATTTAAACAACATTTTAATTATGATACAATTACACTCCAAACAAGTTCTAATTTAGAAGTCAAACAACAAAAATCAGCGTTATATATTCATATTTTCACAGGACTATGGTTTAACCGAAACATCATCCACAGCTGCAAAAGCACAAATTAACGAGATGAGATATAGTGATTAGACGAGAAAAGATAACAAAGAACGGACATGAGTCAAGCTACTGGCGCCACCTGTTGATGAAACCAGGACCAAAACATAATTTCTTCAAAGGCTGAAGGCAAAGATGGATTGGAATTAGGATCGTTAACTAGAACAGAAAGATTTTTTGCGAATGTGAAATGCCTTTAGAAAATCTAGTTCATAAATGGAAGATGTTTTATGAATACTTTTAGCTGCAGAAAAATTGAAAGTGTGATTTTCGGACCAACAATGCTGGACAACAAAAGACTTGTGTTTCCTTTCTTCTAACATATGCCTGATGATCCTTAACGCGAAATTTTAAGGCTCTCCTAGTTTGGCCAATGTAAATTAAACCACACTGGCAAGGAATCCTGTAAATTTCCCAGGAATTCAAATCCGGAGTGGGATCCTTGTGTATGGAGCTCCATACTTTGCAGCTGAGGATGATGGTTCGGTAAATCGATGGTGGTACCATCGAAACTAGTCCTGTGAAAATTTGAAAATATAACGCTAATTTTTGTTGTTTGACTTTTAAATTAGGACATTTTAATTGTTTATAATTCTACAGCATTGCATGCAGATTAACTACAGACATAAAAACCTTAAACGGAATATAAGAACAACATAATTAAACTACTTTAAAGGCAAAAATGCACAATTTACCAACACATAAGAATAAAACATCCTAGCTCATCGAGTCGTGTAAGAGAGTGGGTCTATATATATAGTTTGGTTTCACTAATTGCAACCAAGAAGAAAGATGCACAACTATACGTTCTAGCAGTGTCATACACATGTCCATACGTACAGATGTCACGGAAAAACTTTCAAGAGCAGTAAAAATGGATGCGTTTGTGGAAATATGATACTCGAAATATTTCGCGATAACAATACTTCCTTTTCTTGACGAAAATAATAAAATCATACTTACTTAAACCTAATTTGTTTTACGAAATACAATGCAATTCGTAACAACAGGCTGTAGAGAGGCTGTAGTATTATTTTTAAGCATGAGAGATGAAAAATGAGCAATGCCCTGTCAGGAACTCAAACCACGGATCTCTCAAATACGCGCTGAGTGTGCTGATCATTACAACGCAAAGTGATAGGACAGCTTCCGACCTAGCTATGTTACCACACGGAATTGAGTGCCGTCCCGCACGAAACACAGTCTACCATGTTGCGACCCCACTGAACAAGGGCAGACAAGGCAGTATCAGTATGGTCCCTGCTGAGCCTTACTCTGTGCCGAGAGTCCTCAGGCCTTCTGTGATTATGCCCTCGTGGTTGAGATTGCCTATGTACAGATCCTAACCAGTACTTCCCAGGAATTCTCCTGAATCAACCCCAAGAGGATGTTGACCATTAGACTATGAAGGCATGCTAAAAAACGGGAGAACTACCTTACATACTCCCCCTTTTAATGAGCGACTGGGGGATTAGGAGACACAATCGCCAAATCGTGGTGGCGAAGAATCCTCATCGACCACCTTTTTTAGTTCGGGCGCCACTGTAGAGACATTAGTATTTTTGTTAAGTAGGAGAGATGAAAAATGAGCAATGCCCTCGACGGGACTCGAACCATGAACCTCTCGAATACGCGCCTGGTGTGCTAACCATTATACCAGGAAGGCATGCTAAGAAGGCGGGAGAAATACCTTATAAGGCTTACTTATACCAACAAATTTAAGCGATAAAATGGAAGCTGGTGGATGAAAGCAAAAATATTTATTTCAACTAATTTTTTCGTTTATAGATCATAATGTGTTAAAAAGAACACTAGTAAGAACATGCAAAGAAAATAACTAGTAAATACTTAAATAATGTATATGAAAAATGTAGTTTACTCTCCAGAAACGTTCTTTGATGAAGGCGTATGATAAATCATCAGCCTATGTATTCCCAACATTGCAGATTCATACCAGGAATAAGGTCACATCTAGAGAGTTGAATTATCCTTCCCTGTTCATGAAACATGCATATTCGTAACACTCAAAGATTTTAGTGGCATTCGTGGAGAGAATTTAAACTCGATGAAATTCAAGTGGAATGACATGCGCAACAATGTGTCAAGTTTTAAGTATTGGCCGACAGTGCGAGCCTTGAGAATGGCGTTTTAATATCCACAAGAAAGGAATCAAGACATATCTGAACGAAATGGATAAACATAATGATGGAATATGATTTCTGTCGAGTGGCCTGAGATAGATGAACCTAAACAAGTGAAATCAATCTTGTCATTTTCGGTTTATTTTGAGTCACCTTTATATTATCGCCTTTCAGTTTATTTAGTTTTCACTTGTTTTGGGCCACCTTTACAATCTTGGGCCACTTTTATAATATGGCATTTCAGTTCCTTCAGATTTCACTTGTTTGGGGCCAATTTTACAATCTTGGGCCACCTTTATAATATCGCACTACACTTCATTTAATTTTCATTTGCTATGGGTTCAGTTTATCTTTTGTCTCTCGAATACGCATTGTAGTCATTATAAGTGAAGAACGATGTAGAGATCAGAGCGAGCACCGACAGCAATCCCTGCCCAAAACATTACAATACCACCTCTGCATAAAGCATAATATCATTGGAACTGGCAAAATAGCTATTCATGAAATTCTACAGACTAATAACCGTCATTAATTAACCTGAAGAGAAAAGAGAAACTCCTTATCGATGAATCACTGTTTATGGAGATCTTATGGATGAATCACTGTTACTCTTTATAGAGATCTATCCAAATATTCTGCTCTTGTGCTTTGTACGGATGAGTTGATTCCATTATAGTAGAGTTTAGGTTAGATGATCTCGAGATCATCGAGATTTAAACGGGCCTCAACAAGAATGCCTGTGATACACAAATCACTTGTTAATTGGATTAGAGTATAAGGTATTTCTCCCGGCTTCTTAGCATGCTTTCGTGGTGTAGTGCTCAGCACACTGGGCATGTATTCGAAAGGTCCGTGGTTCGATCCCGGCGAGGGCATTGCTCATGTTTCACGTTTCTTAGCATCAAAAATCTTAATGTCTCTACTTTGACCCCCGAACTAAAAAAAGGTGATGGGTGATGATTCTTCACCACCAGGATTTGGAGATCGGTTCTCCTAATTCACAGCCGCCCATTGAAAGAGGGAGAATATAAGATATTTCTCACACCTTCTTAGCATGTCTTCGTGGTGTAGTGGTCAGCACCCGGGACGCATATTCGAGATGTACGTGGTTCGACGAGGCCCGACGAGGGCATTGCTCATTTTTCAGATTTGTTTAGCATCAAAAATGCTAATTACTCTATAACAGCTGACTGTATGTAGCTTTCTGTAAACAGTTTGCAGAGGTTAATTATCATATCGGGGCTACAAGGTCAGAAGCAGGTTAATGTGCAGCGATTAGTTTCACAGACATCGTATCACACACAAACAGCGGTCATATTAATCGGTTGTGACTCTTCAGTGCCCACTTGCTAGTCTTTCTCGAAACAGGTATATGAGCGCAATACTCTGTTTCACAGCAGCAAACGACAGAAAGCTTGGGTATTACATTTCAGTCTTCTTTCATTCGCCTTACTCATGTTCCAAATTTTGGCTATTTTAATATATTTCTGAAGTCGGGCCATTTTATATCTAACACGGTTTCTTATTAAGCAAAACTAGTACTACTTTTTTACTTTCTACTGCAAGGCTAAAGCTAAAATTTATAAAATAATCTAAACTAAATAAATTTATATGCATTTTTGACTTCAGAGGACGAGAGAGGAATGATTTTAAAGCAATGTTAAAAGCATTGCAGGTACCAGAAAAAGTTCAGAACCATTGTCCTAATTTGCCGTGCATAGTAATAAGCAAATGAAACTTTTAGAAGCAAAAATTAACACAAACGAGTGTAAAATGGTAGCAAATTCTGTTGGAATTCAGGTGTTAAATTTATACCTGAATTTGTTAAATTTCTTAAATGTTTTTCTTACAGCGGAAATAATAAAAATTAAAACGTAAAATGCGGAACTGCTTGATCAAAATAAAAGGGATGATGTTTCCATCAGCTTTTTCAGTTATTTTGCTTCCTCCGATAGGAAGTGAGTGAAAAACTATGTTATTCATGAGTTTACTATGTTGGAAAATTTGGGAAGTTTATGAGAAAGCCAAATGGAAAGGCAGCTCCGTAATAATTTTAAACTTCAGAAATTGGAATTTATGATTTCTGTCCCGACAACAGAATGCTGGGTTTCGGTATTATATCTTTCACAACTGAAGATCTGAAATTATCGACGACCTGTATATGAAATACTTTTATTACGTTATCTGTGCTCTATTTCTGCAGAGCGTTGGAGTAGATCTTATTAATTAACTCGAACACAGTCAATCCCATCTATAAAAAATCAGTCTTTCAGTTCGAGTTTGAGCAAATCTCAGTTACTACTTAATTTTTTTTTAATCTCTAGAAACGATTTTCTCCCTTCTTTCGGCATGACTTCGTGATGTAACGGTAACACACTTGGTGCGTATTCGAGAGGTCAAAGTTCGGGTCCTGGTGAGGGCACTGCACATCTTCCAGATCTCCTGTTTCGAAATAACCTAATATCTCTACTGCGGCACCCGAACTAAAAGATGGTGGATGATGATTCTTCACCACAAGGATTTGGCGACTAGGTTCCCTAGTCCCCAGTCGTCATTTAAAAGGAGGAGTATATAAGGTATTTTCTCCCTCCTTTCGGCATGAATTCGTGGTGTAACGGTAGAACATTTGGCACGTATTCGAGATTTGGCACGTATCCAGGTTCGAGTCCGGTAAGGGCATTCATTGCATATTTTTCACGTAACCAGCATCAAAATAACCTAATGACTCTATATTTTCATTTAAGTTAAAAAATATTCATTTTCACGAGTCTTTACTATTCACTTTATTGGAAAAATCGTTATCGTTGGTATTTATTGAATAAATTAGATATATTCATATAAAAGTTTGCAATGTAGTGTTTCCTTTCCATCCGTGACAGAATAAAATTTCTTAAATGACCTTTATTCTATATAAAATTTTATACTTAAATAGTAAATCATAACCGGAAACAAAATAGCTATTATTATAAATTGCATATTCGTAATTAATGCATCTATGTAAGAATCAGAAATTTTCCCCATTCCATGGAACCGAAGCATTCAGAGTTATGTTTGTTGGGCATTAATCATTTCGCTGTTCCGTCAAAGTTTCATTTTTCCAGTTGCATTTGTTATTTTAAAACGGGCAGAACTCGCAGTCAAAAGACTAGCTATAGTTTACTAGAAACTGAATTAATACATTTGAATGGGAAAGGCTTTCGTGCGAGTCTTCCATCCAGCAACCATGTTGATTTCAAGGACGTTAATCCGTCAATGACCCAAATGTATGAGATGTCACAGTAGGTGTTCCAATGCGAATCTAATGGTAATAACACAAAGCGCGAGAAGATAGGGTGCACTCTGCTGGAGGTGATTAATGCTCAAATGAAAGACACTGAGTAATGACCAAAATAATTACTCTTTCCTCTGAAAGATATAAATTAACAATCAGCAACGTTCCTCGTTGCAAACATGACGTGCAGATAGATGGATTGCGAGCAGTATAGATAGTCTTTCTCAGCACTTGTAACCGCCTCTCCTCACGGAAAAGCAGATAAAAAACAAGGAAAACGGGCAAAAATAATGATCGAGCTTCTCATAACATGAAAGTTCTGATTTTCAAATAAACTCTAATCCATCTGCAGGACGGAAATGAATGTATCATAAAGCTTGATTCGCACTTACCCGTGTTTGAAATATATACTCTTTCTAATTAAATTTAAAGCTAATACGAAAATTAGTGTTTTTCACCCATCTGACTTTTGTTCATTAAAAAGTCTCACCAAAACACGCCGAGTAAAGTTTTTCCATTTTTTTAATAGTTAGAACGATCTTAGAGCAGCGTATCAAAAATTTTGTAGCATTCAGTTGTTTTACATTGTAAGGAATTCTTGCTTTCTCTCCTACGCTTTCCTTCGTGATATAATTGATATCACACCTGGCTAGCAGTCGAAACATCCCAGAGTTAGAATTTTAGTGCTGGTATAGTGGATGTTTCGTTTTTTCTGCTTTGAAAAGCCTGATAGCTCTCCAGTGATGCCCGACTAAAATGTTGTAAACGACATTTCCTCACCAATTAGATCTGATGACAGCGTCTTCTGCTTTTCTCTATTGTTCTTTAAATGAGACAGAATTTAAGGAATTTTTGGCTCCCTTATTGTGTTCCTTCTTGGCATATGTGGTAGCTCACCTCGTTAAGATTCGAAAGATCTGCAGGTCGAATATCCGCAAAGAAATGGCTGATTTTCCTCTGATTTCTTGCTTGAAACAAATACTTAATAGCTCTATAAACTACTTTCATTACTCTTGTTTGCATTTGTCACCCACGCGCTTCAAACAGATTTGCTACTGGATGAAACATTTCATTTCATCTCTCCGATGACGTCAGCCCAAAGATAATGACACTTATCTCTTGTGGTTTACTTTATTTTAAGATGATTAAATCGAAAAACAGTAGCAAATTTCAACTGCTTCGATTTAATTTTAATGTACCTATGTTTACTGCTCCACACGCATCAATAACTTACGCCAGTTGCAGTCTACATCACTGATAAACAATTGCTTTGATGACCACAGGTGTCTTTGAAGTCCTTATACAGAGAGTCTCAAAATTCCTCATAGACGCTTTCAAGGAAGGTAGAAAATGTCTATATGATCCATATTTACGTAGGAAAACATGATCGGATATGCAATCCACAGGAGATTGAAGAGACACGAAGACACTGTAAGGTTTTTTGTGTTAAATAATCAGTTATTATAATTTTAATCTTCACTTTCTTTAACTTCTTCTTTGGTGAGATATTTGGATCTGAGAGTTTTTTTGTTTCCAATAGCGAAAACTAGGCGACTTAGTTTTAACCACTACTAAGGTCGGAAGTGGTGCCCACATTATTATGAAAGCGCCTATTATGTCGGCAACCGACTTCAATTCTGAAGTAAATAGTCAGTCTTCACTGTGACTAGAAGCATCGTTTATTCGGTGTTGCGTTCAGGTTCGACAGACGTACTGGAAGTGTCTTGTCTGCCCCTTGATTTTGGGAACGTTAAATGGTTAGATATCGACGGTTTTCCTTTGAATTTTGGCTCCCCTTGGTAAATACTGGAGGATAGTCTATGTTCTCTTTGTTTGTGACTGCTTATCAGTCGCCATTCACTTCTGTTCTTATTCACAGACTGCGTGCATGAAAATTGTCCCTTCTGGATTAAACAAAGGGCGGTGTTATGCCTCTTTAGAACGTCTCTAGGAAAAAATATGAAAACGATAAGCATAACAAGAGGAAAAACTGGTAAATATTCTATCATATTTTATTTAGCATGACGGTAGAGGGCCTACCAGAGACCAAGCGATAAAGTTGCTGAACACGGGTAGTTCGGTTCGAGCCTCGAATCTCGGTGAACGGGCTTGCTGCATGCGCGTTTTCATGGTTTATCTCGTGTGTAACGCGTATACGAGCTAATTTCCCTCAGAATGTCCTCCTCGAAAGTATCCCTTCCTTTAGGCAGATAAACCTCGTGTGCTTTGGCGTAATCAAATAAACCATGAAATCGGCCGACAGGTTTCGAATATCGAATAAAGCACGAATGTTTGTAAGTATACAATGTATGTGCGGTACAGAGGCGTTTAAAATACCGTCAAGTCGAAAGTCCTCTATACAGACTAATGATAGGAAACAAAAAGAGGTAAGAAACTCTAATATCTATTATCTGGAATATCCTCCTTGAAAATTGGAACTCTGTATGATTTTCTCCTCTTCCTGAGATGCATCTGGAAACTTTCTAAGTGATGAGTCAGTTAACCCTCTGAGCGGCATGACCGTTTTTATCCGGTCATGATGTTACTTGATTCATATTAGCTTAAGATATTTTGCTTTCTTACTTTCATTTTAAATGCTGAAGGATTCCAGCAAACGTATAGTTTTCTAATAAATATTCGCCCATTGGAGAAAATAGATTGATATACAAATGACGGATTTAAAAGATGTTGTATCATCTTAAATTATATCAAAACAAGAGGGCAACAACCAAACTCAGCAAGAAATGCAATGTCCCGTTAGCTCCTTCGTAGCCATTTCGATTAAGAAAAATGTCTTGCGAATATGAAAAATATTTTGGAAATATGACCTACTCAAACTTTTAAACTGGTAATTTGTATTCCAAACTGTACATTTATTGGTATGTATTAAGTACGTATTTTAAACTGTTATATGCTACTTAAATCCGTAAAACATTTTTCCTTGGGCTAAATGCGGTATTTTACACAAATCGGCAAGATCTAAGTTACTAACATTTGTATGAAATTCTCAGATTTTTTTTTAAATGGTCTAATCTATACTAAGATATTTTATCCTGACGTATCATGCATTTTCATTTTTAAGATTTTTCATCACTTAACAGAATTCATAGTTTCCAAGCTTCCTGTTTCAATGGAAGCATAAAATATCTAAATATATCCCGTTTCATTAAATATCTGCAAGTTCGAAACGTAAATTTCTGTGTTTTAATTATTAATTTATTACTTTGCACATTTGCATAGGACAATGTCCAAGCTCTTCGGACCTTTTCCTTCACAATAAACATATCTTTATTCTTCTGGCGCGAGTCGTGATTTAAACCATTATGCTTTCCTGTGTTCTTTAATTAAAAATCTCTCTTACCATCATCGCTAATCGTATACATGTCACAGCAAAGCAACCATCGGCCATCATCATAGCCATAAATGGACTTCAACCACCCGAGTGATGAACTTCTTCATGGTCAAGGGGAACTAACTACGTAGACACTAATCGCTTTCGGAATTCTATCTCTCAGGAAATGTCTTCTGTTCATTTAAAAATGTTGTGTCTATGAATAGCATTTTCTTTTGTCTTTGAACTTGGGCTGGGCTTTATGATTATTAGATATTTATGTCTAGTAGACATTAAGTTGAAGGCTTTAAACAAAGCATCTATTCGTGTACCATTTGCAGGTCGTTTGCTCATGAAATAAAACAGTGATAATTAAGATATTTTAATAATAATAGTGCTCTTTCATATTTAACATTAGAGGTATATTTTAAGTATAATTAACTAATTAATAACTTAACTAACTAATTAAAGTCTGGTTTTCTTACGAATCATACCCCTACAGACTTTAAAAATACTCTAGAAAAATTTTCTTCAAGTCTTGGGATTACGAGAACAAAAGTCAGAAGAAGGGTATATAAGACCCTTTTATTTGAAGACAAAGAAGTAACAATTATTCAGCCTGAGTTTACACAAGCCAACACTTCTGGTTTAACTTCTGGTTTATACCGTAAATTAAACGTAATATATTAGCATAACGGTTCGCAGGATAAAGTAACGCGCAGAAAAGGCTCTGGTTCGTAGAAAAACTGGCGAGACAAGATTAATGGCTATAAGCACTCAACACCACAGTATCTAACCGCTGATAAGTCATAGTACAACGTGGCCACAAATAGGCAGAACGCTCTCTATAGTTAACTTGCAAAACCTTCGCTTAAATAGCAGTTCTTTCTCCCTCAATCTGAATAAACGCTTTCTATCTCATTTACATGATGGCATGAAAAGAATGGGTAGAAAGAGAATGACAGAAAAGTAATTTAACTAACACTTAAAAACTTAAAATTACACTGATAAATCCTCACAAACTAATCTAAATATATTATGTTACTAAAGGTTGTTTGTTGAATTTTGCGATTTGCGCTATCTGCCTTAGAAAGAAGACTTTAGAAAACCTTAGAAAGTGCATAACCTAACATTTTTTATTCCAAAGAAATCTTTGGTTCCCGTACAGGAAAGATCCATGAGATCGGAGCATAAAAATTAGAATTACAAAAACACAAAATAGTAATTAACATCATTACAATGACAATAATTACATCGAAACTGAGAAATGGTATGAGATATGACTACATTAAGATAAAAAAAAGAGTCGTTGGATATCAACTGCATCTACTCACTAGCCCGCCAATATCGAATGTACAGGTTTCCTTCCTTTCGAAAGGAACAGTTTAGTAATTAATCTCAGTCCATCTCAAAATTCTGGTTGCACAAATTGCGCAAGGGACTATCATATATACCAATATAGTGCGGATGTCTAGCGACGCAATCATGTCAAGGCTGGAAACGAAATGCTGCAACCGCGAGGGATCTAGGAGAGTCTGGAATACTATACATGGAATCCTTTCACTTCTTATTCTTAATTTCTTCAAGTAATGTAATATCAAATTCTTTCGTTAAAGCATTTTTAATTGTTCTTTTCATTGATGAAACAATTGGTACCCCACTGTTATTATAGTGGAAAATTTCAGTTCTGTTTTTAGCAAGCATCAACCCAGGTACCCACTGTTATTAAATTCGAAAATTTCAGATCCTTTTTAGCAAGGTTTTTAACTCATTCATTACCAGTTATTCCAATATGAGCCGGGATCCGTTGTAAGATATTCTCAACTGTTAGACGCTACTTAAATACGATGAGAATGATGTTACTAGCTGCTTTAAAGAACTGCTGGAAGCGGTTGTTCGAATTTACTTAAATGCGATACGAAGAATTTTTATCAATTGTTTTAAAGAAATGCTTGAAGCGATCTGATGTACTTATAAAATATTGATGACCAGACTGCTATCATTGGCATTAAAAGCAAACGAAACTTGGACAGCGCAAACGAATTGTTCATTCAGGTCTCTTAAAGGGCTGTACCAACTGGGGTTTATCTGAGCTAACGGGGACAACTAACGCAGCGGACCCATCTCCAAACCAGTTTTTACACATAGGGTAGCAAGTTGAAAAATATGAACTGCAGACATAGCAGAGCTAGTCAACACATGGAACTGACTCCGTTAGTTTAGATAAATACCAGTGGGAACGGTTCTTTAGAAGCATTCAGAATTACAAGGAAATGATGCCACCAAATGGAATTTATGTAGGAAAACTGAGATCTAAACCTATGCACAGCAACTTATTTATATCAGTTGCAGTTTGTTTAAAACAAATCATAATATCCTCAGAGTATTATGTATTTGTCACCTCCCACCATTCCATACACGAGGCTGGTTCTTTTTTTTTTTTTTTAAAGCTCACCATAGAAGGAAAATAATCTTCACCCCTTAGGTAGTTTTATCCACACATTTATTACACATCCCAATACACAACACAAACAAATACCACTATTATATATTAAGATATATATATAAGGCGCGCAAAACATGTTTTAGCTATATCTTTCAAATGGCATGCTTACTGGTCTATTTCCAAGTCCCAAGTCTTCGTTTTCACCCCACCAGTATCCCTCGACCGGTTTCCGGGGTCGCTACGTCACTTCCTTTATCAATCTCACATCTCTCGCGAATAAAACGTTCTCGCAAGTATTTTTAGACCAAAGAGCGTTAGCCAAGAAGGGTTATTAGTCTCGAAAACGGCATTTTGCGTTGGCTCACTACAAATGGAGTGTCAGTTTTTAAATTGTTGTTACCAAATGTACCCTATATTTTATTTACAGAAATTAAATAATGAAGAATCTGCATGAATGTATGTATGTTTCTGGCATTGTGAAACAACGACGCTACCTAGAGCCATCAAATGTTGAATAACGCAATCCTCCACCAGACCATGGTTAGCAGGAAACCCGAGTTTCGAATATGTTTTATTATCTTTTTCCTATTTTGTAAACCTTTAAAGAATGGTTTACTAACAAACTTAACGATTTCAAAACAAGCAACGGTAACACTATGGAAAATAATAATCTTATCTCCAGTGCACGAGACTGTCTGTCGGAAATTCTAAAGATATGCTATTTTTAAATATTTTGTGATATTGCTGTTGAATTGAATTACATGGGTTATAAATGCGAAGAAATTGTATTTAATAAATAAAGTAATTCTAAACCTACGAAAAAAAAACCCTTTGGGCGAATTATAAAAATTGAAAGCTTTCAGAATTTATTTTATTTTCTGTTATAGAGAAATCAAATGGCACCAATAAGTTATGATCAAAATTCACGGTACTAATAAGGTTTCCTACTCTGTTGACATAACACTTAAAATTTTTTAACAGTAATATACTAAGAAATCAAATTAATTTTTGACATGAAAAACTGAGTTTATTACGTAGGAAAAAAATTACTTATCCATTGTTTGCGTGTACAAGAATGAAGACGCAGTTCGCGTAAACTCGGAAAGCCAAAATATATTACACTAGAATTAATAGGCCCAAAAAGAATATAACCAAACTTGTGTAGCTCAAATTTTGAATAATTACAAATTAAAATTTTGATTTTTATGAATCACTTAATTAAATTAAATTCGCTACACAACATCCCTCCGATGATCGTGAAAAAAAATTTTAGGACCCACAGACAATGGAAAAGTTTTACATAAGTTACTAAATACGAAGAGGAAAAAAAATACATAATGGTACCACATGTTAATCACAAAGAAGGACACATATACCTATTTATAATTAATCCTACCATAAATCATGGTTAGAAAATATAAATCCTACCAAAACAATGGTTAGCAAATCCAAATCCTACCATAATTGTATGGTTAGCAAATCCAAATCCTACCATAATTGTATGGTTAGGAAATATAAATCCTACCAAAACAATGGTTAGCAACACCAAATCCTACTATAATTGTATGGTTAGCAAATCCAAATCCTAGCATAATTGTATGGTTAGCAAATCCAAATCCTACCATAATTGTATGGTTCGCAAATCCTTTAGTGAACCGAGTAAGAGGGTCAAGAAGTGTCCCTGGCACACAACAAGCATACATCAAACAAAATAAAAATGTTGTCAAACAACACGTGACACGCCCTAAAATAAAATGTGAGAAGTAAAATGTAAAATCACGAAACCCCCCCAAAGGCAAATCAAGTGAAAAGTGTGTAAAAATAAAAATATATGTAAATAAACAAACACGACTGAGTATACGAGTGTTTAAAGCAAACAATTCAAGAACTACTGGCGCTTGACACAAAATGTAAACAAACTAGTTCTTGCAATCACCCATTGAAGTGACAATATCAACTCAAAAGTACGCTTAAGGAAAAAGTGTACCGTATAAATCCTAAGTTTCCCTAACACACAGAATTTCACTTCCCTAAGAACTGACACCCCACCAATACGAGAGACCAAATGAGTAAACACCGCGACTGTACAGCGCCGACTAAATTACTAATAAATTCTTGGCATAAGAAAAGTAAAAACGAGTTGCACTAAGAAGAACAGAAGACAATCACCACGAAGTGTTGGCTGGAAAACTATCTAGTCAAAAATTCTAACCGAAACAAATCCCGACTACCATGGCTAAGGGATTTCAAGAGAGAGAGAAATAAAAATTTTTGAACTTAAGAAAAGGAGAAAAGCGGGGACCAGCCCAGCAAAACCTCCAAAAAAAACAAACCTGGGCTATTGAGACTAGAAAGTTCCCAGCCAAGACAACTTGACACAACCTCACATGCCAAAACATGTAAAATCCAAATGCAACACTCGACCAATGATAAGCCAAGAAGACTACAACAACTATACTAATTGATTATAAAATTTGACTACAAGAATACAATTACCAGAAACAAATAATAATTTAACCAAAATTGTATACAAAACACATTATTTCTCAAAATATTTCATTTCACTTTTTCGACACAAAACCATGTGTATCTCTAGGCCTTAGATGGTAAGGTGAATCGTGTGATGAGTTCTTTACATTATCTGTCAAAATTGAGTCATCCTTTTGAAGTGTGGGAAAAATAATTCTCTCTGGTACCTTCGTGAGTCTGTCCACGTGTATCGTCTGAATCCGATCAGGATTTGTAACTGAAGAAATTTTATAGTTAACTTTATTCAGTTTCTCAATAACCCTGAAAGGTCCCTGATTCAATTTAGAGAGTTTTCTAGCCATACCTGGCTGAACTACTGGAGTGTATAAATACACCAAATCTCCCACTTTTATGTCCTTATCATGAGAATTCTTTCCACGTAAATTTTCTTGCTTATCAGCAGCCTCTGTTAAATTCTGATTTACTAATTTAAAAGCCTTTTGTAATCTCAAAACCAAATCTTTAGAATAATTGTTTGTGTCATCATAAGTTCTAAAATTGGTTTGCAATAATAAATCAATTGGTAAGCACAAATCCCTGCCATATAAAATAAAAGCTGGACATTCCTGAAGTGCACTATGACGACCAGTTCTGTGTGCCAATAAGGCAAAAGGCAGATCTCTATCCCAATCCTCCTGAGTTTGAGAAACTAAGTGGCTAAGTGAATTAATTAAGGTGGCATTTAATCTTTCTACTACACCATCAGACTGTGGATGATAACTCGTAGTAGTATGTTTAGTAATCCCCAATTTCTTATAAACTTCCATTATAGCTTGAGAAATAAAATTAGTACCTTTATCTGTAACAATGTGCTGAGGTATACCATGAGTTGAAATAAATTGTTCTAATTTCTCAATTATGGATATGGATGTAGTGTCCTGCAAAGGATAAGCTTCAGGGCATCGTGAAAAATAGTCAGTTACGACCAAAATATATCTGTTGCCTGCCGCAGTAACTGGAAGGGGACCCACTATATCCATCGCAATTCGCTCAATGGGACGGGTAGCCATAGGCATTCTCATAAGGGGAGCCTTATGAGCAGGTCTATGATCCCTCCTCTGGATACAGGAGTGACAGGACTTAATGTAATTGTGCACCTGTTTATGCATACCCTTCCAGAAAAAAGACTTTTGAACTCTATGAAGTGTTCTGTGATAGCCTGAGTGTGCAGCAGTAGGAGAATCATGATGCTCCTGCAAAATTCTTAATACTAGTGTTTTAAGAACAACTAGTCTATCTTGTTTCTGCCAACGTGATTTGGGTTTCTTGTATTTGCAATACAAAACATCTTCCTTTACAAAAAATATCTGAGAATTAGGTGTAGGAGACTTATTATTCTTAAGACCAGTTACAATCTGTTGGCAAGAAGGATCAGAAGCTTGTTCTTTTTTGAATAAATCCAACAATTCAGGAGTAATGGAAGTTTGAATTAACTGTGTAACATTTACTGCTCTAGATAAATAGTCTGCTGTTAAATTTAATCTACCTGGTTTGTGAACAATCTTATAATCAAACTGGGATAAACCCATAATCCAACGTGCAATTCGAGAAGTGGGATCTTTAAGTTTTAAAACATGAGATAATGAAGCTTGATCAGAATATACTGTAAATGGTTTACCAAGAAGATATTGTCTAAAATGTGCTGTGGCCCAAACAACTGCCAAAATTTCCCTCTCTACAGTACTATAACGTGTTTCAGGACCTTTTAATTTTCTATTAGCATAACAAATTGGGAGTTGGAAACCGTTAGAATCTTCTTGACACAAGACAGCACCCAATGCATAATTAGAAGCATCTGTACACAAGGAAAAAGGTTTAAGAAAATTAGGTAAAGCCAAAATGGGTTCATTCAGAAGTTCAGCTTTTAGAATATCAAAAGCATGCTGAGCTTCATGTGACCAATAAAATGGAACTTTATCTTTAGTGAGCTGAGTTAAAGGAAGTGCCTTTTGGGCAAAATTTGGAATGAACCTTCTGTAAAAGCCAATAAGGCCTAAAAATCGCCTAACTTCTTTCCTATTTTTAGGTGCAATAAAACTCTGAATGGTCTTTAAATTTTTATCATCAGGCTGTATAATACCCTTGGTAACTTTATATCCCAAATACGTAATTTGGTCTTTCAGAAAATGACATTTAGAAGGTTTAAGTTTTAAATTATGCTGTTTTAGTCTATCAAAAACTAACTTCAATTTTTCCAAATGTTCATCAAAAGTTTTAGAAGCAATGACAATATCATCAATGTAAATCCCTATTTTTAATGGTGAAAGATTGGCCAAAACTATAGACATCAACGTTTGAAAGGAACTAGGAGCATTTCGCATGCCAAAAGGTGTTCGTAACCACTCATAGTGCCCAGAAGGAGTCGAGAAACCACTTTTGAAGGTGTCATCAGGATGAATTTTCATCTGGAAAAACCCTGAAGTTAAATCAAGTGTGGAAAAATAATTTGAATCTCCTAACTGTTCTATCAATTCAATCATGGAAGGCAGAGGAAAACTGTCTTCTATCGTTTTCTCATTCAACTTGCGGAAGTCAGTGACTAAACGGTAGTTGTTATCCGCTTTCTTAACAAATAAAACAGGAGCACTGTAAGGGCTGTCACTTTCTTGAATGATGTTGGCTTCAAGCAGCTCTGCTACCTGTCTATCTATTTCATCCCTGAGATGGTAAGGTACTTTGTAAGGCTTTTGCCTAACAGGAATATTATCACGCAAGTTGATGTTGTGTAAGATGGTGTCACACCCTGTTAACTCAGTGACTGAGGCAGCAAAGATGTTACTATACTGATTGAGAAGGTGTGATAAATGTTGTTGTTGCTGCTCAGGTAAATGTGTAAGATCAAATTCACCACCCCAAGACTCGAAATCCTCCCCTGTTTCTATGGTGGTGGTGTTTACAAGTTCAGAGTTATGTGTGATGACATTCACAGGTTGGGCACTGGCCAATTTCATTTCTTTATTGAGATGTAGTGTATTCGGTGAAAAATTTGCAATTTTGACATAAAATTCGTTAGATGAAGAAGTCTGATTAACTGACCTGGCTATGGAAAATTGACTTTGAGCATGTTCTATTAAAGGTTCAATTAAGACAGTATCAGTAGTGAAATTTACAGAACGAGCAGTGAGCTTAATGATATTTTCAGAAAAAGGTGGTAATTTATGTTTGGTTACAGAGTAACAAAATGACTGAGAAACTGAAGTTGAGAAAACCTTATTACTCATAGCACTAGGCTGACTTAGATTCCATTTAAGAATTACATTTGATCCTAAGAGTTGAGAAGTGGAGAAATCCAAATGCATATTGTGGTCTGCAAGAAATTTAGTTCCTAATAAAGCACCATACTGAGATGAAAGAGGTGTGTCAGTAATTAAAAATTCTGTTTCAAAATATTGTTGTTGAAATTCTATTGTTAAATTCATTTTTTTAAATTTATTTTTACTTTTTCTGCAGCAATACCCTTTAAATATATGTTACAGGAATCCAATGAGAGTTTATTTCCAAAACATTGAATGTATTTAGCTTCTATGATGTTTACAGTTGCCCCCGAGTCCAATAAAAACTTTACTTTATTCCCCAAAATAGATCCCTCAACAATAGGCAAAGACGCCTCACTAGTGGATACTGTAAAAACCGATGGCACCTCCAAAAGGGTTTTAGGAGACGAAACGGAGACTGGTTTCTCCCCACCCTGAATTAGTTTAAATTAAAACTTGGTGCTTGGGTATTCAAAGCATTTGTAGCCACACTTGTGGTATTTGGAGCACCCGAAACAGCTGGTGTGGTGTTATTAGAATGTCTCCTGGCTGTTTGGTTATTTCGAAATCTCTGTTGACCCTGTCTAGAGTGCTGATTAGGCACAATATTCGCATAGCAGTCCCTGCTAACATGCCCTATTCTGTTGCATCTGTAACAACGAGGCTGTATGGGTCTTGAACGAG
The DNA here is from genome assembly GCF_044657685.1 of Stegodyphus dumicola. Taxonomy (NCBI): domain Eukaryota; kingdom Metazoa; phylum Arthropoda; class Arachnida; order Araneae; family Eresidae; genus Stegodyphus; species Stegodyphus dumicola. The sequence goes on from NC_140768.1 coordinate 293,108,826, forward strand.
TACCTTGTGATATTAAACTCTGCACCTGTGTTTGGAGAGAGCCCATCATTTTTGTAAGCTGAGCTATATTTTCCTGCTGCATCTTAATAGCTGTAGTGAGCTCTGAGTTGGTTACCTGATGGTGGTGTAACTGCCTTCTCGACTGCTGGCTTAGCAGCATTCACTGCTCTAACATCAGCTGTTGCAAAATCACTACTAGCATGGCTCTTAGCCCACATGTCTTCCTCAATAATTGCATGCTGTTTAGCAGATGCAAAAGTTTTGTGATTCTGTGGCAGCAACAAGCGTCGCAAATGCAATTGCAATCCTTCGATAAACACTGGCAGAAGTAAATCCTGTCTCTGTGCTTCTGCTGCAGGGTCACTGCTTCTTTCCACTGGTACAGTTTTGTACGAAAGAGCCTCTATACGTGCTGCAAATTGTCGCACTGACTCGTGTGGTTTCTGAAAAGCCTGAATAAGAGCACGGATGTTAGAGTGCAAATTGTGCACTGAACTGAAATTCTCTTTCAACGCTTTCACAACATAGTCAAGACTGGCTTCTTTCTTTAACCTAGGATTATTCCTAATTAATTCTGCAGCCTCACCTGCCACCTTGACTCTGATCACTGTTAACTTATCTTCATCTGACCAACCCACATGAGTGGCAATGAGATCAATCCTATCTAAGAAGTCATTCAGACTAATTCCCTTGTCTGCACCTGAGAACAGAGGAACAGAATCCAGAGGATCAGAACCAAAAACTGATAGAGCCATTACTTCCTGACTCTCCTCCCAGTCTATTGCACTATTACTAGCCGCTCTGGCTGCTCGTTTTGACACTTTCTTTGGCATTGTAAAGAACGCTCCTGAACTCTACTAGAAAGACCTATGATGCTCTTGACTAGAGACAACGTCGTTAGCAAACTCCTCACAGAACGAGTACTATAATTCATTTTAACACCTTATTTTAAAAAACTGTGAATGGCAACGACTTAACTGAGGATTACGCATGCGTAAAGAGATGAGATTTCTGTGAGACGCCTGTCAGTGAGAGAGTTTGGGAAGCTCCGCCAGCGAGCTGAGGTGTGGAGACTTTGTTTGTCGAGTGATGACGAGTACCATCTTCGTTAACGTCTCTGATCGTGTCACCAGCTCGGATATCTACTAAAGTTTTCTAAATGTATTAATGTTGTATCTGTGATATGTTGTGTTATTAAAAAGTGATGCATCACCACTATCAGTGTTGATTCCGTTCCCACTGAAGCATCCACGACGTCACAGACAAAAGAAAATAAAAAAATTGGAGGTTCCAACCGAGATTTGTGTGACAAGAGACCAGGTATGTGTTCTCCACAATATTCATTTCCAGGCCTGAAGTGTATAATGTAGTTATTTATTACTTATTCGGGAAATCAATTCCCCAAGCAGAAGTAGCACATCAGTGCATAAGAGTTTTAAACACTCAATGTGTTTGGTTTATATATCTAACAAGATATTTTCCTTTTGTGGTATATTCGGGAAAACATTTTCCCATTAACACGTAGCACATCAGTGCATTTTATAGCACGTCAGTGCATAAGAGTTTTTAAAACAATCAAAGTGTTGCATTTATATATCTAACGAGATATTTTTCTTTAGTATGATAATGAGGAAAATCCATTCCCGTAAATAAACAGCACATCAGTGTATTTATGTTTAACATTTCGTTATAAATTGGTGTGATAGAATCTGAACTGTTTATTTTGTGTATATGTGAAAGCACATCAGTGCAATATTGCAATTTTCATTTCTAAGTCATTAGAAGAAAATTTATGTTAAATTCTTGTGAAAGAAATAAGTTGTTGAAGATATTAAAAACTTGTTACTTTGGTTTTCTCATGAAAGCACACCAGTGCTGTATTTTAATAGGATGCGTATTTTCTGAGAAGTAGAATGTTAAATTTTATCATTTCATTTTACATTTTAAAGCTTTGAGCAGTAAAGAAAAGTTCTAATAGTGTTCTGATTTAAACCTGCGCCTGTCGAATTTACGTAGTATTTGCGTTGGCCATGTGGTTGCTAACGGAAGTATCTGAAACGATAGTTAATTAAAGGTGTTTATATTTATTGGCACCACTCTGGTTTTTTTTCTGTCTGGCTGTACCAAATGAAAAGAATTTGTTATTATTTTTTTATACGAAGTATTCAGTAAGGTTGTTTATTCGTTTTATGTTTGAATGGAAATAAATCCAAAATGATTAATGCTTTTATTAACCTTTTATTTTTATTTGCTTAATTTTGTAAGAAAGAAGAAAGTGTTTTTTATATCTCTGATATATTTTTATGTGTATTACTTGTGAAAAACTATTTGAGTTATTTGTTTTGAACAATTACTTTTGCGAAAATGGCATTTTTGGGGAAAGCTAAGAAAAGGGATCTATTCCTTGTCGCTTCAGAACTTGGGGAAATAGCTTTAGAAGATATGAAAGTGATAGATTTAAAACAATTAATAACGAATAGTAAAAATTATGAAGAAGAATTTGTTAAAAATTTGTTAGAAAGTATTATGACTGATAGGATAGAAAAGGAAAACTTAGAGAAGCAAACAAGAGCGAAAGAATTACAGTTAGAACAGGAATCTAGGGAGAGGGAATTTCAGATACTACAGCAAAATAAAGAAATTGAAAAGCAACAGTTAGAATTAGAATGCCTTAAAGCAAAACAGAACACTGAATCTGCTAAACCTGGAGGTGAAACGGTATTTAATCAGAATTTTCAGAAACTAATGCCCAAGTTTAATTTAAAAACTGATGATATCAGTTTATTCTTAGAACTTTTTGAGAGGCAAGCTAAAGTTCTAAAATTGCCCACGGATCAATGGGTGTCATATCTCATTGGTGTCCTTCCGGTTGAGGTAAATAATATAATTGCTAGGGAACCTAAGGAACAGGCTAGAGATTACCAACATATTAAAGAATTACTACTTAAAAGATTTAAATTAAGTGCAGAGAAGTTTCGGCAACTTTTTGTTAAGACTCAGAAAAATCCGGATTCTACATGGTACGATTTTTATCACGAAATTAAAACATTTTTAGATGGGTGGCTCAAGGGATTAAAAATCGAAACATTTGAGCAACTCAAGGATTTAATGTTGGTAGATCAGATTAAAAGGCGCACGCCTAATGAGTTTAAGGAACATTTTATAGATGAATGGGCCACGATCACTTCACCAAAACAGTTGGTGGGTAAAATAGAGGAATTTGAAGATGCGAAAAAGACGATGGTTGGGAAAACGAAATTGGGTGAACTGAAAACGAAAATATCAGGTAGACAAATGGGTGTTTTTCAGTCCACTGGTAACGTTTTCAAAAATAGAAAAAACCCTCATGGCACACAATTAAAAAAAGATGATGACGCACGCAATGTCGGGAAAACGTCGGACTCGAATTTTGATAGGAGAAAAAGACTCCAGTGCTATGAATGTGGATCTTTTGACCATTTACGTCCTCAGTGCCCTAATTTAAAAACTCAAAAGGCAGATTTGTATCGGATAAGCGGGAGATCAGAGAAGAATCTGTTAGATCCCTATACGTTAAATGGAAGAGTAAATGGTTTTGAAGTACCTATTCTAAGAGATACGGGAGCAACGGTCGATATTATTTGTCAGAAATATGTAGACAGAGATAGAATGAAGGGGGAACATGTGTGGGTTCGACATTTGTTGGATGATCATATGACTTGTTTACCTGTTGCTGAAGTAGATATTGAATGCGATTTGGGTACAGTAACCACCAAAGCAGCTGTTATAGGAGACCACTTAGACCAAGGACGATATATATTAGGCAACCAGACAGCGGCTCTTCTCAGAGGAACTGAGAAAAATTATTCGTCGTATGTCGGTAATGTTAATGCGGTCGTTACTCGATCTCAAGCACGACAATTAAAGGAAGCGGAAAATTTATGTGAGACGAATCAAAATTCTGAGCAGAATGAGTTAGAATTGGAAGAGGAGGACGATGCTCATGAGAGGTCTGAAAACAGAGAGATATTACCTCCTGTCGACCTTTGTGTCCCCACAAGTCCTGCAATTCAAATTGACTCAAGTACTTTCATTGATGAACAACAAAAAAGTAAAGAACTTGCCCCTTTATTAGAACTAGTAAAAAGCGGAAGTAAAACAAGTTATGGGATAAAAAATGGAGTTTTAGTAAAAAGGAAAGTAAATAAGTTAGGAGGAGAAGAACATTTAATTGTTGTTCCAGAAAACCTCAGAGAGCAAATTAAAGCAATTTGTCATGAAGGTTACTAAGACATTTTTTCTGGCCAAACTGTTATAAAGACATTGAGGAATTCGTTAAAACATGCGACTCCTGTCAACGTGTAGGAAAAGCAAGTGAGAAAAAGAAAGCACCGTTGGTAATAGTACCTGTGATATCGGAAGTCTTTAGTAAGGTTAATGTAGATGCTTGCGGGCCTATGCCTACATCTACTGAAGGTAATAAATATCTTATTACAGTTATGTGCTTAGCATCTAAATATCCTGACGCCGTCCCGGTACCGGATATAACGTCGAAATCTGTTGTAAGTGCACTCTTTTTAGTCGGATGGGTTTTCCAAGAGAGGTTCAAACTGATCAAGGAAAATCTTTCATGAGTCGCTTAACCGTTGAATTTTTGAAGAGGTTTGGTATAAAAATTTCCAGAAGTTCGGTTTACCACCCCCAGAGCAATCCTGTAGAACGGTTCCATAGGTCAATAAAAAGGGTCTTAAAGGTATTATGTATTGAAGCTGCCCCAAATTGGGAAGTACAATTACCTGCCGCTCTCTTTGCCCTGCGAACAGTAACGCATGATAGTACAGGATTTAGTCCAGCTGAATTAGTGTACGGGACCAACCTCAGAACACCTGTCGCATTATTGTATGAGAAATGGTTAGATCCTCAGGAAAAAGAAGATACCGTTATAGAATATGTTTTCGAATTAATCAATAGGTTAAAGAAAAGTAGAGAATTAGCTACAGAGAAAATGGAAGAGGTGAGAGACAAAAGGAAGAAATGGTATGACAAAAATGCCGTGAAAAGGGAATTCCAGCAAGGAGATTCTGTATTAGTATTAGCAGTGAACCAACCCCATAAACTCGCTCCCCAATGGAAAGGGCCGGGGAAAATAGAGAAAAGATTATCAGAAACAAACTATGTGGTTAGTTTTGAAGGGAATCAGGAAGGGAATAAAGTGTATCACATCAATATGTTAAAACCTTATCATAAGAGACCTGAATTTTTGAATATGGTGCTCCTTGACAACGAGGAGATAGTTGAACCCTCGGAATTAGAGGAGGATTTTCCTTATATGTTAACCGACCCCAATGTGTTTGATTTTAATGAAATAATAGCAAAAGATAATCTTAAAGAAAGACTTAGTGATAAACAAATCCTGCAGTTGGGAAAGTTGTTGGTAAAGTTTTCTGCTATATTTTCGAATATTCCAGGGAAAACAAATTTAGTCGAACATGATATCGAACTAATCAGTGACAAACGCGTACAGCATAAGCCTTATAGAATGACAAATCGACAGAACGAAATTCTTAAAGTCGAGATTGAAAAAATGTTAAAATACAAGATTATTGAACCAGGACCCTCTGAGTATACTTCACCCATGATCCTTGTTGAAGCACCAGGTAGGGATCCTAGGCCGTGTATTGATTACAGAAAGTTAAACGAAATAACGCGTACTGAGTTCTATCCGATCCCCAATATAGAGCAACGTGTTGAAACTGTTGCAGCAGCCAAATTTATCACCTTGATAGATTTAACTAAAGGTTATTGGCAAATTCCGCTGACCCCTAGAGCGCAGAAAATTGCTGCATTTGCTACAAACTTTGGTGTATATAGGCCTTTGCGCATGCCATTTGGGCTTAAAAATGCTCCTTATTATTTCAGTAAAATGATGAGCGAAATATTGTGCGGATGTGAGAAATATGCTACCCCTTATTTAGATGATATTGCTATTTTTTCTGAAACGTAGGAGGAACATTTACAACATTTACATGAAATTTTAGAAAGAATAAGAAAAGCCAATTTAACTATTAAACCCTCTAAGTTCAAGTTTGCACAAGAAGAAGTGCAATATCTCGGTCACATAGTAGGTCGAGGAAAACGTTCTCCAGCAGAACTAAAATTCGAGGCGGTTCAAAATTTTCCTGTTCCCACAACTAAAACTGAGATTAGAGCTTTCTTAGGGTTAGCTGGATATTACAGACAATATATACCCATGTTTTCTGCTATAGCCGCACCTTTGACAGATTTGTTAAAAGGAAATAACAAAAAGGGTAAAATTGTTTGGAATGATGAATGTAATGAATCATTCAAATCCTTAAAAGAAAAGCTATCTAGTAGGCCTGTGCTACATGCACCCGATTTTTCTAAACCATTTATACTACAGACAGACGCGTCAGATCAAGGATATGGTGTTGTTTTAGCCCAAAAGGATGATAAAGGAAAAGAACATCCCATATTGTATCTCAGTAAAAAATTTACTGATAGTGAGCGGAAGTATTCCACCACTGAAAAAGAGTGTGCCGCAATTCTGTATGGAATAAAAAAATTGAAAGGGTATATAGATGAGCAGACTAAATTTTCAATTCAAACGGACCATAATCCCCTAGTATGGCTAAAAAATAATTCAGGTAGAAATGGTCGATTATTACGCTGGGCCTTAGCCTTGCAATCTTATAATTTTACGATACATCATAAAAAGGGAAGTAACAACTTAAATGTAGACTGCTTAAGTAGAAACTCTGTACATGCCAGTTAAATAGACTAGTTATCATTTCTTTTAAGTTGTCTTGTTATTTGATTATGTATATTGTATTTTTTTAAACTTCATACTATATAGTAAATTGTTAGCTTTATTCTTAAAGACAAAATTTCTGTGTTGGTTTTTCATATATTGTATATGTATTGTTGTATGTATTTTTTATGATGGCCTGGTTATGAGAGTGGAGAGCCTTTGTAACAGTGTGGTTTAAAATTAACTGGTAAAATGTTGAACAATCTATTGAAACCATAAACTGTGAACGTTTACTTCTCCTGTGTCCGGAGAAACAAAAACTGGAGGCGGAAGATGTTTGTTTGTAGCGAATGCCTGCCTGAACTTGTATTTTATCACGTGGGAACTAAAAAAAAAAACGTTTTGTTTCCTCTGTGTCCGAGGAAAACAAAATCTGGAGGCGGAAGGAGTTAGTCTGTAAAGAACACTCCTGAACTCTACTAGAAAGACCTATGATGCTCTTGACTAGAGAGAACGTCGTTAGCAAACTCCTCACAGTACGAGTACTATAATTCATTTTAACACCTTATTTTAAAAAACTGTGAATGGCAACGACTTAACTGAGGATTACGCATGCGTAAAGAGATGAGATTTCTGTGAGACGCCTGTCAGTGAGAGAGTTTAGGAAGCTCCGCCAGCGAGCTGAGGTGTGGAGACTTTGTTTGTCGACTGATGACGAGTACCATCTTCGTTAACGTCTCTGATCGTGTCACCAGCTCGGATATCTACTAAAGTTTTCTAAATGTATTAATGTTGTATCTGTCATATGTTGTGTTATTAAAAAGTGATGCATCACCACTATCAGTGTTGATTCCGTTCCCACTTAAGCATCCACGACGTCACAGCATTTTAAACTGCGATCAGCAATTTCCAGCACATAAAGTAGGGATGTATGCCAATGTGTGATTAACACGCGTGCCTTTTAACCTTATGTTGCAAACATACAGTTGCAAAAGTGTGAAACAGTAATCCTCAAAATCAATATGTAAACATGCAATACAAAATTTTGCACAAAACAAAATACTTAACTAAACAGGTACTGCGTGAAAATGTTTGTGTTGGATACAATAGTTTTAAAGTCCAAATGTGTATCAGTAGTACATATCTGGTATGCAACCTCAAACAATAAGTATAAAATAAGCACAGTAATACGACCACTGTATACGCCTGTCACTGTAACTAACTAACGAGTAGGGTTTCAGTAAAAAGCCTAGACATGTGGAAGAAAACTTTCACATAAATATGCAATAGTACACATGACAATCACCAGTCTCAAGTCAAAATTAAGTTCCACTATAAGCGCAAGCCAAAAGTGATGCAAAAATAAACAGCACAACAAAAATTGTTAAGTGCTAAAATTTGGTTCGAAGGTTCGCGGCACCAATATCTTATAGAGAAATCAAATGGCACCAATAAGTTATGATCAAAATTCACGGTACCAATAAGGTTTCCTACTCTGTTGACATAACTCTTAAAATTTTTTAACAGTAATATACTAAGAAATCAAATTAATTTTTGACATGAAAAACTGAGTTTATTACGTAGGAAAAAAATACTTATCCATTGTTTGCGTGTACAAGAATGAAGACGCAGTTCGCGTAAACTCGGAAAGCCAAAATATATTACACTAGAATTAATAGGCCCAAAAAGAATATAACCAAACTTGTGTAGCTCAAATTTTGAATAATTACAAATTAAAATTTTGATTTTTATGAATCACTTAATTAAATTAAATTCGCTACACAACATCCCTTCGATGATCGTGAAAAAAAAATTTAGGACCCACAGACAATGGAAAAGTTTAACATAAGTTACTAAATACGAAGAGGAAAAAAAAATACATAATGGTACCACATGTTAATCACAAAGAAGGACACATATACCTATTTATAATTAATCCTACCATAAATCATGGTTAGCAAATATAAATCCTACCAAAACAATGGTTAGCAAATCCAAATCCTACCATAATTGTATGGTTAGCAAATCCAAATCCTACCATAATTGTATGGTTAGCAAATATAAATCCTACCAAAACAATGGTTAGCAACACCAAATCCTACCATAATTGTATGGTTACCAAATCCAAATCCTACCATAATTGTATGGTTAGCAAATCCAAATCCTACCATAATTGTATGGTTAGCAAATCCTTTAGTGAACCGAGTAAGAGGGTCAAGAAGTGTCCCTGGCACACAACAAGCATACATCAAACAAAATAAAAATGTTGTCAAACAACACGTGACACGCCCTAAAATAAAATGTGAGAAGTAAAATGTAAAATCACGAAACCCCCCAAAGGCAAATCAAGTGAAAAGTGTGTAAAAATAAAAATATATGTAAATAAACAAACACCACTGAGTATACGAGTGTTTAAAGCAAACAATTCAAGAACTACTGGCGCTTGACACAAAATGTAAACAAACTAGTTCTTGCAATCACCCATTGAAGTGACAATATCAACTCAAAAGTACGCTTAAGGAAAAAGTGTACCGTATAAATCCTAAGTTTCCCTAACACACAGAATTTCACTTCCCTAAGAACTGACACCCCACCAATACGAGAGGGCAAATGAGTAAACACCGCGACTGTACAGCGCCGACTAAATTACTAATAAATTCTTGGCATAAGAAAAGTAAAAACGAGTTGCACTAAGAAGAACAGAAGACAATCACCACGAAGTGTTGGCTGGAAAACTATCTAGTCAAAAATTCTAACCGAAACAAATCCCGACTACCATGGCTAAGGGATATCAAGAGAAAGAGAAAAAAAAATTTTTGAACTTAAGAAAAGGAGAAAAGCGGGGACCAGCCCAGCAAAACCTCCAAAAAAAACAAACCTGGGCTATTGAGACTAGAAAGTTCCCAGCCAAGACAACTTGATCACAACCTCACATGCCAAAACATGTAAAATCCAAATGCAACACTCGACCAATGATAAGCCAAGAAGACTACAACAACTATACTAATTGATTATAAAATTTGACTACAAGAATACAATTACCAGAAACAAATAATAATTTAACCAAAATTGTATACAAAACACACTATTTCTCAAAATATTTCATTTCACTTTTTCGACACAAAACCATGTGTATCTCTAGGCCTTAGATGGTAAGGTGAATCGTGTGATGAGTTCTTTACATTATCTGTCAAAATTGAGTCATCCTTTTGAAGTGTGGGAAAAATAATTCTCTCTGGTACCTTCGTGAGTCTGTCTACGTGTATCGTCTGAATCCGATCAGGATTTGTAATTGAAGAAATTTTATAGTTAACTTTAGTCAGTTTCTCAATAACCCTGAAAGGTCCCTGATTCAATTTAGAGAGTTTTCTAGCCATACCTGGCTGAACTACTGGAGTGCATAAATACACCAAATCTCCCACTTTTATGTCCTTATCATGAGAATTCTTTCCACGTAAATTTTCTTGCTTATCAGCAGCCTCTGTTAAATTCTGATTTACTAATTTAAAAGCCTTTTGTAATCTCAAAACCAAATCTTTAGAATAATTGTTTGTGTCATCATAAGTTCTAAAATTGGTTTGCAATAATAAATCAATTGGTAAGCACAAATCCCTGCCATATAAAATAAAAGCTGGACATTCCTGAAGTGCACTATGACGACCAGTTCTGTGTGCCAATAAGGCAAAAGGCAGATCTCTATCCCAATCCTCCTGAGTTTGAGAAACTAAGTGGCTAAGTGAATTAATTAAGGTGGCATTTAATCTTTCTACTACACCATCAGACTGTGGATGATAACTCGTAGTAGTATGTTTAGTAATCCCCAATTTCTTATAAACTTCCATTATAGCTTGAGAAATAAAATTAGTACCTTTATCTGTAACAATGTGCTGAGGTATACCATGAGTTGAAATAAATTGTTCTAATTTCTCAATTATGGATATGGATGTAGTGTCCTGCAAAGGATAAGCTTCAGGGCATCGTGAAAAATAGTCAGTTACGACCAAAATATATCTGTTGCCTGCCGCAGTAACTGGAAGGGGACCCACTATATCCATCGCAATTCGCTCAATGGGACGGGTAGCCATAGGCATTCTCATAAGGGGAGCCTTATGAGCAGGTCTATGATCCCTCCTCTGGATACAGGAGTGACAGGACTTAATGTAATTGTGCACCTGTTTATGCATACCCTTCCAGAAAAAAGACTTTTGAACTCTATGAAGTGTTCTGTGATAGCCTGAGTGTGCAGCAGTAGGAGAATCATGATGCTCCTGCAAAATTCTTAATACTAGTGTTTTAAGAACAACTAGTCTATCTTGTTTCTGCCAACGTGATTTGGGTTTCTTGTATTTGCAATACAAAACATCTTCCTTTACAAAAAATATCTGAGAATTAGGTGTAGGAGACTTATTATTCTTAAGACCAGTTACAATCTGTTGGCAAGAAGGATCAGAAGCTTGTTCTTTTTTGAATAAATCCAACAATTCAGGAGTAATGGAAGTTTGAATTAACTGTGTAACATTTACTGCTCTAGATAAATAGTCTGCTGTTAAATTTAATCTACCTGGTTTGTGAACAATCTTATAATCAAACTGGGATAAACCCATAATCCAACGTGCAATTCGAGAAGTGGGATCTTTAAGTTTTAAAACATGAGATAATGAAGCTTGATCAGAATATACTGTAAATGGTTTACCAAGAAGATATTGTCTAAAATGTGCTGTGGCCCAAACAACTGCCAAAATTTCCCTCTCTACAGTACTATAACGTGTTTCAGGACCTTTTAATTTTCTATTAGCATAACAAATTGGGAGTTGGAAACCGTTAGAATCTTCTTGACACAAGACAGCACCCAATGCATAATTAGAAGCATCTGTACACAAGGAAAAAGGCTTAAGAAAATTAAGTAAAGCCAAAATGGGTTCATTCAGAAGTTCAGCTTTTAGAATATCAAAAGCATGCTGAGCTTCATGTGACCAATAAAATGGAACTTTATCTTTAGTGAGCTGAGTTAAAGGAAGTGCCTTTTGGGCAAAATTTGGAATGAACCTTCTGTAAAAGCCAATAAGGCCTAAATATCGCCTAACTTCTTTCCTATTTTTAGGTGCAATAAAACTCTGAATGGTCTTTAAATTTTCATCATCAGGCTGTATAATACCCTTGGTAACTTTATATCCCAAATACGTAATTTGTTCTTTCAGAAAATGACATTTAGAAGGTTTAAGTTTTAAATTATGCTGTTTTAGTCTATCAAAAACTAACTTCAATTTTTCCAAATGTTCATCAAAAGTTTTAGAAGCAATGACAATATCATCAATGTAAATCCCTGTTTTTAATGGTGAAAGATTGGCCAAAACTATAGACATGAACCTTTGAAAGGAACTAGGAGCATTTCGCATGCCAAAATGTGTTCGTAACCACTCGTAGTGCCCAGAAGGAGTCGAGAAACCACTTTTGAAGGTGTCATCAGGATGAATTTTCATCTGGAAAAACCCTGAAGTTAAATCAAGTGTGGAAAAATAATTTGAATCTCCTAACTGTTCTATCAATTCAATCATGGAAGGCAGAGGAAAACTGTCTTCTATCGTTTTCTCATTCAACTTGAGGAAGTCAGTGACTAAACGGTAGGTGTTATCCGCTTTCTTAACAAATAAAACAGGAGCACTGTAAGGGCTGTCACTTTCTTGAATGATGTTGGCTTCAAGCAGCTCTGCTACCTGTCTATCTAATTCATCCCTGAGATGGTAAGGTACTTTGTAAGGCTTTTGCCTAACAGGAATATTATCACGCAAGTTGATGTTGTGTAAGATGGTGTCACACCCTGTTAACTCAGTGACTGAGGCAGGAAAGATGTTACTATACTGATTGAGAAGGTGTGATAAATGTTGTTGTTGCTGCTCAGGTAAATGTGTAAGATCAAATTCACCACCCCAAGACTCGAAATCCTCCCCTGTTTCTATGGTGGTGGTGTTTACAAGTTCAGAGTTATGTGTGATGACATTCACAGGTTGGGCACTGGCCAATTTCATTTCTTTATTGAGATGTAGTGTATTCGGTGAAAAATTTGCAATTTTGACATAAAATTCGTTAGATGAAGAAGTCTGATTAACTGACCTGGCTATGGAAAATTGACTTTGAGCATGTTCTATTAAAGGTTCAATTAAGACAGTATCAGTAGTGAAATTTACAGAACGAGCAGTGAGCTTAATGATATTTTCAGAAAAAGGTGGTAATTTATGTTTGGTTACAGAGTAACAAAATGACTGAGAAACTGAAGTTGAGAAAACCTTATTACTCATAGCACTAGGCTGACTTAGATTCCATTTAAGAATTACATTTGATCCTAAGAGTTGAGAAGTGGAGAAATCCAAATGCATATTGTGGTCTGCAAGAAATTTAGTTCCTAATAAAGCACCATACTGAGATGAAAGAGGTGTGTCAGTAATTAAAAATTCTGTTTCAAAATATTGTTGTTGAAATTCTATTGTTAAATTCATTTTTTTAAATTTATTTTTACTTTTTCTGCAGCAATACCCTTTAAATATATGTTACAGGAATCCAATGAGAGTTTATTTCCAAAACATTGAATGTATTTAGCTTCTATGATGTTTACAGTTGCCCCCGAGTCCAATAAAAACTTTACTTTATTCCCCAAAATAGATCCCTCAACAATAGGCAAAGACGCCTCACTAGTGGATACTGTAAAAACCGATGGCACCTCCAAAAGGGTTTTAGGAGACGAAACGGAGACTGGTTTCTCCCCACCCTGAATTAGTTTAAATTAAAACTTGGTGCTTGGGTATTCAAAGCATTTGTAGCCACACTTGTGGTATTTGGAGCACCCGAAACAGCTGGTGTGGTGTTATTAGAATGTCTCCTGGCTGTTTGGTTATTTCGAAATCTCTGTTGACCCTGTCTAGAGTGCTGATTAGGCACAATATTCGCATAGCAGTCCCTGCTAACATGCCCTATTCTGTTGCATCTGTAACAACGAGGCTGTATGGGTCTTGAACGAGTACCTTGTGATATTAAACTCTGCACCTGTGTTTGGAGAGAGCCCATCATTTTTGTAAGCTGAGCTATATTTTCCTGCTGCATCTTAATAGCTGTAGTGAGCTCTGAGTTGGTTACCTGATGGTGGTGTAACTGCCTTCTCGACTGCTGGCTTAGCAGCATTCACTGCTCTAACATCAGCTGTTGCAAAATCACTACTAGCATGGCTCTTAGCCCACATGTCTTCCTCAATAATTGCATGCTGTTTAGCAGATGCAAAAGTTTTGTGATTCTGTGGCAGCAACAAGCGTCGCAAATGCAATTGCAATCCTTCGATAAACACTGGCAGAAGTAAATCCTGTCTCTGTGCTTCTGCTGCAGGGTCACTGCTTCTTTCCACTGGTACAGTTTTGTACGAAAGAGCCTCTATACGTGCTGCAAATTGTCGCACTGACTCGTGTGGTTTCTGAAAAGCCTGAATAAGAGCACGGATGTTAGAGTGCAAATTGTGCACTGAACTGAAATTCTCTTTCAACGCTTTCACAACATAGTCAAGACTGGCTTCTTTCTTTAACCTAGGATTATTCCTAATTAATTCTGCAGCCTCACCTGCCACCTTGACTCTGATCACTGTTAACTTATCTTCATCTGACCAACCCACATGAGTGGCAATGAGATCAATCCTATCTAAGAAGTCATTCAGACTAATTCCCTTGTCTGCACCTGAGAACAGAGGAACAGAATCCAGAGGATCAGAACCAAAAACTGATAGAGCCATTACTTCCTGACTCTCCTCCCAGTCTATTGCACTATTACTAGCCGCTCTGGCTGCTCGTTTTGACACTTTCTTTGGCATTGTAAAGAACGCTCCTGAACTCTACTAGAAAGACCTATGATGCTCTTGACTAGAGACAACGTCGTTAGCAAACTCCTCACAGTACGAGTACTATAATTCATTTTAACACCTTATTTTAAAAAACTGTGAATGGCAACGACTTAACTGAGGATTACGCATGCGTAAAGAGATGAGATTTCTGTGAGACGCCTGTCAGTGAGAGAGTTTGGGAAGCTCCGCCAGCGAGCTGAGGTGTGGAGACTTTGTTTGTCGAGTGATGACGAGTACCATCTTCGTTAACGTCTCTGATCGTGTCACCAGCTCGGATATCTACTAAAGTTTTCTAAATGTATTAATGTTGTATCTGTGATATGTTGTGTTATTAAAAAGTGATGCATCACCACTATCAGTGTTGATTCCGTTCTCACTGAAGCATCCACGACGTCACAGACAAAAGAAAATAAAAAAATTGGAGGTTCCAACCGAGATTTGTGTGACAAGAGACCAGGTATGTGTTCTCCACAATATTCATTTCCAGGCCTGAAGTGTATAATGTAGTTATTTATTACTTATTCGGGAAATCAATTCCCCAAGCAGAAGTAGCACATCAGTGCATAAGAGTTTTAAACACTCAATGTGTTTGGTTTATATATCTAACAAGATATTTTCCTTTTGTGGTATATTCGGGAAAACATTTTCCCATTAACACGTAGCACATCAGTGCATTTTATAGCACGTCAGTGCATAAGAGTTTTTAAAACAATCAAAGTGTTGCATTTATATATCTAACGAGATATTTTTCTTTAGTATGATAATGAGGAAAATCCATTCCCGTAAATAAACAGCACATCAGTGTATTTATGTTTAACATTTCGTTATAAATTGGTGTGATAGAATCTGAACTGTTTATTTTGTGTATATGTGAAAGCACATCAGTGCAATATTGCAATTTTCATTTCTAAGTCATTAGAAGAAAATTTATGTTAAATTCTTGTGAAAGAAATAAGTTGTTGAAGATATTAAAAACTTGTTACTTTGGTTTTCTCATGAAAGCACACCAGTGCTGTATTTTAATAGGATGCGTATTTTCTGAGAAGTAGAATGTTAAATTTTATCATTTCATTTTACATTTTAAAGCTTTGAGCAGTAAAGAAAAGTTCTAATAGTGTTCTGATTTAAACCTGCGCCTGTCGAATTTACGTAGTATTTGCGTTGGCCATGTGGTTGCTAACGGAAGTATCTGAAACGATAGTTAATTAAAGGTGTTTATATTTATTGGCACCACTCTGGTTTTTTTTCTGTCTGGCTGTACCAAATGAAAAGAATTTGTTATTATTTTTTTATACGAAGTATCCAGTAAGGTTGTTTATTCGTTTTATGTTTGAATGGAAATAAATCCAAAATGATTAATGCTTTTATTAACCTTTTATTTTTATTTGCTTAATTTTGTAAGAAAGAAGAAAGTGTTTTTTATATCTCTGATATATTTTTATGTGTATTACTTGTGAAAAACTATTTGAGTTATTTGTTTTGAACAATTACTTTTGCGAAAATGGCATTTTTGGGGAAAGCTAAGAAAAGGGATCTATTCCTTGTCGCTTCAGAACTTGGGGAAATAGCTTTAGAAGATATGAAAGTGATAGATTTAAAACAATTAATAACGAATAGTAAAAATTATGAAGAAGAATTTGTTAAAAATTTGTTAGAAAGTATTATGACTGATAGGATAGAAAAGGAAAACTTAGAGAAGCAAACAAGAGCGAAAGAATTACAGTTAGAACAGGAATCTAGGGAGAGGGAATTTCAGATACTACAGCAAAATAAAGAAATTGAAAAGCAACAGTTAGAATTAGAATGCCTTAAAGCAAAACAGAACACTGAATCTGCTAAACCTGGAGGTGAAACGGTATTTAATCAGAATTTTCAGAAACTAATGCCCAAGTTTAATTTAAAAACTGATGATATCAGTTTATTCTTAGAACTTTTTGAGAGGCAAGCTAAAGTTCTAAAATTGCCCACGGATCAATGGGTGTCATATCTCATTGGTGTCCTTCCGGTTGAGGTAAATAATATAATTGCTAGGGAACCTAAGGAACAGGCTAGAGATTACCAACATATTAAAGAATTACTACTTAAAAGATTTAAATTAAGTGCAGAGAAGTTTCGGCAACTTTTTGTTAAGACTCAGAAAAATCCGGATTCTACATGGTACGATTTTTATCACGAAATTAAAACATTTTAGATGGGTGGCTCAAGGGATTAAAAATCGAAACATTTGAGCAACTCAAGGATTTAATGTTGGTAGATCAGATTAAAAGGCGCACGCCTAATGAGTTTAAGGAACATTTTATAGATGAATGGGCCACGATCACTTCACCAAAACAGTTGGTGGGTAAAATAGAGGAATTTGAAGATGCGAAAAAGACGATGGTTGGGAAAACGAAATTGGGTGAACTGAAAACGAAAATATCAGGTAGACAAATGGGTGTTTTTCAGTCCACTGGTAACGTTTTCAAAAATAGAAAAAACCCTCATGGCACACAATTAAAAAAAGATGATGACGCACGCAATGTCGGGAAAACGTCGGACTCGAATTTTGATAGGAGAAAAAGACTCCAGTGCTATGAATGTGGATCTTTTGACCATTTACGTCCTCAGTGCCCTAATTTAAAAACTCAAAAGGCAGATTTGTATCGGATAAGCGGGAGATGAGAGAAGAATCTGTTAGATCCCTATACGTTAAATGGAAGAGTAAATGGTTTTGAAGTACCTATTCTAAGAGATACGGGAGCAACGGTCGATATTATTTGTCAGAAATATGTAGACAGAGATAGAATGAAGGGGGAACATGTGTGGGTTCGACATTTGTTGGATGATCATATGACTTGTTTACCTGTTGCTGAAGTAGATATTGAATGCGATTTGGGTACAGTAACCACCAAAGCAGCTGTTATAGGAGACCACTTAGACCAAGGACGATATATATTAGGCAACCAGACAGCGGCTCTTCTCAGAGGAACTGAGAAAAATTATTCGTCGTATGTCGGTAATGTTAATGCGGTCGTTACTCGATCTCAAGCACGACAATTAAAGGAAGCGGAAAATTTATGTGAGACGAATCAAAATTCTGAGCAGAATGAGTTAGAATTGGAAGAGGAGGACGATGCTCATGAGAGGTCTGAAAACAGAGAGATATTACCTCCTGTCGACCTTTGTGTCCCCACAAGTCCTGCAATTCAAATTGACTCAAGTACTTTCATTGATGAACAACAAAAAAGTAAAGAACTTGCCCCTTTATTAGAACTAGTAAAAAGCGGAAGTAAAACAAGTTATGGGATAAAAAATGGAGTTTTAGTAAAAAGGAAAGTAAATAAGTTAGGAGGAGAAGAACATTTAATTGTTGTTCCAGAAAACCTCAGAGAGCAAATTAAAGCAATTTGTCATGAAGGAACTTCAGGTCACTTAGGAGTTCTGAAAACAAAAGACCGGTTACTAAGACATTTTTTCTGGCCAAACTGTTATAAAGACATTGAGGAATTCGTTAAAACATGCGACTCCTGTCAACGTGTAGGAAAAGCAAGTGAGAAAAAGAAAGCACCGTTGGTAATAGTACCTGTGATATCGGAAGTCTTTAGTAAGGTTAATGTAGATGCTTGCGGGCCTATGCCTACATCTACTGAAGGTAATAAATATCTTATTACAGTTATGTGCTTAGCATCTAAATATCCTGACGCCGTCCCGGTACCGGATATAACGTCGAAATCTGTTGTAAGTGCACTCTTTTTAGTCGGATGGGTTTTCCAAGGGAGGTTCAAACTGATCAAGGAAAATCTTTCATGAGTCGCTTAACCGTTGAATTTTTGAAGAGGTTTGGTATAAAAATTTCCAGAAGTTCGGTTTACCACCCCCAGAGCAATCCTGTAGAACGGTTCCATAGGTCAATAAAAAGGGTCTTAAAGGTATTATGTATTGAAGCTGCCCCAAATTGGGAAGTACAATTACCTGCCGCTCTCTTTGCCCTGCGAACAGTAACGCATGATAGTACAGGATTTAGTCCAGCTGAATTAGTGTACGGGACCAACCTCAGAACACCTGTCGCATTATTGTATGAGAAATGGTTAGATCCTCAGGAAAAAGAAGATACCGTTATAGAATATGTTTTCGAATTAATCAATAGGTTAAAGAAAAGTAGAGAATTAGCTACAGAGAAAATGGAAGAGGTGAGAGACAAAAGGAAGAAATGGTATGACAAAAATGCCGTGAAAAGGGAATTCCAGCAAGGAGATTCTGTATTAGTATTAGCAGTGAACCAACCCCATAAACTCGCTCCCCAATGGAAAGGGCCGGGGAAAATAGAGAAAAGATTATCAGAAACAAACTATGTGGTTAGTTTTGAAGGGAATCAGGAAGGGAATAAAGTGTATCACATCAATATGTTAAAACCTTATCATAAGAGACCTGAATTTTTGAATATGGTGCTCCTTGACAACGAGGAGATAGTTGAACCCTCGGAATTAGAGGAGGATTTTCCTTATATGTTAACCGACCCCAATGTGTTTGATTTTAATGAAATAATAGCAAAAGATAATCTTAAAGAAAGACTTAGTGATAAACAAATCCTGCAGTTGGGAAAGTTGTTGGTAAAGTTTTCTGCTATATTTTCGAATATTCCAGGGAAAACAAATTTATTCGAACATGATATCGAACTAATCAGTGACAAACGCGTACAGCATAAGCCTTATAGAATGACAAATCGACAGAACGAAATTCTTAAAGTCGAGATTGAAAAAATGTTAAAATACCAGATTATTGAACCAGGACCCTCTGAGTATACTTCACCCATGATCCTTGTTGAAGCACCAGGTAGGGATCCTAGGCCGTGTATTGATTACAGAAAGTTAAACGAAATAACGCGTACTGAGTTCTATCCGATCCCCAATATAGAGCAACGTGTTGAAACTGTTGCAGCAGCCAAATTTATCCCCTTGATAGATTTAACTAAAGGTTATTGGCAAATTCCGCTGACCCCTAGAGCGCAGAAAATTGCTGCATTTGCTACAAACTTTGGTGTATATAGGCCTTTGCGCATGCCATTTGGGCTTAAAAATGCTCCTTATTATTTCAGTAAAATGATGAGCGAAATATTGTGCGGATGTGAGAAATATGCTACCCCTTATTTAGATGATATTGCTATTTTTTCTGAAACGTAGGAGGAACATTTACAACATTTACATGAAATTTTAGAAAGAATAAGAAAAGCCAATTTAACTATTAAACCCTCTAAGTTCAAGTTTGCACAAGAAGAAGTGCAATATCTCGGTCACATAGTAGGTCGAGGAAAACGTTCTCCAGCAGAACTAAAATTCGAGGCGGTTCAAAATTTTCCTGTTCCCACAACTAAAACTGAGATTAGAGCTTTCTTAGGGTTAGCTGGATATTACAGACAATATATACCCATGTTTTCTGCTATAGCCGCACCTTTGACAGATTTGTTAAAAGGGAATAACAAAAAGGGTAAAATTGTTTGGAATGATGAATGTAATGAATCATTCAAATCCTTAAAAGAAAAGCTATCTAGTAGGCCTGTGCTACATGCACCCGATTTTTCTAAACCATTTATACTACAGACAGACGCGTCAGATCAAGGATATGGTGTTGTTTTAGCCCAAAAGGATGATAAAGGAAAAGAACATCCCATATTGTATCTCAGTAAAAAATTTACTGATAGTGAGCGGAAGTATTCCACCACTGAAAAAGAGTGTGCCGCAATTCTGTATGGAATAAAAAAAATTGAAAGGGTATATAGATGAGCAGACTAAATTTTCAATTCAAACGGACCATAATCCCCTAGTATGGCTAAAAAATAATTCAGGTAGAAATGGTCGATTATTACGCTGGGCCTTAGCCTTGCAATCTTATAATTTTACGATACATCATAAAAAGGGAAGTAACAACTTAAATGTAGACTGCTTAAGTAGAAACTCTGTACATGCCAGTTAAATAGACTAGTTATCATTTCTTTTAAGTTGTCTTGTTATTTGATTATGTATATTGTATTTTTTTTAAAATTCATACTATATAGTAAATTGTTAGCTTTATTCTTAAAGACAAAATTTCTGTGTTGGTTTTTCATATATTGTATATGTATTGTTGTATGTATTTTTTATGATGGCCTGGTTATGAGAGTGGAGAGCCTTTGTAACAGTGTGGTTTAAAATTAACTGGTAAAATGTTGAACAATCTATTGAAACTATAAACTGTGAACGTTTACTTCTCCTGTGTCCGGAGAAACAAAAACTGGAGGCGGAAGATGTTTGTTTGTAGCGAATGCCTGCCTGAACTTGTATTTTATCACGTGGGAACTAAAAAAAAAAAAAACGTTTTGTTTCCTCTGTGTCCGAGGAAAACAAAATCTGGAGGCGGAAGGAGTTAGTCTGTAAAGAACGCTCCTGAACTCTACTAGAAAGACCTATGATGCTCTTGACTAGAGAGAACGTCGTTAGCAAACTCCTCACAGTACGAGTACTATAATTCATTTTAACACCTTATTTTAAAAAACTGTGAATGGCAACGACTTAACTGAGGATTACGCATGCGTAAAGAGATGAGATTTCTGTGAGACGCCTGTCAGTGAGAGAGTTTAGGAAGCTCCGCCAGCGAGCTGAGGTGTGGAGACTTTGTTTGTCGACTGATGACGAGTACCATCTTCGTTAACGTCTCTGATCGTGTCACCAGCTCGGATATCTACTAAAGTTTTCTAAATGTATTAATGTTGTATCTGTCATATGTTGTGTTATTAAAAAGTGATGCATCACCACTATCAGTGTTGATTCCGTTCCCACTTAAGCATCCACGACGTCACAGCATTTTAAACTGCGATCAGCAATTTCGAGCACATAAAGTAGGGATGTATGCCAATTTGTGATTAACACGCGTGCCTTTTAACCTTATGTTGCAAACATACAGTTGCAAAAGTGTGAAACAGTAATCCTCAAAATCAATATGTAAACATGCAATACAAAATTTTGCACAAAACAAAATACTTAACTAAACAGGTACTGCGTGAAAATGTTTGTGTTGGATACAATAGTTTTAAAGTCCAAATGTGTATCAGTAGTACATATCTGGTATGCAACCTCAAACAATAAGTATAAAATAAGCACAGTAATACGACCACTGTATAGGCCTGTCACTGTAACTAACTAACGAGTAGGGTTTCAGTAAAAAGCCTAGACATGTGGAAGAAAACTTTCACATAAATATGCAATAGTACACATGACAATCACCAGTCTCAAGTCAAAATTAAGTTCCACTATAAGCGCAAGCCAAAAGTGATGCAAAAATAAACAGCACAACAAAAATTGTTAAGTGCTAAAATTTGGTTCGAAGGTTCGCGGCACCAATATGTTATAGAGAAATCAAATGGCACCAATAAGTTATGATCAAAATTCACGGTACCAATAAGGTTTCCTACTCTGTTGACATAACACTTAAAATTTTTTAACAGTAATATACTAAAAAATCAAATTAATTTTTGACATGAAAAACTGAGTTTATTACGTAGGAAAAAAAATACTTATCCATTGTTTGCGTGTACAAGAATGAAGACGCAGTTCGCGTAAACTCGGAAAGCCAAAATATATTACACTAGAATTAATAGGCCCAAAAAGAATATAACCAAACTTGTGTAGCTCAAATTTTGAATAATTACAAATTAAAATTTTGATTTTTATGAATCACTTAATTAAATTAAATTCGCTACACAACATTTCCTTACGTTTGAAATTTCTTTTTGTTTACATTTCCTTGCATTTACATTTGAAAATTCGAAAGCTTTCAGACTTTTTATTATTTTCCTTACATTCATTTTTATTCATGCTAGTGTCTAATTCCCTTAGGTATACCCTTACAGACATCTTTTAAACCTTTAAAGTTCTACTCTAAGAAACACTTAGGGGTAATGATTACAATTAGAAAGGTAGCTCCAATGGAATTTTAGGTGTTTTATTATAACGCAAACTAAGTCGGTTTATATACCTGAGAACTAAAATATTTGATTTTTCACCTTAATATCTCTCTTTCCTAGCCCAAGAAATAAAACTTGTGGCTTTAATTTTGAGTATTTTTATACGGTGAATAAAATATTTAAAAAAGCATTCACACATAATTAATATCATAACACGGAAATGATAAAAAAAATGCATAGTGCCAAGTTACGGTTCAAGATTTTATTTTAGTTGAGTATTTGCAAAACTCAATATTAACATGGTGCTCGAAATCTCTATAAATCAAATAAAAGTAGAACTCCATATACCTGGACTGCCGATATTTACATCTCCAATTACACGCAGCGTTTTTTTCTTTCTAGACCAATTTACGTCAGCACTGTTAAAATTCATATATTCATATTCCTATATTTTATTTATTCCGTATTTATATATTAGTATCACTACATTCGTTTAGTTAAAATGAGTCTAGATTACGTGTTTCAGGCATATAAAAACAATGTGATTCTTAACTTTATCAAAAGAGTATGCGTTTTAAATTCTTTGTCAAGGAAATAAAAGTATTTCTGAAAGTAGTAATTTTTGTTGAAATACAGTAACTAAACGAAAAAATAAAATTATGTGACGCACATTATAATAAATTAATGTATGCCAGCGCTGTTACTGGAAAACGATAGCCGCATATTCCGGATGGGCTGTGTTCTCAGATAGCTTGAATATTTGAGTTCAGGTGCACCGCATATAAAAACTTTCACAACATAGCATTATTTTATCTTCGGTTCAAATTCTAGTGTAATGAATATAAAAGAAAGGAGAAAATAAGAAACACATTTTTTTTTCTATATTTGACTTACCACGCTTTTCTTCTCAAAAATTCAGTTACATGTGCTACTTACTTTATTTTCCCTTTTGCAACGGTACTTTTTTTTTATTTTTTTCTTTAAATTGCTGCGAGCTATATGACTATCATTTCTTCCCTTCTCGAAATGAGGAATAGAAAAAAGCCAGCGCAAACTTGAACGAATTATCCAGTTTCAGTTCCTAAAGTTCTGATTATTTTACTTTTTTCCCTCTTCTTTTTTATTATTATCCTTTTAGGATTTTTAAGGATGTGGTTTTCTGCAAACTTCGGCTGCACTTAACTTCGGATTGGATTCGAATCTTCGGATCTGAGCATTTTATTTTCTTTAAGAGAAGGATGGAGCCACTTTTAAAACACATTTTGTGAACCATTTAAGGATCAGGTATTAAGAGAAGCTATTTACTTCCAACGTACGTATACACTTAGCAATTTTCAGTTAGCGAAAGCGGGCTGTTTTATTTCGAAACCTTTATAACCATTTAAAAGATGTACTCCTTTCAAACTGCAGCATAAATTACATTTATAGTTCCAAAATCGTTTAGAATCCCCAATGATAAAAAGGCAGCACAGTCTTAATAGTAAGAGACCTATTAATGCTACGTAACTGAAGAAATAAAGGTCATTTATGAAAGGACGCCAGGGTATCAACGAGGGCTTAATCTGCAAAAAGAATTGGGAATATTCATCATCTCAGTCGTTTAAAGACATGCTGAGCTAGAAATGATTTCAAATTCTTTTCCATACGTTTTCAGTCGAGTGGATATAAGGAGGCACAGTCACATCAACAATTTAGAAATCCGTTCTTTATGCGTCGATTGTCCTTAATGGCTTATATGATGTCTGAAAAATTGTTCTTGCTCATAATTAAAGAAAATGTTGCTCCGAACAAAACGAAGTTCTATTCAAATAGTATCATTAGGGTAAATGCAATTTCTGCTTAATTTATTCCGGAATAATTATTCATTGTCATAATAATATGAAGAAAAATGAAATATTTAACGTCCTGTGATAGCATGACGTTCATAGTGAATTATGTTATTAGCAAATTCTATGGTAGATTTAAAAACTGCATAAAAGGAGCTCGAAGAAAGAGACGAAAACATACAAATTTATCTATAAAACTTAAAATTGGATTTACCACTCGTAACCTATCTGTTAAAATACCAAACAAACGTATAATCTAAGAAAAGCCTTATTTGCTAAAGTAAGGAGATAAGATCAGGTTAAAATATGTAGAGTCCTTCGGGTTTGTTTTTTAAGCTGGAGACGTGAAAAATGTGCAGTGCCCTCTTCGAGACGTGAACCCTGGACCTCTCGAATACATGTCGAGTATGCTTCCAATTGCACCCCGAAGGTATGGGAAAGGTACGAGAAAATACCTTATATACTCTCCTTTCTAAAGGGCGACCGGTGATTAGGAGACCCAATCGGCATATCCTGGTGGTGAAGAATCATTATCCACCAACTTTTAGACAGTCATTAGTTTATTAGCAGGAGACAGGAAACACCTGCAGTGCCTTCGCCGGGAATCGTACTCTGGACCTCTCAAATGTGTATCCGTTACATTACGAAGGCATACTGGAAGGAGGGACAAATACCTTATAAAAGCATGACACGAAGTATAACAGTGTTTCCTAAGTAGTGTGCCGAAAGCCGTAAGACTCCGTATGGTTATAATTTACAAAGATAGAAAAATCAATCCATGATCGAAAAACCAGCAACAGCAGACAGAAAATTTAACGAAACTTTTAATGCTGTAGTTTGAGAGTTGACTTATATACAAGTTCAAAATGATTTTCAAATATTTCGATCAGAAAACAAATATTTCAAAACATACATTTAGACATTTGGGATTTTTATTGAGGAGCAGGAGACGTAAAACTTCTTCAGTGCCCTTCCCAGGTATCGAACTCCGGACCTGCCGACTGCTAGCCGGAGCTCCTTTCCAGTTACCACCTGAAGACTAGCTGGAAGAAGGACAAAACCTTTACACACTAGATTGAAATATGTAAAGTTAACTTAAAAGAAGGCTGTTTTAATTTTTCTAATCTTAACAGACATTAATTAAATTTGCCAATATCAGAGACAGATTCGGAAATTTAACGTAATTCTTGGAAATCTCTCTCTGCAATAGTGAAAATCAGATGAATCTCATCGTCCTCCATTTTACCACGATCATCTTTGCCATCCGCTTCAATCTTAATGCGTGTTATTACTAAAGCATCATTGTTTGAAACATAGCATTGAAACATTTTCATTGAAAAAACATAACTAATTTTCGCCGTTCTTATTTTTTTATATTGTAAACATAAAATAAAAATATAGTGTTGCGAATTCCGTGAAAAAAAAAACTTGAAGGAAAGTTACATTTACACAGCCGTTGAGTTTGCTCCCGACATATATCTTTATGAACAGGCAGCACACAACGGTAGGATGAACGTTGAGTAATAGTACCTATTTTGTAGAGTCATTATCATTTATTTCGAAGCAGGAGAGATGAAAAATGAGCGACGTCCTCCCCGGGACTCGAACCACTGACCTACTACACCACGAAGACATGTTAAGAAGGTGAGAGAAATGTCTTACATATGCCCTCTTTTAAAGAGGAACTGGGAATTAGGGGACCCACCACCAGGCGCCAAATTCTGGTGGTGGAGAATCATCATCATCCACCTTTTAGTTTGGGCACCACTGTAGAGATAGTAGGTTATTTCCGAAGCAGAAGAGATGAAAAATGAACAATTAGGTCGCCGGGACTCGAACCACGACCTCTCGAATACGCGTCGAGCGTGCTGACCACTACACCACGAAGGCATGCTAAGAAGGCGGGAGAAATACCTTATAATTTCACTGACTTAATTTAAAATATATTTATAACACATCAGACTGATAGTTATGGGCATTTACAATAACACTGAAATCAGTAAAAGGCATTTCAAATGCCATTCAATGCATATTTTAGCAGAGAATTTTTATTTTTAGCAGTACTGAAAATGAAGATTTGAAGAAACAAATGATTTTAATACAAAAACTCTGCTAATTCGGACTCTTACATGGCACTGCATGTTTATCATTTTATACCAAACAAAATAAATGCAATTTTATAATCGCTTTTGGATGTAATTACTACTGATGTAATAACTACTGGATGATTACTACTGAACTCTCTTAAGACTGATTGATTATTATAGACGCTGAAAATATCTGAATTAGAATATTTCCAACCGTTCCAGCTGTTCCATCACGTTATGCTGCTGGGCATTTATATCCACGATGTCAAGCAAGTGCTACACGTCTAAAACAAGAAGTCTTTATTTTTTATATGTGGATTTGCGTGCACACAAATTGTTGGTTTTCAGAGTATTGTCAATCTATTATTGTCTAATTATTGTCAAGGTTTTCACTTTACATTTTAGATTATAACTGCATTAGCTTAATAAGCTGCAAGATTAGAAATAAATAAAAGGACTTGTTCCTAATTATAATTTTAAGCCAAATGGGCGTAAGCCCAGAAGGACTATTAATTTCGTTTTGGCATTTTGTGTTGGTTCACTGTAAAAGTTTAATTCAGTTTTCAAATTGTTGCCTCCATATATTAGAGCCCTACATTGTATTTAAAGAAATTAAATTATGAAGAATCTGGCATGAATGAACGTACGTGTCTCGCACTGTGAGAAAACAAAGATACCTAGAGACATCAAACTAATACCGTAGTCCTCCACTCGAATATGAGCATCTGAAAGCCCAAATTTGGAATTTGTTTTATTATCTACTTTATATTTTGCAAAACTTTAACAAATTTTTGAATAACAAACTCAATGATTTCAAAACTTTCCATTAGCATTAACAACGGCTGTATCTTCAAGCACGGATATTTTATGCGTGAGGTTTCTTTACATTTCTTTCTGGTATTATATTGATAGCATAGCAACGCAAAGACATTACAATGGCTAACGTTATTTTGCGTCTAATAGTTTGAGCGACTGTGTCATATTTTTAAATCCCGTTTTAATTCCCCCCCCCGAACAAAACACATCTTTGGGTGTAATATAAAATTTGAAAGCTTTCAGATTTTGATTTTTTTGTATTTTTTTTATCTTATTAATTGTTAAAATTTAATTTCTAATATACATTTCATTTATAATTTTTGAACATTGTAAAATTATAATAATTAATAAACATTTTCAGAACGTTACATTAAATATATATAAAACATATTAGAATTTATAATTAGTTCCATTAACTATTTCTGAGATTGAATATAAAGTGCTGTGAGCAAGGAAATTTAATACATTTCATCTTTTTTCTTCGAGATCGTGGCTCAGAACTCTACCTGACACATTTCAGAATTTTGCCAGATTATTCCAAAGCTGCCTTTACTATAACTGTAAACCTCTTTTTACTTCCTTGTACGAAGTGAAAAGGAAGTATTGTAATCACAAAAAATTTCAGGTATCATATTTCAAAAAAATATCCATATTTACCCCTGTCGAATTCGAGTTAACAATGCATTTGTGTGACATCTGTACGTAAATACAGAATAAAGGACTCAAAAGATTTATAAATCTAAAAAAAGTATTATAAATCTTTTGAGACTCAGATTTATAATTTTTTGGGGGGACTTCCCTCCCCCCCCCCAAAAAAATTATAAATCTGATTTAAAATGAATTCTGAAGAAAATGCTTCGTGGCGTCTGTGCCTACGTACGTACGTATCTCGCACTCAAAAACGAATAGCCTCAGAACTTTGAAATTTTGTATATAGGACTGCTATAACATGTAGATGTGCACCTCGTACTTTGATTACAATCGGCCCCATCAAAAGTATATATAGTATATATAAATACATACACACTCGGCTCAATGAACACAGTTTCTTTATTCTTATATGTTTGTAAATTGTGCCCTTTTTGCTTTAAAAATGATTGAATTATGTTGTTCTGGTTAAGATTTTTATGCCTTTCCTGGATGCAATAATTGAGGAATAATCAACAATTTAAAGGAATTTTAAGTGTGGCTAGACCTAATATTTTATTATCATGCCAGCCATGTTTATTTTAATTTAAAACTTGACAGAATAGTGGATTTGTTGCCAATTTAGAGGAACTAAGCTTCGCAACAACAAAGTAACGTCTTCTTTTATTATTGCGAATTCAGTTATGCTTAATTCATCTGGAATTATCATTTAAGTTATTAGCTTGTTTTTGCGTAGAAACTTAATTTTTATTGTAAAAATGGTTTTTTTATTTGTTTTAATTGTCTTGGTGTTTTATGGTTGTTTTAATTTTTATTGGTGTTTTATCGTTCAAAGTTTAATGAAAATATTTTGAATATATATTTTTGCCTTGCCGCGAAGTGAGAATTAAATTAATTTAGAAGCGCATTCGCATTTCGTAAGCGGCGCTGAATCTTCTGCGAAAAACTGTTTCTTTTTTATTTGTTTAATTTCTTTTATACATCGTTTTATATTTAGTATAGTATTTGAATAAAACGTGTAGTAATTCTCTAGATGATATAGTTTTTGTGCACTCTGAGTTATAAAATAATGCGACGTAATGTTGTTAAGTGAACCTAGCGCCGAAGTGTCCCTATGGTGAATAAATATAATGAACTTTAAAAAATGCATTTATTCTATTGTGGTTTACGCGCTATCCACGAAGTAGATTTAATTCAAAATTCGTTAACTGTTGGTTCAATATGTTTAAATGAAATGCAAGAAAATTGCGTATAATTTAATATTCCGTATAAGGAAGTCACGTGGTGTACACATCAGATTTTTTTTAAATGCATTTCTTCATTTAAATTTAATCCATACATGGATAACGTTTATTCGTGTAACATTTATTCATTCCGTGTCTGTAAAAATGTATTAAATTACTTCGATTAAAAAATTCAAAACTTACAACTAATTTAATACTCAAAGCTATTTTTCCTGTAGAAAGAATAACATGCATTTAAGGAACGAAGGAACAAACTTTAACTTCATTCAGAAAGCAGGAGTATGTCAATATTGCCGTCGGCAATTGCGGAACATAATTTGACAATGTTATTCATTTTTGAATGATTATTTGCCGTAAGGTATTTCTGCTCGCAAGAATTAATTAAATTTTTGTAGACTGCCTAAAAGAATAACAAATTACTTACGCAAGATCATAATGAAACTAAAGCATCGTTGCACAAGCCGCCAAAGCGCTATCTAGCCCATATATATTCACTGCTGTTTTCGAAATTTTATTTTGATGAAATGTGACATAGAAAACGATTTTATGCTCATGCTTAACTGTAATTTTTGTTAATTTAATTCTAGTTTTTATAAATATGCAATTTAATTTTTTGCTTACTGTATTTTTGAAAGACATAGCAGCTACATTATTTTCATACCTATAGTTGTCCCTTTGTTATCTCAGCAGCATCACATTACCAACAAAAAAAAAAAAAAAACCTGAAGGGACATGACTTCCTTGTACTACCTCTCAAATTATATATATTTTTTGCTTCAGTTAATTCAAACTTATTTCTTCTAATTATTTTAACCTGAATAAATGATCCGTCAAAGCATGTTAAAAATGACAACAAAAATTACAAATTTTCAAATTACATATCCCAGTCATTTTTTGTCGTAGAAGAGTCAAAGTTCCTATAATTTTATTTTTTCGTAACGAGATACAACTTTTCCAAATATAATTATAGGAACTTGGAGACCGCATTAGAATATAGATTTCGTTATTTGTCTAAAATTAATATTTATTTGACGTTGCCAAAATATGAACATTTTCGTCATTTGAAACACTTCTATATATGGAAGTATATGATTACTACCAAAGATTCAGAATATAAATACCAACGATTGCGAAATATATACCGGCAGTATATATATAAAATATATGTATATATATACATATATATATACTGCCCGTTGCAATAAATAAAGGATGTGCACAGATGGATTTTCTAGCAGTCCAATATATTTAAACTTTCGATATTCTACGGTGCTAATTGTTTTTGAATTATGCGAGGTTTTACATATTCATATATACAGTAAGTACAGACGTTACGAAACAAAACCCTTTTAAATCAAATTTAAATCCATTTTACATTTTGCTTTAGATAAAAGAGCGCTTTATTCTGTCCGCGCGTGCAGACGTTACCCCTCAAAAAATCGTGCAAAGTGATTTGAGAACAGTCGAAGTGCATATTTCTGTTGAAATATGATACCCGATTGCGACTACAGTTCTTCCTTTAGTTCATGCAAGAAAGTAAAAATTAAAATCAGAAACTATAAACTGATTATTAAGTAAATTGCAACAAAACATTTTTTTCTAATTTAATCTTGGTCTGGGTTTATTAAGTTTTAATATTATTAGTCCAAAGAGATTTGAGTCCCGAAGGACTATTACTTTCCTTTTGGCATTTTGCGTCGGACTGCTATAAATATCGGTTCACTTTTCAAACTGTTGCCACAAAATGTTGGAGTCCTGCATTATACTTGAAGAAATTAAATAACGAAAAATCTGCATAAATGTATGACTATTTCTCGAATTGTGATAAAACAACGGTACCTGGAGCCATCCAATTTTGAATGACGTAATCCTACTGCAAATATCGGCGTCTGAAATGCCAAATTTGAAATTTGGAATTTGTTTTATGATCGATTTCATATTTTGTAAAACTTTAACGAATTTTTGAGTAACAAACTCAACGATTTAAAAGCGAGCAACGGCAACACTCTGCGAGGGGAAAGACCTTTTTATCTCCAGCTCGTCGAACTCTTTATCGGAAATTCTAAAGATATGCTCATTTTGAAATTATTTTGTGACATTGCTATTGAACTAAATTTTATGGTTTAAGTGCAAAGAACAGGATATTTAATAAACAAAGGTAACACATAAAACATTAAAAGAAAAACTCCCCTTTGGACGTAATTTAAAATCTGAAACATTTCAGATTACCAACAATTTAAAAGTTCGTTTTTTACACACATAATATAATTTTTAACATTAACAAATCATGCGCATGTACATAAAAAACGTATTCGGTCACATGCGCATTCTTAAGAAATCCATTCCAAGTCATTCTTTTAAAGCAGTTCAAAAACTAAAATTTTCCATTCATAATTATTATTTATATTTAACGTTTTATTTCTAAACCTTTGATAAATGTAAATTGCATTGCATATCAGAAAGTTTGATGTTAGACATGAATATTTTTCGTTGAAACATCTTCGAAATCTAATAAATGGTATATTAGCAAAGGTATAGCAACAAAACAAACTAATTAACAACGGAATAATTCAAATTTATGTAGAAATTTAAACTTGCGGAACAAAGTATGGTATTAATAATTCATAAAAATTAAACAAATAACATGTTCTGAAAATCCTTGTTGATATCATTTTTAATATTTATCTAAAACTAATTAAAAATACAGAAATTAAGTTCATTTTTAATATTTGTATTTTGTAACGAACAATCGAGAATGCACAGCTAGTTAGTTCATTTAGAAAAGTACGCAATTGTAATTAAATTTCAGCATTTTTTATCCATTATGTTCGTATGTTTAGATTTAAAAAACAGAACTGCTTGCAAAATAAAAGAGAATCAAGCGTACAAATGTTATTGCAATTCCCTAAGCCGCTTTTGATGAATATTTAATGGACAGCAAATTAAAATGCTTTTCTCAGTAATTTGTGTAGTTTCTTTTCAAAATTTTGGTGTCTGCTGTTCTTTTTAAGGAGAATATTACACAATATGCTATACATGGAAGAACTTATTTAATCGGATTTTGTACTCAGATACCATTAGGTACCATTTAGGTGAAAAATTAAAAGATCTGATAGAACAGTCAATAGATATCTGATGAAATATTGTTTACAAAGTGTCTGTTTGCGAAACGAAGTTGAAACATTTTACCAGAAATGAGAAATTACTGTCAAAATATTTTTTTTTATTTTTTCTTTTAAAAGAGTATTACAATTAGCTCTATCTTCATTGAGTGTTGTATTCGGAGCACTTAGGTTTCATTAGTCCAAATGGGGCTTTGTTTCTCTAAAGACTATTGTTTTCGTTTTGCTATTTCGCGTTGAAAACTTTAAAAGGCTGTATCACTTTTCAAATCGTAGCCACCAAATACTATAGCCCTGTATTATATTTGAAGAAATTAAATAATGAAGAATCTGCATAAATGTATGTCTGTTTCCCACGCATTGTGGTAAAACAACGATACCTGGAGCCATCCAGTTTTAAATAACGTAAACCTACTGCGAATATGGGCATCTGGAATAACAAATTTGAAATTTCGAATTTGTTTTATTAGCGATTTCATATTTTATAAATCTTTAACTAATTTTTGATTAACAAACCCGACGATTTAAAAGCGAGCAATGGCAACACTCTACGGGGAAAAAGTACATTTTTATTTCCACCGCGCGAAACTGTGTATCGGAATTTCTAAAGATATGCTCAATTTAAAATTATTTTGCGATATTGCTGTTGAATTGAATTTTATGGTTTACACACAAAACGTTAAAAATGTCCCTTTGGACGTAATTTAAAATCTGAAACCTTTCAGATTTCTTTTTTTTTTTACTTCCCTTTTAATTCTCATAAGAACTGTGGGACAGGTAATTATAATTTATTTGCTTAAATGAGCAGATACTAGTGGGCTGAATTTTAAATTCCTATTTTCGCGAAGAAAGGTGAACAAATGGACCGAAAAGCACATACCTGCAGCCGTTTTTTTAGTCTAAAATATATTAAATGGAAATATACTGATGATTTGTAATAGCTAACATGCATTATAAAGTAAAAGTAAGTAATATACATCAAATTTAATTAAATTTTACTTGCGGATGGAATTTTCACACATTTTTCAGGCTGAAAACATGTAATTTACACATATGTGTTTCTTACTCCTCCCTTAAACACAATCAATGTTTAGATTCTTGGTCTTTTTCCTGGGACAGTCACCGTCTACAGCAGGTTTTAGCTTCCTTCACAGGCGAATCACCTGACTCGGCAGATGGCAATTTCCCTTCCATATACGAAGTAAAGGAAATATTGTAATCGCGAAAAATTTCGGTTATCATATTTCAACGAAAATATACATTTTGGCCGCCCTTGTATCCATATGAACGATGCTTTTGCATGACATTTGTAGGCACGGACAGAATAAAAGACGCGTGTTCTCAAAATGGATTCATAAAAAAATTGTGAAGTCTGGACGTGATGTGCATATGCATGAACCTCGCATAACTATAAATCGAGTATTCTCAGAATGTTCCAATTTTGTATATAAGATTGCTATAACATGTAGTTGTGGACGTCTTATTTTGTTTGCCAATTAGCTCACCAAAAGTGTGTATATATCTTTACATCATCTTCCATTATGTGAACTGGTTTATACAACCAATCTGTTACCAAGCTCGGGGACCTCAGCTTTTTTTATTCTCATATGTTGGTAAATTGTCCATTTTTGCTTTAAAAATGATTGATTTATGCTATTTTTATGTTCCGGTTAAGGTTTTATGCCTTAAGTTATCCTGCATGCAACAGTTGTAAATTTATCAAATATTTAAAAGTTGTTTAAGTGCCACTAAACCTAATGAAGCAACCATTACTTACATCTCAAACTCTTAATAGAGTAGTGAATTAAGTCAGTTTCTCCACCAACTTCAGAGGATTTATGCCGAGTGGGACCAAAACTAAACATTCAGTTTGGTGCACCGAAATATCAGTCTTCCTGCCCGCTAAACGAATTGCTTGTTTTTGCGTATAAACTCTAATTTTAATTTCAATTATTTTAACTGTATTTGGTGTTTTACATTTTTCTTTATTTTACACTTTTTGATGAAGATATTTTGAGTTTTCATGTATTTTTGTCTTGTCACGAAGTAAGAACAGAATTGATTGAAATGGAAACAAATGTCTAATGAAATTCAGATCAATAAATTTAAAGGAAATGCAGCAAAAAATTACATAATTTAATAGGCCTTACAGGAAAATTATGTGTGTCCACATAAGATTTTTTTATATCGTAGTTATTCATTTATTCTGAGTAAGTATGTTAACGCATAGTATGCAATGATAAGCATTCAACTTCCTACTAACATTAAACGTAAATAGAATGCAATGTATGAATTTGAATCAATACATTACAGTTATTTATACGAAACAGACATGAAATTATAATATTAATAACCGGATTATGATTCGTAGACATTCAACTCCAAAAGGAAGCTAAATGTCTAGACGTAATTCTCTATTTGGTAGCTGAAATTAAAAGACAATGTCATAAAACAATGAGTCTCTTTGTTCCTATATATGCTTCGCCGAATGGGCTATCGTAGCTATGAGTCACAGTAAAAATATTCAAGGTATTCCCGAACTAAATTATATATTTATAATGTGACGTGGACTGCGATTGTAATTTAACTGTATATTCTTTTGATTCCAAAATAATTGCAAATTCGTACAACTTCTCTGACAGATTGGTTGCCACTTCATATCACTAATCTCCTCAAGGTACATGATCAATTTGCAATTTGATCAATGGTATTGGATTGCAAGTTTAAAAGAATTAAAACCGTTTTCCATGATGTGAACTAGTTTAAAGTTTTTTTTTTTATTTTTTTTTTTATTTTGACAAGTATTGTCGAGTTCTATCCACACATGCTATCATAGATTTTTTGCTGTGCAAATTAGTTCAATGTACAAAAATACCGAAGTTGTATTTTCCCATTTCACAAGAGTTCTGATTCCCTCTTCACGGCAGTGTTCCTCATTTAAAATGTTTTATTACTATAATGTCTAATGGATTACTTCAAATGCAATACGCTTGTAGCCATTTTAGCAGCTCGGCACATGACAAACAAAGCAACGATTTTGATTTCAATCTACGTATCTATTAGCAGAAAAACAGATCAAATTGAATCAGAAGAGAATCCCACCATATTGAAACTTCAAATTTGTAAAGAAAGAACCTTGCATTTAAACAAAAAATTCAATCATTTTCAAAGGCAAACACGTCCCGCTTCATCAGAAGCAAAGAAATTTGCAAGACTGGAAAGCAGCGGGCGTTACGGTCCTATTTATACCCTAACGGCAGTGAACGACCAGGATGGTAGCGTCATATGTTGTCCCTTTTCTTGAAGCTTTTCACATTCATAAATATTTAGCTTGTTTCTTTAATGGCCTTAAGCCCATTGAAGTCCTTCCTAACGCTTTTAAAATTCTGTTAACTTAATTTTTCAATTTTCGTTACTAATTTTGCCAACAGATGGCGCTACCTTCCTGTTTGCTTTATTGCTGTAGGGTGTAAATAGGACCGCTGCTTTCCTGTGTTGCAAAATTCTTTGCTCCTGATGAAGAAGGACCTATTTGCCCTCGAATTCGATTGACTTCTTGTCCAAATCTACGCCATATACAAGGCTGTTTCATTACCAATTTTAAAATCAATTTACAAATTAAACTCAGTTACACAGAAAAATTTCACAGGTTTTAGAAACCCGTAATGCCTTGTATGTGTGCGATTATTAAAATTCAAAATTCATTTCGGAAGTCAGAATAAAAATATTAGTTTTAGAATTAAAACTAATATTTTTATTCTGCAACATTAAAGCATATATACCGGAACAGATAATACCTGTTTTTAAAACTATAGTTGTAGTCTATCCCAAACAGTTGCGTTTCTGTAGCTGAAAAGAATAAAAAAATCTTGAAACAAGTCTTCTCAAAATTCCACTGCCTCAGTCCATCGTGTAGAAACTCTTCCCAACCGAGTTTCTGCAAACTTGATCCTCCAAAAAATCCCAAGCGCTATCCATCTCGCCGGCGTCAAAACGGGCACCCCTCTCATGAGCGATGTTATAAACGATTATCCGATCCTCTTTAAACTCCTCTGCCGGTGTCCGATGCATCAGAATCCGAATAATACCATTTATCAAGCAAAATCTTTCTTACCATTCTATACAGATGTATGGAAGGGGAGAGAAAAATGGATGCATCATTTTTTAACTCTCTGAAAGATAAAAAAAAAAGGATAAAAACGCAGAAGACAAAAATGACGTTGACACTCGATGAAAAATGTTACTCAAATTAAATAAAAGGGGATGAGTGCGAGGGGAAAGCCCTTTCCTTACGGTTTGTATTAATAATTGTCATTCAGGAGCAGACAGTAAGCCTATCCATTACTCATTTCTGGAGACCGAAAGCTTGCATATACGTCCTGTGAGACTCATAATCAGTGTTGAGTGGTAATACTACGATATATGGCAGCAGTCAAGTGTTTTGAAGCTTATTGGCTCATATACGATTAGAAATATTTTATGTATCTCTCTCTCTCCTTTGTTAAGATTTAGCAACAAAACAAAGTAAATAATAGGCTTTCATTTATGTGCCCCAGTGTTCAGAAAATGTAAATTTGAGGCTGGCAAATTTTATTAAGAAAATAAATTACAACTTTTCGTACTCAGAGAGGTGAATGGGAATTTTACGGTCAATCCCACACTGTAAGGTCCACCAGCGGTTGAGTGGTATAGTTCCTGAATACTGGTAGTTCGGTTCGATGTTCGAATCCCGGCGAACGGGCTGGCTGCGTGGGCATTTTCGTGGTTTCGCCATGTGCAACGTGTTAATACGAGCCAGTTTCCATTAGAGAAAGTCCTTCACGAAGAGCATTCCTCTCTTCCGCGTAGTATCTTAGAGTGGAACGCGTAAATAATAGTACACTGCTGGCCATTAAAATTGCAACACCAGGAAGGAATCATCTGACGAAAGTCAAAATCATAGGAAAGGAAGAATTTGGAATATGCAAATGATTAGTATTTCAGCACATTTAGATGACGTCGATCTTATAATCGAACGATGAAAAAAAAAACGATATCAGAAACCATCAGCGTGAAACAAAACTCTCTATGGAAAAAACAAGAAGGGAAAGGAAATTTCTGTGAAATAGCAGTAAGAGTAACAGATGATGTCACAATATTTAAAAGTTTCTTTTATAAAGAATAGTACGTAAATTAAACGTAAGCAATCCAAAATATACAAACATTCTACAGTAAAAATAAGGTATTCTAACCCAGCGGTCGTCAACTCCTAGAACTTCACGGACCACTACACATCTAATTTATATTTAGCGAACCACTAATATGAATTAAAAAAAGAAGGTAAATACATTTATGCAATAATAATCAGCAAACTACACATATTTCGTGCACATTGGAAACTTACATGAAAAGTACAAAAATCTTACCTTCTTGTACAGAAAGCCTCACATTTCCATATCACTGAAAAGGAACTTCAGAAAGAAGAAAAGAAAGAACAAATCGGCAAGCGCAAAGCAATATCAATAAGCTAACAGTGTAATGCCACAAATTTTTAATTATTGTAAGCATAATAATCATCGCTTTCTCAGCAATGGCGCCATCGATCAACTGTTAGACAAAACAAAAATGGAAACTTTCAGTGATGCAATTATAAACAAGAAGGCAGATATTATCATAAAACTCCATCAAGATGCCTAGTGACACGGAGAAAAACTGTGTTTTTAACAGCATATGATTGTAATTGATAAGAAAAGAGAATTCCAGTTCGCGCTGTTATTGATAACAGCAGCATATCCATGGATGCCAACTCTCACTTTCAAATGTCGCTAGATACACCTGCTAAACAGCTAAAATGTCGCTAAATTCAGAAATAATTTCGCTAAAAGTAGTAGCTAAAATTTTAAAAAAAAAAAAAAAAAGTGTAATCCATATTCCATAATAGGTTTTCTTACTCGACTTTTTTTAAACTGAATCTTAATAAAATATAAATAAGGTCCCAATTTTTCTGCGGACCATCAAAACGTTTTTATGGACCACCAGTTGTCCATGGACCACTGGTTGGCGACCGCTGTTCTAATCGAGGTTTATTATGTGAGCTTATAATCATTGACAGTTCTCTATCAAAATATATTTATTAAATATCATTTATAACTTACCGTCTCTATTTTTAATGATATTTATTGTTTCATTATTTACTGTCTTTTCTGCTTTAAATACTGATTTGACTTAAAAGAACAAATCAGTTTATTCTGTTTTTTCTTTAAACACAGTTAAAGATTAATCGAACTATTTTCAGTAATCGTATATTTCGGTGTATAATACGTACCGGTAATAACGTTTTCAAATTACATTTGTTTATGTTTTAGGTGTATTCGCCGTATAACGCTCACCCATTTCTTTACGAAAAACTTAAGATACATGCGCAATATTCTTATTTGTTGAGCATTCATTTGAAGAATTTTTCTCCAGGCTTTAGTACAATGGTATACTGAATTGACAAGCGATAAGGGGAACAATATATGTGTAATCAATGTTGTAGAAACATTAGGTTACTTAGAAGCAAGACGCATGAAAAATAAGCAATGCCCTCGCCGCGACTCGAACCACGGACCTCTCGAATACGCGCCGAGCATGCTGACCACTACATCACGAAGCATGCTAAGAAGGCGGGGGAAATACCTTATGTACTCTCACTTTTAAAGGACGAATGGAAATGAGGTAACCCCATGGCCAAATCCTGGTGGTGAAGAATCGTCATCCACCACCTTTGATAGTTCGGACACCACTGTACAGTATCTTAGAATTTTTCAATTTCAGGAAACTGAAGAAATGAGCAGTCCTCTCGCCGGGATTCGAACCTCGGACCTCTCATTACACCATGAATGCATGCTAAGAAGGCGAGAGAAATACCATATATACTTCCCCTTTTAAAGGGCGACTGGGGATTAGGAGGCGCCATCGCCAAATTCTGGTGGCGGAGAATCATCACCCACTACTTTTTTAGTTCGGGTGCCACTGTAGGGACATTAGTTTTTTTTTTTAAAGCAGGTGAGATGAGTCAGAGTAACAGTAATGGTGAAGATGAAACAGAATCTGATGATGTGCCTGAAGATATAACTTAAGATGAATATGATGAAAATTTCATGTTATCCGGCAATGAATATTTTTTAGTTTATAAGGCCTGACATTTCTTTTAGATAAACGGAATTTCGGTTCGCTTAGAAATCTATTTTTTGTAAGCTCATCTTCTCCTTACTTTTAAATCTATCATTTATATCCGCCGTATAATGCGCATCCGTAAATTTCAATCTTATATTTTGCATTAAAAGTGCGCATTATAAACCGGAATATACGCAAATACGATTATGCGTTCTTTCCATTTTTTTCCTCTTTTGTTTTTGTCATCTGGCCTCGGATCAATCGTGATTTTAATATCATCACGGATGTCGCCCACGATGTTGGCTCAGTAGATAGGGAATTCACTGGGAGAAAAATATAAACTGTAACGGTTTATTTAAGATTTATGTATAAAGTAACAGCAAACGTAGTTTATTTGACTTCAGATCAAATCAGCAAAGTAAAAATAAGGTTTATTACTTACAATAAACCAATAAATTGAAAAAGCTTAACAGTCAGTGATACTATGTGTTATATGTTAAGGTTGGATCTGCATACTTCATCTCGGTTAAAGATAAAAATGTATTTCGTGAGATTACAGTTTCAACAAAATAAGGAGAAATCCCATATAATACTACGCAGTATATCTCATCGCTCGTTTTCCTTATTTTTCACTCTAAATTATCTAAAAGCTCTTCATTTCCTATAAAAGCTTTTGCTCAAATTAAAAGTTGTTACAAATTATTACTTATAAGGTATTTCTCCCGCCTTTTTAGCATGTCTTCGTAGTGTAATGGTCAGCACGCTCGGCGCGTATTCGTGAGGTCCGAGATTCGACTCTCGGCGAGGGAACTGCTCATTTTTCATGACTCCTGCTTCGAAATAACCTTATGTCCCTGCAGTGGCGCACAAACTAAAAAAGGTGGTGGTGAATGATGATTCTCCACTACCAGGATTTGGCAATTGGGTCGCCTAATACCCACTCGGTTTTTAAAAGGGGGAGTATGTAAGATATTTCTTCCGCCTTCTTAGCATGCCTTCGTGGTGTAATGGGCACGCTCGGCGCGTATTCAAGAGGTTCGAGTCCCGGCGAGGACATTGCTCAATTTTTATGACTCCTGATGTCTCTACATACTTAAAGCCAGTTGAATTTTGATGCTGGGAATAAGAGAATAGAAAATAATGCATTTAATATAATTAACAGTTAGAGAAGTTAAAAGTAAGTATACACTAAATATAGTTTTATTTATATACATTACATCTAAACGCACTAACGGAGCCTTCTTATTCTATAGGTTGCTCCAAATACAAATCTACACAAACTCAACAAAAAAGCGTGAGGCATCTTAATTTGATTCGCATTAATGTTGTAGAGTCATTAGGTTATTTTGAAGCAGGACACGCGAAAATTGTACACCGTCTTCGCCGGGACTAGAACCGTGGACCTCTCGAATACACATCGAGTTTACTTCCAATTACACCACGAAAGCAAGCGGAAAGGATAGTGAAAATACCTTATATATTCCCCCTTTTAAAGGGAGACTGGGTATGAGGGGACCCAATCGCCAAATCGTGGTAGTGATGAATTATTTCCACTAACTTTTAGTTTGGGCGCCACAGTAAATACATTAGGTTATTTTGAAACAGAAAGCGTGAAAGATTTGTATTGGCCTTTCCAGGAGTGGAACCCTGGTTCTCTCCAATACATGGCGAGTATGCTTCCAATTAGAGCATAAAGGCTAATTATGAGTTAATATGTTTATCTTTCCTGTGGGTCACTGAAGAACACTGCATATTAAGATGATCTTAATACTGAAGCAAGGGACATCTTGAATCGTATGCAATACACCTCTTAAATAATACAGTCTTTGAATCGTATGCAGTACACACTTGAATACTCTATATTTGACTACATGTGAATATTCTTCTATATTTGTCTTTGAATCATATGCAGTACACACCTGAATAATCTTTTTCAAAAGAAATTTACGCTAAATTTTGCATTACTTCACTAACCAAGGCCAATATATAAGATATTTTTATGAAAATATATCATGTAACATTAAAGAGCGATTTGTGCCAACAAATGGCAACACATCAATTGCAATACCTGCTGTACTGGGAGAACGTTTTCAGATGCGATAGTGCAGTACGTTACATCTAAATCCTGGATACAACGATAAAAGCAATTTTGGGCTAAAATTTGATCTTGACTTTGAACTTTTAGTAAAGGATGATACTTTCGATACTGAACTCAAGGAAATCATGCTATTCAAGTAAGTTATGAAGATACTTATGACATAGGAAAACGAGAAGGGAAATTCTTGATGTCTTTAGGATATCAACTGATCAAAATCGAAGATATTTTTATCATCATTTCCTAAGAAATATGTCCGCCATATTTTTCTGACACAAACCCCCAATTTCTTTCTTCCTGTCGGTTTCCTTAAAAGTGAAAGTTTATATCATCAATCGACGCACCGTTCCAGAAGGGCAAATAACATTCGACATGAAATTACAGTGATCGGGTACCGATATCTTGCAGTCAGCTTTCGTAAACATGAAATATCCTGCTCGGTTATACTTGGGGTAATGGTGACGAGCAAGTATTTTCAGTATCTTCTTAGCTATAGATATGCAATTCGTGGTCCAAACATGTCGTCATGTATATACGGTGAAAATTTAATACGTATTCTTCGAAAATTGACATTTTCAAGGGTTTAATGCCGAAACAATCACCCTGCTCACACGAATGCATCGATATTTGGTCCACCTCACATGGAACGAAAATACTTTTCTTTTGTGAACGGCAATGCAACCAACTCGGGTGAATTAAGGTAAACTGAACGTATCCTGCTGATCCTTCAATAAATTGTAGGCCAATTAATTTAGCAAGTTCCCGTTTAATTCTCCCGAGCAGGAGGTGCAGTGACAAATTTACCTTCGGGCTCGCAATTCCGTGTAGTGTATGCATTTCAAGTGGAATTTGATTAAATTGTAGATTCCTCGCAGTAATGTCCTTTTTACTTCCTTGTACCAAGTAAAAAGGAAGTATTATAATCGCGAAAAGTTTCAGGCAGCATATTTGAACGAAATTATCCATTTTGACCGCTTTCAAATGCAATTTAACGATGGTTTTGCGTGATATATGTACGTAAGGACAGAATAAAAGACTCTTTTCCTCCAAAAAATTATAAAACTGCTTTGAAATGAATTATGAAGAGAAATATTCGTGG
Source organism: Stegodyphus dumicola (assembly GCF_044657685.1). Taxonomy (NCBI): domain Eukaryota; kingdom Metazoa; phylum Arthropoda; class Arachnida; order Araneae; family Eresidae; genus Stegodyphus; species Stegodyphus dumicola. The sequence continues at coordinate 293,151,439 of NC_140768.1, forward strand.
CGTCTGTACGAACGTCGCATAACTCAAACGTCGCATAACTCAAAAACGAGTAGCCTCAGAACGTTGAAATTTTGTATATAGGACTGCTATAACATGTAGATGTGCACCTCGTATTTTGGTTGCAATGGGCCGCGCCAAACGTATATAAATATATTTATATATATATCCACTCTATTACCCGGCTCAGTGATCTCAGTTTCTTTACTCTTATATGTTTGTAAATTGTATATTTTTTGCTTTAAAAATGATTGAATCATGTTGTTCTTAAGTAAATATGTATGCAATATGTTTAGAATTATCAACAATTTTAAAGTTGTTTAAATGACGCTAAGCCTAATATTTTTTTTGATGACGGCCATTGCTTGTTTACATTTGAAACAGCAGAGTAGTGGATTTGTTGCAAATCTAGAGAAACGTAGCTTCGCAACAACAAAGCTAACGCCTTCATTTATTATTGCGAATTAAATCATGCTTAATTTTTTCTGGATTTTTTTCGAGGAAATAAGCTTTTAAGATTTACTTTGTCATTTTTAATACAGATATTTTGAGCTTTTATGTATTTTGGCCTTGTCGCGAAGTGAAAACGGAATTAATTGAATGAGAAATACTCAATCGTCTGTAAAAAACTGATTCTTTTTTGTTTTGTTTGCTTAATTTCTTTCGTATATCGTTCTAGCTTTATTGTAGTATTTGAATAGAACATGTGGCAACGATTAGATAATTCTTTAAATGATATAAACTTTGTGCATTCTGAGCGAAATGTTATACTGTTAAGTGAACCTAGCGCCAGAGTGTCGCTATGGTAAACAAATAGAGTGAATTTCAAAGAATGCATTTATTCTATTGTGATTTGTGCGCTGTCGGCGAAGTAGATTTAATTCAATCCAATAAGTATAAACGAAATGCAAGAAAAAATGCGTATAATTTAATATTCCGTACAAGGAAGTCATGTGGTGTACACATCAGATTTTTCTTCTATTCTCTGAAATTTTTCTTGCTGCATGAAAATTGGTGGAGCTGGAGAAAGGCTACTTAAACTGTGTGGTAACTCTACTTATCTCTATTAAAATTCTTTTAAATGATTCATTTGTGTTGATATGTTCTACCATCTTAACCATCAAACATTTTTTTCCTTTCTGTATTCCGACCGTGTTTTCAGTTCATGAGACGAGTTACGCTATCGAAAATTTAGATATCTATCTGCCATGGCGATATAACTGTAAGAAATTACAATAATTTACTTTGAGTTTTTGCTAAGGAATAATAGTTGTACTAATGTAGTGTTTTGAATGATCGATTACTTTTTCCTTTTGTTGAATATACTGCACGTTTGCCCATCCTGTTCAGCCTAGAGACATCCTGATGATTTGTCTGTTTCCCTTGGCTCGAAACGCATTATGTCCTGATTTAACTCACATTTATCCGAAGCAGTTTCATTGTGAAGTGAAATAAATAATCATTTTTGTTGCATTTTATTAAAGTTACTGACATCTAAAAGATTAAGGAAAAAAATCAAAACAACACAAACAACTTTCCACGACAAATAAAAAGTAGCGGGAAAAGAAAATTTCAGTTGCAAGTGAATGGAGAATTGAAAACTCAAATAACTTTTACATCTAAAAACTGAAATGCTCAATATAGGAGTACCTCAATTCAAATTTTAAAAAAAATGTCAAAAAATTAAGACTGAACAAAATACTCTTTTCAGAAGCAGATATCTGAGTGATAATTCTCCTATTCGGGAGGTGATGCAGCTTATTAAGAGATTTATGCTCTACCCATGACAGTATGGAATACGATGATGCCTAAAATGAGCCAAATAATTCAATCTCATGAAGCTAGAGAAGGCAGATTGTGGTTCCGATAATATTTCAGATTGGACTTCCAAGATTCCGACTAGAACCCGCCCCCTATAACTATTTCTCTTAGAAACTATAGGAGCAGCAACTCCTGAATACTGTTATTAGGTTAGAATATCATGATATATATGAAGCAGTTATTTAGTACGAAGTATCGGAGTCTGTGCATCTAATATGCCATACTATCTTAATTATGAAAATAGAAATGCGATCACATATGGTTGAGATTCTTTGGATATAATCCTAAAATTTTCAGAAGTATCGTATTTAGCATCTTATTAAATAATAAATAAGATGCTAAATTATTATACATCTTATTTATTATATCTTATTTATTATAGATGAAGGATAGGGCCTTGATACACGTTTCTTGTTCGATTTTTTCGAGGAAATTAACAGTGAATTTTGATGTGCGGCTGCTTTGTCTCGATGCAGTTCTACTGAGTGATGACACTGTCGGTACAGGGAAGTTATTTCATATTGGAAAATTCTGTATATAATATGTTTCTGATAATTTGTGGAGTTGATCCTAAAAGTTGTCTGCACTCTCCCTAATTTTGATTCGTCGTTATACCAAAAGCCACCAGCGATCCTTTTGAAAAACCAGCGTTCTTTAGATTCTTTGAGCCAAGTCTTAAAATTTTTTTCTTATTTTTGATGATAATAAATGGGTCTTTTTTTATTTCCGTCATTTAAATATACCCAAGGCACATCTAATGTGACAACACCTTTCCATTTTTGTCCGAATAATTGTTTCGCATAGAGAATTCTACAGCGCGTTCTGCATTCGGCGGTATATGGCGAATGAAGACGAGGCAACTTATAATTTTTCCTCTTTTTATAACTCAATTCAGCACTTTAATTATTTTATTTGCAGTTTACACTGAGAATTTTAATGATTTGCAGGTACAGGTACAGGTTACGGAGGACGGGGACGCCTGGTGTTTAACATAGGTAAACAGGCGTATGTCCCGCGCCCTCCACTATCTAGAAAAAACAACTCCCTGGAGCGCCAGGAGGCTGCACCGGGAGTTCGTTTGAATCTTAAATAAATTTGTTAGATGGCCATACAGGGGCTATAACTGATGTAAGACATTGTGTGGGAACGTAGTACATATGTTATATATAAAAATTACAAACAAGAGATAAATAAAACACATTAATATACACGTTAAAATTAATTAAAATTATGACATGGAACACATAAAGCACAAATTACACACATAAAAAAATAAATAATAAATAAATAAATAAATAAATAAATAAACACAAAGAGAGAAAAGTCCTTTGACTTTGAAGATTTTAAGATTAACCTCTTCGTTGTCCGTAACGCGTCTAGCGCATTCAAATGAAACTTCCGCAGGGCGGCCGTAACGCGCCTCAAGCGTTCTTCTACATTTTAAAACTTTTAAACGTTTAAAACGCTTTCTAAATGTTACCTTTTATTTTTGTTTGTTCTAGAGGGCAGCACTCACCAGGCATTCTATTTCTAATTAAATTTGCCTCGGGTTTTATGAATATTCGCGGCATTTTACATAATATACAAGACACTGAGAGATCATCAACGTCTACTTGGCAGAAAAAGAGAAAAATGGGGTTGTGAATTGGAAAGACAAGAAGGATATACGTTTGATGAGCACAGTCCATAATAAGTCAATGATGGATGTTGGAACACGGAAAAGAACTGTAAAAAACGCCAATAATTGTAAAAGATTACAACAACAAAATGGGCCCAAGTGGATCAGATATTATCAAATTATCCTGCTGTTAAGAAATAAGCAGAGATATTATTATTTTCCATTATGCTTTATTTCCTTATAATTTTACTTAATATTCATTGACATTCATCCACTACGAAAGTCATGTATGGAAAGTTATGATATACAGAACATTACACGCTACGAAAAACAGACGGCCGCTGGGGGGGGAGGAATTTTCGCGGACAGGAGAGGACGTCGAAAGGGTTAAAGTTCTAACCTTTGCAACATTTGAAACACTCGGTTGTTTCCTTTAGATACGTATTTTCTGCAATTCTCCTTGAAGCTAAACTTTGATTTTTTTTTTGCTTTCTTATTAACATTATTATTATCTATTGCTGCCGAAATATCAGGGCTTTCACTGCATTTTTAATAACTAAATACGAAACATTTTCTTCGGAAAGAGCACAAACATAACCTTCTGTCCACGGCTTCCTTAAAACGGCCATTTTTCATGAAAACAAAATTGGTGGGTACAAGATGATAACTTACACTTTCTGAAATATACGAGTAACTCCAGTTAAAAACATTTTTCGAGCAGGCGGTTTTTTTATAGCAAAGCAAAGTCGTCTAAAAATATGCAAATAGCCTCCGTATATGTATTTTAATAATAAAGGTAACGAAAATGTGTTATATATTGCATAATCGTTTAAAATTTGTTAACAGCTTTGGAAATAAAATGACAACCTCAGCGACTGAACAGGCTATATTTTATAAAATATAGGCAAATCTAGAACTTCCCCAAGTTTCTAGAGGTTATGTGAGGAAGCATCTATGAGTAACTTATTTGGTTGTAAAAGCATATATTAAACAGTCTCTTCTAACGTGCATGAAATGATGCAATGAGCTTCTTAGCAACTTTGTTGGGCTCATTCAATGAAATGCAAACCATTGCAAGGGTCCTTGTCCTGTGCTGCAAGTTTTTAAAATACGATTTTTGTACAACTTTTATCTTCCAACATTAAGTATTTTATGCCTCCATTTACGAATACTTTTGCCCTTTACGATTTTAAATTTATTAGAAATCATATTTTCGTTGCTATAAAACTATTTATTCAGCAGCGTTAGCGTAAGGTATGGAGCCTGTGGGACATAGTGGATGATTTCGTGGTGCTATATTAAACTCTCAGAATGCAAAAGTTTTATGTAGTCAAATTAAGAACAATCCTAAACATAAGTTTTGAAATCTTTCGAGTCAGTTAAATTATTGCTTTGTGTCTAAGAAATAAAGGCACTAAAAAAATCAACGATAGAAAATTTTAAGGTGGTAAAAACAACGAAACGTATTTATTTGAATTCTTGGTTTAAGCAAACTTTATGTACGTTCAGTGCATTCATAATTTAGGTCCCAAGAGACAATAGAAAAGAGCAATGGAAGCTAAGAAAAATCGCAGTTTCTCTAACTTAAAAATATCATATATAAAGTATTTAAGACATTTTATATCATACTAAAAAAATTTAATAAGCAAATACAACTGCAATTTCTGCAAAAGAGAAATAAATACACTAAATCATATTTTTGAAATTTTAGTAGATAACATGACATAAATAAACCAATTATTTTTCTTAAGGGCATTTTATTTGTCATATCACTTACATCATGAATTCTAAAGGTTTTAAGTGATTTAATCGTTTATCATAACTTTATTAATTCAATTACGAAAAAGAGCTATCCGCATTACACTGTAAAACATTAATGTATGTTTGGAATTTGTTTAAATTTCTTTAACCTAAAACAATATGTTAAATTAAATGTAGTTATATGTTCTATGATGAATAAAATTATCAGAAATTTAAACTGAGTGTATTTAAAATTAAACTAAAAAACCAGCGAAAATCGACTCTTTAAATTCAATAAAAGGTATCTTTAAATTAAGGAAAAGAAATCTCCTTGTCTTGCCAATGCGCAAAGAACTTTCTTGTACTTTCGAATACCTATTAATCTGGTTTACTAATAAAATCTTCGAAGATTCGATTGGTTTTGCGTATTAGCTACGGTCAGTCAAAAGGTATATTTAATAATTTTACTTAAGTGAAACTTACATGTTCTCTGTTAATCTAAGCTCGGGATTTTATTCTTTTTTATGCATATTTGTATAAATACTTAAATTTTTAATTCAAAACACTTTGGTTAGGTTTTAAGTAACAAACGTGTTATTTACTTGTACATTTTTGCCAATCCGAATAAGGAATATTATAAATTCTAATTTACAATGTGTGTGAGCTCCATGTTTTGAAGCAAAGTGGCCTGTTATGTAGGTGAAGTTTGCGGCATTACAGGTTTAAATTGCAGATGAAAATAAATAGCTCTTACAAATACCCGCATAACCTCAAATTAAAGATATAAAGTATTTTCTTCCTCCTTTCTGCATGCCATCGTTGAGTAATTAGAAGCACACTCGACGCATATTCGAGAGGTCCAGGACTTGCGTTCCGGTGAAAACATAGCATTTTTTACTGTTTAAAATATAAAAAACGACTCTACAAGTGGCGCCCGAACTAAGAAGTAGTGGATGGTAATTCGTCACCACGAGGATTTCGCGACTGACTCCCCTAATCCCCCAGTTGCTCTTTAAAAGGGGGGAGTATGTAAGATATTTTTCCCTCCTTTCCGCATGATTTCGTGATGTAATTGGAAGCACAATCGAAAGGTATACGAGATGTTCAGGGTTCGAGTCCTGGTGAGGGTATTGCACATTTTTCACGCCCCCGTTTAAAAATAAAGCCTATGACATGTTCAAAAATGCTCTTCCAAAATATGCTAATAATACAATAGTATCACATTACTGTAGTTGTCAACATGCATGTAAATATTAATACATTCGTCTAATCCCGCTTATAATAACCACAGAAGTGTTTAGATAATTGGTTTGGTTAAATGCAATGTTTAACTTCACGATGCCAATGTAATACTAAAACTGAGCGCCACCTTATTACTTTACTATATGATTTGAATAAGGCAATCATCACAATTTGTAAACATGTGTGGGTACTAGAGAATTTAAAATCCCATCGAACTCTCTTTTCATTTCATATAATAGTAAACGCATAATAAAACACATTATTTTTCAGTAACACGAGAGATATTTTATGGCTTCGAAAAAAGAAATCTAACTTTAACTTCGGCTGGACAGGAAAACATCTTCGTTTGGATAGAAATGCGGGGATTTCCAGAAATGAAAACGTCAACTTCTTTGTCAAAATGTAGTTGCGGGATATGATTTCCAAGATAGAAACATGATATGGTCGTACATAAACAAAAGAAACACTCTCAAAATAAATATATGGAATTTAGCTGAGTGATCAAAACACTATAACTCAAAGTAGAAGAAATACAAGTTAATTAAAGAAATAGATGAAGGAATGATCTGTTACTAATCTCCATTTAAATGTATTCATATCTAGAATCTATTCCTTCCTTTTCTATTATTCGGAAAAAATAATATCGCTTCCTCAAACTGCTGAATAAAAGAACACCAGAAAACTACCTCTGTTGTTATTATTGAGACATATTTCCTTTGTCCGACAGCAATATCTACCAATTTTGAAAGAGAGCTCTCCCCGAGGAAACGGGCCCGACGATCTCCTACTCCTTTTACCCTACCAGCAACGTCTCGAGAGGACTTTTGACTCGCAGTATATTTAGAATGTCCCATGCCGCACAGACACTATTCATTTACAAATATCCATGCCTTCTCCGGGATTCGAATCAGAGCTCTTGCGGTACAGCAGTCAGCTTCGCTAATCATTGTCCCTGTTGGGCGGCATACTGCCTCTTCTCACGTCCGTTAACGGAAGTACGTCAGACGGTTAAACCGATTATGAACGATTCTAGACTTTTCAAAAGCTTTTGATAAACACTCTGAAACTTCATTATTACATCTACAAAACTGTCAGATAAACTTTCAACACAAGGGTGAGCTGTATGCAAGTAATAACTATATGAAACAAGTCTTTGCCTGAGAGTGCGTACCCATCAAAAAAATAACGGTACGTAAAAGTACGTCAAAGCAGTACCATACGCTACTAAGGTGTTGGTAAAGAGTAGAGGCACTGCAAGACAATATCTATTGCACCTGCACCTCATGATAAAGTACTGGTGTCTAAAATGCTTGTTTTTATCCTGTGTGGTCCTGCATCCACTAAATACAATGCATAATTTTATGAGCATATTTTATTAATGAGATACATTCCGCAAGAGAGGAAGAGGAAGAATGACCTTGCTTGTTTGCATTAGCTATACATAAGTCACGTGATCTCTGATGTCATCTGAATTGTTTGGTTAGAAAAGCTATATTAAGTCACGTGATTTATGAGGTCAACGGAATGTATCTCATTAGGACACGGATATAAATATTAATAAAAGTTGCTACCAACGATAGCCTACAATATTGTTTTAAGATGTACATACGTTTTTAAGTGGTTTACATTGAAACACCGATGATCCCGAAGGAGAAATTACATACTGGCATAAAATTAAAGATCTTATATTGAGTGAACTGGCTGTTTGCAAAGCTGCTACGAATACAGTAAAGCAAAGACCAATGGTCCACTATGTGGTAGCCTAACGCATGATACTGTATCATGAAGGTGAAAATATAGGTAAGCGTAGACTATAAAACAATCTTATATTAAAGCAGTGTCGTGTATTTACAAACTGCGATTAGTTGAGTGGCACGTTAAAGACAATAACATAAAGTTACTAGTGAATAATAATTCGTTCTTTGGAGAATTACACTTTGGAGTTATCTTTAGAAACGCATCCCATTCATTCGAGAGGACATGCTAATGCCACAGGTTTAAGTTTGCTTAAGACCATTTAAATCTTAGCGAAATTTCGCGACACAAAGTCGGCGTTCGTTTCGTTTTGCCCATTGTCGAAGCAAAGGTCCCTCGACGAAGGAGCAGAAAAATTCCGATTTCCATTACAATCAATCGATCTTCGTCAATAATAGGACGCCCTTAACTTTCCTTCGAAATTCAAGAGGGGATGGAAGACAACGGAGAGCCAATCTAAATTAACCGCGCGCTCTGGCATAATTCAACCTGGATCCAGAGTTCCGAACACAAGGGTGCCTCCACTCACGCGAGAGTCTCTCTTACAAAGAGCGCGCGCCCCGACGTCACACTTCCGTGAGAGGGATCTCGGCCGCTTCCGTAATTCCGACCAATAGGAAGTAACGACCGAGCAAAGACTCTTCATCCTTTAATTAAAACGGTCCAGGTTTAAAAGCCCATTGATACGAACAGCCGGTCGAATCACATCAATGGGAGCTTTATTAAATCTGGACTCTTCCTGCCAGAAAGGAGAAGGGCAGACGAAGGAGAGGAGGGGGTGCACAGCTATTATGGTATGGCAACTGGTCCAGCTGCCCGATGAAATGCAAACTAGGGAAGCATGTTTAGCTATTCTTAGCAATGAATAAGACCATCACGAACAAGGCGTTATGGCATCCTTTAGAACGACGAGTGAAACTGACCATTGTAAAATTCAGTGCAAAATTTCATTTCTGAATTATGTTGTGACTGCAAATTTTCATTTCATTTGCACTATTATTTACTGTAAAAATTTAACACTTTTAAAGCAGATGTGATATATATCGACTCTAAATTTTTTTTGCTTCGGCTTTTCTCAAACTGATACGCAGACATTTACTATGATGAATACATAAACAAAACAGGTTATATATAGGTAACATTGGAAAACAATGCATAGTTTGGAGAAATTTTAAACTTTTGGGAATTTTTAATGAAATTAACAATATGTTTTAAACATTTCGTATATGAAGATTGAATAGTTTTGAGGAAAAGCCTACATTTTAATAAACACAAACATACACTCTTATTGTGAAACATAGGAGCAAACATGAAATGCTTTGTTGACGCAAATGTCTACATTTCGTTTGAGTAATTTTTAATGACAATTAACAATATGTTTTAAACATTTCGTATATGAAGATTGAATAGTTTTGAGGAAAAGCATACATTTTAACAAACACAAACATACACTCTTATTGTGAAACATAGGAGTAAACATGCAAATGTCTACATTTCGTTTGAGTAATTTTTAATGACAATTAACAATATGTTTTAAACATTTCGTGTATGAAGATTGAATAGTTTTGAGGAAAAGCATACATTTTAACAAACACAAACATACACTCTTATTGTGAAACATAGGAGCAAACATGAAATGCTTTGTTGACGCAAATGTCTACATTTCGTTTGAGTAATTTTTAATGACAATTAACAATATGTTTTAAACATTTCGTATATGAAGATTGAATAGTTTTGAGGAAAAGCATACATTTTAACAAACACAAACATACACTCTTATTGTGAAACATAGGAGCAAACATGAAATGCTTTGTTGACGCAAATGTCTACATTTCGTTTGAGTAAATTCTTTTACTTTGTAGAGACATTAGGATTTTTGGAAGCAAGAAAGATTAAAAAATGAACAACAACTTCGCCGGAAATCGAACCACGGACCTCTGAAATATGCGCCCAGCATGCAGACTACCACACCACGATGTGGCATGCTAAGAAGGCGGGAGAAATTCCTTATATACTCCACCTTTTTAAGGGGGACTGGGGATTTTAGGGGACCCAATCGCCTTCCATCATCTTGTAGTTCAGGCGCCACTCTAAAGATATTAGGTTATTGCGAGGTCGGTTAGAGGAAAAATGAACAACACCTTTGCGGGGAATCGAACGCGCCCAGCATGCTGAACACCACACCACAAAGGCAAGCTAAGAAGGCGGGAGAAATACCTTATACCTTTACTGATGCTAACTGTACGTGACTAACTTTAGTGGCTAGACGATATTTCACTCAGTGGATTAGAGCTCAAATGGAACAAAGAAATAATGCAAATAAATTCGAATAAAAATATTCATTAAAACTAACATGTCGGCGAAATTAACAAAACTAAAGAGCAGCTTAAGATTTCTATATAACGTGAATGAAATCGAATGTAATTTACAATTTCTGTGGCAGATAATTAACACTCTGTATTAACACCCTCTGATTTCAATCAAACTTTCCAGTCAAATTTTTATAATAAATTAAAACGAACAATTAATTTAATGTTTAACTTGCTAGATGCGGCCTAAGCAAAATTTATATGTTAACCTGACAAGAAAATGAACAAAAACATTTCAATATGGATGAAATCAGTTTATTCTTTCCAAGCAAAAACTAATTCGTAAATAATTTTTTGTTGCCGAACCAGGAAACGAAAACTTTTGACACTTCAGTTTAATACGTATACGTATGATGTCATGATTTAAATTTAATGTAATATAACACCTTTTTCACAATATCAATAAAAGAATTAACTTAGCAGTAACATATTGTGTTAGTTATACCTAACTTAAAAAAAACATTGTGAATCAGCAGCTATTTTAAAATGCTAATACTAATGAAAAATGTTCGACATACAATGACATCACATGCAATCGCGTGCTTTCTTCAGCGTCAGAATATGACCTTATATAATAAAAAAATAAATAAATAGCTGTAAATCGTAGGAACTATTAAAAAATAAACAAAAAAAAATCTGAAAGGTTTCAGATTTTAAATTACGTCCAAAGGGGCGTTTTTTAACGTTTTTTGTGTAACCTTTATTTATTAAATATCATGTTCTTTTCACTTAAACCATAAAATTCAGTTCAACAGCAATGCCGCAAAATAATACAGAAGATATGCTGTTTTGGTGTTTTTAAATATTTTCTGATATTGCTAGTGCATTGACTTTTATGTGTTTTAAGCGCGAAGAACATGAAAGGTAACACACAAAAAGTAAAAAAAAAACAGAAAAAACTCTGAAAGCTATAAAATTCAATTCAACAGCAATATCGCAAAATATTTAAATGATCATAGCTTTAGAATTTCCGATACACAATCTCGCGCTGGATATAATTTTTTTTTTTTTTTTCCTCTGTAGAGTGTTGCCATTGCTCGCTTTGAAATCGTTGCGTTTGTTAATCAGAAATTCATTTAAGGTTTTTACAAAACATGAAGTAGATAATAACACAAATTCTAAATTCAAAATTCAGGCTTACAGGTGAGCATGTTTGGGTGGAGGAATACGTTACTCAAAATTTGATCCTCCAGGTACCGTCATTTCTTCACAATGCGAGAAACATACACACATTTATGCAGATTCTTCTTTATTTAATTTGTTTAAATGTAATACAGGGCGATAACATTTGGTAGCAACAATTTTAAAAGTAATTCGCTGTTGATAGTGAAACGCAACAGAGTTGGTTTGAAACTAGTAGCCCTTTGGCGTTAAAAACAATTATGTTTCGGAAAGATTAATAAACATTTCCATGTATAGATTAATTTTTAATTAAGATATATCATTTAGATTAATAAAATGCCCTACTAATTTCTATTAAAAGTAATTAGGTATGTATTATACTAACGCAAGACTAGGCGAATGGCGATTCTAGTATTGGAAATTATTTCCAAAGCAAGACTATGAAAGTTAAATTCTTAGTTTAATATAAATAGTATTAATGTAGTACGCCAGACAGTTACCATTAACTCATATTTTCAGAAGCAAACAAAGTCATATTAATTGAATAGAACGGTTAAATTCATATATTTGTTATAGAGGATCTAAATTATGTCCATGGAAATATTTGTTCTCATTATAAATCTCTTAACTCACTAATAACTAGATCCAACTTCGACTCTCTTTCAAACAATGAGGTCCACTTACACATTCCTAAATCTAGGTGACTGAACACAACATTAATCCTTCAGCAAATATGCCTGATGTCATATTTTGTGCATACATTTGAGTTCACGAAGAGACTCCTTCCTCCGACGATGAAAGCGACTTCGTTTTAAGAGGGGCATTCCAAAACGTTATTTACCAAGCGCTTGCGAATTACATTTGCTATCGAATACATTTAAAACTCTGTTGTATGATGTCCACTAATGAAATCCATTTGTAAATTTCAGGGGGTATTTATATTTAGACAGCGAAGACTAAGCGCATTGTTTAATAGATGCACATGTATAAATGTACATGCGCATATACAACTGCGCATTCAAAGTCAGAAAGTGAATGATTTAAATTACAATACTATAATTCATACAAATTCTCATTTCGAAGACTATTACTAACATGAATCATTGACGTTTGGAAAAAAAAATCAGCATTTTTTTATTATAAAATGGAATACCGTATATACTCGCATATTCCCCCATTTTCCTATTAATTTCACTGCTTGAAACGAGGAAAGAGAAAACTACGCTATACATACTACTTCTAAAAGTACATCTTAAATGATAACTATAGGACATTAAAAACAACACATAAAGACATACCATTAAGGATATTCGCCCATTTTTAAACGATTTTTATTGTATTTACAGAAATATTTTAAATAAACTTTCTGTGTTTTAAATATTCCACTTGATACCCTTATTCTTCACAATCTTTCTACACCGTCATTTTCAAGACAATAAAGATGCTTTTAGTAGCGGAAGAGGTATTTTATCTCATATTCCTCTTGGACATCTTTCTAAACTCTAAAGAGGGTTGTCAATCGACGTTTAGAGACTCGGCTTTTTAATCGTCCAAAGGCACAAAACTCCATGGATGATGCATAAGAAGATTTATTAGAGATATGGCTGAAGGGCATGGCCTTGACACACGTTTATTGTTCCATGTTTTCGAGGAAATTACCAGTGGATTTTTTGACGTGAGGCTTTACCTTGATGTAATTTCTACTGTTGGATTGCACTATGGATAAAGAGAAGGTACTTCATATTTGAAAACTGGGTAGAAAATTTATTCCTAATAATATGTAAAGCTGACTTCAAGAGTCTTCTGAACTCTCTACAATTTTTACTTGTCGTTATATCAAAAACCAACAACTATCCTAAATCCCTTTAAAAAACTTTCTTTAGATTCTTCGAACCATGTTCTAAGATTTTTTCCCATTGATGATAATAAACGGATCTCTTTTCATTGCGATCATATAAATGTACCCAAGATTGACTATTATTCCATTTTTGTCCGAATAATTGTTTCTCATAAAAAATTCCACAGCGCGTTCTGCTTTCGGAGAAAGACGGTGCTCATTACATTGTTTCACCAGTTTAAGATTCATCAAATCAGCACTAATCACTTTTTTTATAGTTGACACTGAGCATTTTAACGATGATGCAAATTTATTTTGACTTTGAAGACTTAATTTTAACATTAAAGCTCTTTCCTTTCCAACATTCAAAACATTCCACTTTTTTCCTTAGATGTGTATTTTGAACAAGTTTTCTCCTTGAACCCAAACTTTGATGTCTTTTCCCTTTCTTATTGACGTTATTATGAATTGAGGCTTTAAATGCCGAAACATCATGGCTTTCACAAAATTTTTAATAATTAAATGCGAATAATTTTCTCCTAAATAGCACAAACATAGCCTTCCATCCATTTCTATTTTAAAAGCGCCATTTTGCATGAAAACAAATTTATCAAATAACAGACGATAATTTACACTTTCAAAACTTCAATCGCAATGAAAACACATTTTTCAAAGAGGCAATTTTTTATAGCAAAGCATAGTCACCTAAAACATGTGCGAATAGTTATTATGTATTTCAAAAGAATTTATTTCAATAACATTCTTTTTACCTACACGGTAGATTTCTTATACATACACATCATATTGCCATCATACACCAGAAGTTTCTAAAGCGATGCTGAAACACTAGAGGAGGGAGAGAAATAGGAGAGTCAATACTGTATTTAAACAAAATTTACTAGCCAGTGTTAAAGGCTAATAAGCTGTCTACAGCTTCCTCGCACCGAAGAATACCCTCACGACTACTTACAGTGTGGCGATGAATGTTTACTTTAATGTTTAGTAAGATAACAAAGCTACAGGTAATAAACTGATCTTATAGGTACTGCATTTATATGAAGATTTTTCTGTTTTGTCAGATGAGAACAAATGTGTTTATTGTCATTTTATTCATCTGGCCCATCACTGAGCAGATGATTGTAACATTGAAAGCTTGTAAGGCGTGTATCCCAGGCGGAAGGGCTGGTAGTGTAAGTGTTTTCTGGATTACTTCCTTATGTAATATGAAAACTAGCCAGTTTCTCTTAACAAGTCTCCATGAGATCATCTTTCTCCGTATGGAAATATTCCTTCTGAACTTTATTGAAGTGTTTTCGTTTTAGCAAACGAATGTTTTTCCTGGAGTAACATAATATAGAGTGTAGAATGATGTCTTGCTTAAAATCAATAATCTTCGGTGGCTCAAGATTTGCACTTCGATTTTTCTATGTTCATCTATGAAATCTAATTACTGATGTAGAAGAGCAAATTGATTTTATAGTATAGTACTTTAGAATTTTAGGACGAGAAATGTTTTCCTCTCGGAGAAATTTTATGAAATTTTTCATCTGAATCTAGGTTTCGTTCATTCAGGGATTTTATTAGCGATTTTCTTTCAGTCGGTAGTGATTCAATCGTTGCGTTCAATCAGTATTAGTAATTTTCGTTCAATCGGTATTAGTGATTTTTGTTCAATGAATGAGTAATGAAGATTAAAATTTTTATTTTAAATTCTCTTAAAATTAGCTGGCCGAAATGCTTGTTTTTGCGTAAAAACTCTAATTATAATTGTAAATATTATTTTTCAACTGCTTTTAACTGTATTTGGTATGTTTCTTCATTTTAAAGTTTTTAACGAAGATGGTGTGAGTATTTATGTATTTTTCCCTTGCCACGAATTCCGAAATGAATTGATTAAATGGGAATATCACTAATGAAGTTCATTGATGAAATTTATGACTAATGAAATTCGAGGAAATAAGTTTAAACAAAATGCGCATATTTTAATATACCGGAA
The DNA here is from genome assembly GCF_044657685.1 of Stegodyphus dumicola. NCBI lineage: Eukaryota > Metazoa > Arthropoda > Arachnida > Araneae > Eresidae > Stegodyphus > Stegodyphus dumicola. Next base: position 293,166,936 of record NC_140768.1, read on the forward strand.
GAGGAAGTCATGTGGTATCCGCATCAGATTTTTTAACTATCAGTGGACGCATGTATCTTTTTAGAGAAGATTCTTTGCGTGCATTCTCCTCCAGTGAAGAAAATCTGATACGTCTAATCTATCCCGTAGAAATTTTTCTAATGTAGAGAAAATACAAAGGTAAACACGCAATAAGTTAATGTAAAAAACTAATTAACAGGTGAGGAGTAATTACTTAGGACAGAAACATAGAAGAAGCATTTTCCTTGAAGGGTTTCTTAAAAACAGTTTCTTATTTACAACAAAGGAAGGAAAACTCAAAGGCAAATGTACCCTGCTGACTCAAGAAACTATCGATGTTTAGTAGTTTCATGCACTCAGTCTAAATGCAAGCTTCATAGATTAATAGAATAGACTCACCATCACAATAATCGACTTAAAGAGAGAGTTTTGTGAATAGAATACGGTATATCCCAAAGTCCCCAAAAGGACTTGTTTACGTTTTTCCTAGCCGCAAGTCGTTTATTTTTATTCGCAACCACAAAGCAGTCTTTATTCATTCTTTTCCCTGGTTTTAATGCCACGAGCCAATATTGATCTACGCGAAGAACGATTATAATAGGTATTGCATTTATTGCGATGCAGGTTTTTTTTTAAATATTCTTTGACAGGCAAGGATATTTTCTATTTTCTGTGTTAATTTAATCCACGCTCTCCACATTTATGTAGTAAAGTATGTTTTACATATTCATACAAAGCAAAGGAAGTAAAGAAATCGCAAAAAATTTCAGTTATCAAATTTCAGTGGAGATATCCATTTGGACAATTCCCGAATCCATTTTGCCTATTTCTTACGTAACTTCTGTGCATACAAACATAATAAAAAAATTATTTTCTGAAAACGGAGTGTAAAATGAATTTAAAAGTGATTTTTTCCTGGCGTCTGTACGTACGTAGATACACGCTGCACAAATAAAATGAGACAGTTATATAGATCCCGTTCTACTGGGTTGATTTTCAAAATTTAACTTGCGTTTTTTATGTGTCGAAAGCGCGACTTAGGATATATATTAGATTATTATATATCATTGTTCTAACATAGGTATTTTGACATAAAATCGGCTTTTTCTGAAACAACACACTATTTTTTTTTCCATATTTCAATTCTAAGACTAATATTATGCCTCGATATTAAATATTGTAATTTTTGGTGACAAATGCATGGAGAAATTTAAAAATTTACCTTGGCGCATTTTTTTCACTTTGCGCCAAGAATAATTGACTTGGCAAACTTCCTAATTTCTGATAGCCTATTTTCCTTTCCTTCCCGGGATGCGCGAGTGGAAAAAAAAAAAGTGTGTCGATCATTCTTTCAAAGCATAAAAGCATAAGAAAGGGCGTAAACCGCATTTGACGTTATTTTCAGTTACAGCATATACACCAGACTTCAAAACGCGCCAATATGTAAATTCACGCATATCTTACAAAAATTTTGAATATAAAACTCTACATTTTTTGCAGGCATGCCTAGAAATACATCTACTTTAAGATGATGGTAAGAATGTTACAGATTATAATTCAAAATTTTATAAAAAAAATTTATAAAAAGTATTTAAAAATAAATCCTAAAAAAACAGAGGAATTTTATTTGCAATGAAGTAAATTTCTAAATGTAAAAGGAAGAATCAAATAGGTTTAATAAAAAGAGAGACATTTATAAATATGGACCAAATTCAATTAACACAGAAGAGCTATATATATTTTTTTTTAAATTACTTGTGCGATTTTTACAAAACTCGGCACTCTGGCATAATTTGAGTCGTAGAATCCAAATATGGAAAACAATATTTATGTTATTTCAGAAAAAGTAGGATTTTGTATCAAAATACCTATGTTAGATTAATGCTATATATAAATCTAATATATATCCTAAGTAGCGCTTTCGAGACATGGAAAACGCTAGTTAAATTTCAGCAATCGGTTCAGCAGAACGTGAGATAGAAAACTTTCCCTTTTTTTGGGTGTATGCAAGATGTATTTATGTATCTCGAATTAGTCAAAAGTGATCAACTGTAGAACGTTAAAATCTCGTATATGGGACTAGTATTACATCTAGTTGTGCATCTCTCTTTATTGCAATCAGGAGTACTAAAAGTAATATATATATATAAAATATAATCCGGTATAAAACGTCAATTGCGTCCCCACTCTCTCTCTCTCTTCGTGCTTCACCTCTTCTTCTTTTCGCTGGGTCGCCTTGCCACTAGTTTTACTTTTCTAATTTTGTCCATTGTTTAAAATGTAAGCTGCACAAAAATGTACGGTATCTAAGAACGTTCGTCCTATGTGAACCAAATATTAAGAATTCTGATTGCTTTCCTCAATAATAAAATCATCTTGAATCTGGCCCTGTCTGTCTTGCCAAGTTTCTTCGCTAGGCATGTATTACGCCATCACCAAGTTCCAAATCATACATATCATGTCACATATATGTATATATATATATATACTATATATATATATAATATATATACACATATATGTATACACATATATGTATATTTTATATATATACACATATATATATATGCGGCGAGACGAAAGTCCTCTCGTGTGAATTGTTGAGGAGAGGGGTGGAAGATCTTCGGATCCATCCCGGGGTGCTCTTCAGCAAAATTGGGTGTGGAAAACAGAAGTCCAACATCTCTTCGGAGTTGGCTCTGCCAACCATTTTTCCACGTAATATGGACAAGACAACAACAACGATCTCCTCCCGAACGATGGGGAGTTGAGTGTCGAGAGAAGTACCCCAGGATACCAAAACTCGTGGGAAGCCATTTCGACCATTCTCATTTTCGTACCACTTGTATTAGCTGAGATATTAATTAAGAAATCGGAAAACGCTAATTTTCGCCCTCGTTTTTCAGAGTGGCAACAGTCTTGCACGCTGGAGATAAAAAAAACTGTTTTATTTCGAGAAATGTTGGCACTGTTCGCGTTCAAATCGTACAGTTTGTTAATAAAAAATTTCCAAGTTTTATAAAATTTAAAGTAAAAATAGCATTGCCAAATACTAAACATATTATTATCATATAAGGGTCATATTCTGACGTTAAAGAAAGCACGCGATTGCGTGTGACGTCATTGTATGTCGAAACTATTTCGTTAATGTCAGCATTTAAATTAAATATCTATTGTTGGCAGCTTTTTATTTCACGTTAGTATAATTGATACGGTATGTATTGCCACGTTAATTCTTTTATTTGATATTCATAAAATATTGTTATATTACATTAACTTTAAATCATGACGTCACACGTATTAACTTTAAGTGTCAAAAGTGTTTCATTAACAAAGGGACTTCATTGTAACAGGATTTCACCTATGTACTTAAAAAGGTACTATTGCATTCTGAAACCATTCATCCTAGACAAAGAACATTTATACGACCTTATCACAATACAAATTACCAAGATAACCCTTTACTCAATGTTAACCTTTTCCCGTGGGTTATAGGGGTCAATTTCGAACGTATTATGGCCATTTAGTCACTTATTTTAAATGAACGGAACAGAAAAACAAATCGACAGGGTCTTGCACATCCTAATCCATATTAAGGAGTAAATTTTAAATCTCCATATTTTACTTAAATTTCTTCAGACATATTTAAAGTAGTGAAACTGCAAGTGCGAAACATATATGTCCCAGCCCCCTGGGTAAGGTTAAATGCACGTGCTTCTGTAATTTTACTTTTCCGGCATAGCTTTCTCTTAAAATTTATCTCATGCTGCATTGCACGGAGAAATACAACAATTTTAATTATAATTCCACTAAAAATATCTGACTAAATACAAAATTCATAACACCGTATTCTAAGTCGCGCTTTCGAAACATGAAAAATGCAAGTTGAACTTCGTGAATCAGCCTAGTAGAACGGAAGATACAGAACTGTCCTTTTTGTTGGGTGCAAGGTTTGCATTTATATATACATACATGCTTTCACATTAAATTCTTTGCTCATACATCCTCAGTTGAGAAGATAAGTGGTCCCTACTTGGCATTTGCGAATTAATTAACTAAAATAATGCAAATCTTGAAGTAGATTATTTGAAAAACATCAATCTTTTCAATACGGTAGTCAGGAACCTTTTAACTTTGGAGCATAAAATTTATTTCGTTTCAACGATTTTCATTTCTCAGAATAGAGCTAAGCGTTGTGAAATGGAGACAGCAAAACCATCCCCTTGTAACACGACATACCGCGTGAGGCTTCATTTAAGATTTTGAAAATCGATTTTCCTCCTGAGGACATTTGTATTCCTCTGGGCAACTCGCAATCCTACATACGTCAAACTGCAGCTAGGTTACATCGCTTAATGATTTTGCCACACACGCAAAGGGAATGTTTTCGAATGTAATTACGTTAAGAATTACTAATTACCGGTACTACAGAACACTTGAGTTCCTCGACACGGAAATTTTGTCGAAAGTAGTTTAGTTCGAAGCTTAGATTTGTCATACATAAATATCCTTAATTATTCTCTCTGTAAACAGGTGCAAGGCATATTCTGGTAATTCATGAACAACGTTAGAGTATATTTTAACTGGCAACAAGCACTAAATGGTGTTTTATAGAGTTCTTTGTACAGTAATCTTATAATACTGGGCATGAGGCAAAGGATTAGGAACAAAACAAGTTTGAAATACAAAATTCGGGTTTCCGGGTGCCCATTTTGCGCGGAGGACTACGTTATTAAAAATTGGATGGCTCTAGGTACCGTTCGTTTTTCACAGTGCGAGAAACATTTATACATTTACGCGAATTCTTCATTGTTGGATTTCCTTAATGCAATACAGGGCGATAATATTTGCTGGCGACAACTTGAAAACTGATACAGGTATAGGTCAAAGTATGCGGTACACCAGCGATGTACCATACTAATAGCCACTCTGGGCTAACGATTTGCCGCTTGGCTTCTGAGCGACGCACCAGAACTGGAAGAATGCCACGGAGTTCAAATAATCACGGTATAACGCATTTTTTTTTTCGGAGAAGGAACTTCTCAGAGTTTATTTAATAGTTATCATCTGTTATCACAGATATTATCTCGAGCATTTTATTTTTGTATTTTACGTAGATAGCTTTGCTGCAAAGTAGTATTTTCCATCATGCAGCCCAGACGGTATAGTGTTTAGGGAAGCCTACTGCGATACCAACGGGCCCGGTTTAAATTCGGGGAAGTCATGGGTGTAATTATTCATCATAGGATGTAACGGTGGCCCACCTATGTATTCTACGATAAAGTGGACACCGCTACCGGCCTTAATAGTGGTCAAGCCTAAGTCGGCTAAGTGTTCGCCAATTGAAAAAAAAAAAAAAAAAGTATTTTTCATCATTGAGAAATGACGAAATATATGTATTTTTAGACAAAACCAAATTAAACAACAACCCGGTTAATACCCTTCTGATGAAAGGTGAGTTGACTGCATATGATATGCGATAAATAAAAGGACGTAAAGATTTATAATTCCTGAAAAATCCACGATTTCTTCTTTGCGAGGAGGTAAAAGAGAGATTCAGTTTCCCCTCAAACAATAAATGTTTTTGAAACCATTGCCCGGTGAAGACATCTAGCAAATCAATTAGTGGACTTCGCCAAACTTTTCCCGCTGAGCACAAACATTAAAGCCCCGAGATCTAATGGGAGTAGTACGGAAGTCCACCAGTAGCCTAAGAGGAAAAAATAAATAAATGAAAAAGAGAAGCAGAGGGAGGACATTCCATTTTCTGATCAAAAGCAATACGCCGAAGCAAACGCGACACAATCTGTTTCACCCCCACTCACTCAGAGGGTAAAAAAGCATTCTTCCCCTTCTCAAACCTTACATTTGGGCAGAAGAGGAAAACGCTTGCAACCCAGGGTGTTTTGAAAATCAACAGACTGGACAATGGGTGTAGTCTTCTCAATAGAAGGTGGGCTGGATCGAACAGTAATCCGTCTTCTCGGCTACTAAGCGTATTTCATGCACACGCGGACCTCTCTTTTTGTTCGAGAACTCCCCTCGCCTAGTCCGTATCGCACGGACACAGATAGAGCGGTTTTTTCTATCCCTTTTGACAGAATCTTGGCAAGAAATTTCCCCTCAGAGCAAACTCGCAAGCTTGTAAATATATAGATATATATACATAATACACATAGAGAGAGAGATAACCCGTTCTCCTCTTTTTCTCTCTTGACAGGCATTTAATAAAGTTTCCAGAATTATTTAAATTATACTTCCTTATCGGTGTTTAAGGTATCCGACCTCGTACAAAAGACGATTTTCGGTCAAAATTTCGATTTTTACTTTATTACATTATCTTAAAGAATACATCTTTAGCTATCAAATACAAGTTTTTGCTTGTTGATAGGTTAATTAGAACTGAAGTTATAAGCATTTTTCTGTAACTGAATAAACTGGAAGTTCCAATATTCTGGGCCGGAAGTGAGCGTTTAAATAGATATACCTATTTAGAAACTTTATTTATCATCACGATTTTGTAAATTATAAACCTGCGTACTAAGTTTAGATATTTTGTAATACATTTTAAGAATCTGGTGTTAGTTTTTTCCTTTAATTTCGTATTTAGTTTGGCGCAGAGGGTATTCGACGTTGAATGTATGTGTTGCTGCTTTGTCGATTAGCGTTGATAAAGTGCTTGATTTGAAAGCTATGTCACATTTTTGCATCATTTGCAACAAAATAAACAGAATGGCATGCAATCTTCAGCACGACATATGTAAAGCGTAACATAATTGTTCTGAAAATTATAAAGAAGCAGCTTCGGGTATGGAAGCAGTTGGTGCTCATCCCCTGTTTGAATGATCTATTACATTACGAAAGCTGAAGTACACGGAGTATTACGAGGATGGGGATTCTAAGGGGTTTTTAATTGTGAAAGATATATATGGTAAAGATTCGGTTAAGAAAGTGGAATGCATTGAACATGTACAGAAAAGGGTTGGTAGTTGACTACGGAAAGTAAAAATCTCCGCTCCTGAATTGAAAGGAAAAGGTAAACTGACTGATTATTTTATTGATAAACTGCAGAATTATGGATTGCAATTAGAAGTCATGTTTGAAACTTAATTGAGATGCAGCAGGTTGTACTAACTGCTTGTTGCATTGTAGCTCTTCTTCGAAGCAAATGCCCTACTCAATAATCAATGAAATGGTGCAACTATGAATGTGTGACTGCAGAAATCAGGAAAAAAATCAGAAAGAAAAAAATTAGGCAATAGCTCTGGTATATCAATATATATTTTTAATTTAATTAAACCTACGTATATGGTGTTGACTACATAAACAAGAGTTATTAAAAAGTGTCTACATGGCAAAACTCAAAATATCAAGGAACGTTTTAATGGCATTTTATTGCAAATTGTTCCGAAAGAAACATTCATAAACTTGCAAATATTAATGTTTGGAGCAAATGTAAGTGTTCTGTTATTTAATGTTATTTAATGATGGATTTATAGGTTTGCTTGAAGCACTTTCAAGGTTAGGTATGTGCCCTGAATTTTACACTGAGCAGGGAATTCGAAAACTTGATAAAGTGAAAAATCATGACTTTTGGTGGTATTCCACGAGTTTTACAAAAACCCAAAGAAAAAATTAGGCTTTGTTAGAAAGAAAAGGTGCAAAGTGTGGGAAGAAAAAAGCAAGGTGTCAAGTTAAAAAGCAGGGGAATTTTAATTATCAGGGATGCTTCTTTCACTAAGAAATTGTTTTATGAAAACTTTAAACTTGTTTTCTGAAAAATGTTTTTTCTGTAAATATTGCCAATGGTAACAACCATAACTCAAGCTTTTATGGATAAAATTTAATGATACTTTCTATATATGTTTCATATAATCTGATGCATGCTCTGAAGCAAAAGATTTTAGAAATATTAATTAGAAGTTGAATTGTTACTTTTTATTTTTAGATTTTGGATGCAATAATGGGAAAATATACAGTAAATACTATACCTTTTGACATATCTCAAGAATATATGAATATTTCTTAATTATTTTGCTTCATTGCATACAAAACAAGTGTAAACATAAATACAAATTAAAAAAACTGCATATTTATATAAACATTATTCACCGTGGTTGTTGCCGTAAAGGCAAAATTTAAGCAAAAATTATCCCTTTTTTCATTATTTTTCAAAATTAAAATTACTTAGCATTACGTTTTGAATTGTTTTCACTCATTAATATGCTTATCTTCAAATTAATATGTTTATAGTTAAAATAAAAACTGTTTTTAAAAAAATGGTACCCGAACGAGGTCGGATACCTTAATATAGACTGATAATTTGACTTTTATTAATGTATTTAGCATACTGCAAGGTTCTAATAAACTGAACTTTGCTTGGCGAAATTCCAAAGAGGCGTTTTTCTATTTTCATTACTCAATCATACACGTTTCGAAACCCGCTTCGAGAGCAGTTGGGCTAACACCTGTTAGGGCAAAAAATATTTAAAAACAGCGTATATTTAGAATTTTCGATAAAGAATCTCGCGCTCTGGAAATAAAAATGTTTTATTCCGTACAGTGCCAACGCTCGCTTTGGAATCGTTGAGTTTGTTAATCAAAAATTCGTTAACATTTTACAAAATATGAAACAGATAGTAAAATACATTCGAAATTTAAAATTCAGGCTCCTAGGTGCCCATATTCGAGTAAAAGACTAGATTATTCAAAATTCTATCGCTCGAGGTACGGTTTTTTGACAGTGCGAGAAAATTGCATATATTCATTCAGCTTTTCATCATTTAATTTCTTAAAATATAATACAGATCGATGACATTTGGTCGCAACAAGCTGAAAAGTGATTAAATGCTTTCAGTGATTCGACGCAAAATGCCGTTACGAGATTAATATCCCTTTTGAGCTAAAAATTTTCTTTTTTTTAACACAAGACACTTAAAAGTCAACATTGAAGAAGATAGGCAAATCGCTTTGCCTAAGATTTCAGATTACGTTGCATGCAATTTTCGTATTTTCGTATTCGTACCCTCGTTGTGTAAGCGGTTAGCATGTATAGCTAGCAGTTAAAAGTGTGATTGAAATTTCGACGAAAGTACTTGCTCAAACTGTCTAATGAATCCCTAGAGTGAAACGCGAACTAGTACATGAGGGACGACCTTCATTTATTCTAATAAATCTCATGGCTTTCTCCCTGCGCCATTTACACTCATGTCCATAAATTAAGGATAATGCAAAATCAGGCAAAGGAAGAGTTAGAAGCAAAACAAATTTGACTTATTTGTAAAACTTACTTATTAAACAAAAGAGCAAAAAACATGCTATATGTTTGATATTATTAAAAACATTAGCGATTTTTTTTTCTCCCTAGAGCAAATTACAAAAAAAAAGTATTTACAAAAAACCAATACTACATGGTTGGTATGATTGTTAATACATTGTATGTCTCCCAGACGACGCAATATAGTCCGTACAACGCCTAGGCATGCTGAGTATCAAATTATCGATCTGATCTTGGGGGATATTACACCACTCAAAAAGCAATGCTCTCCGAAGTTATGGTAGACATGTAGGAGGAGGTTGACGGGCTGCAACTCGTCGGCCAAGCATATCCCACACGTGCTCTACTGGATTCAAGTCCGGTGAGAATGCTGGCCAGTCCATACGGGTGATATCCTCCGATTGAAGGTATTCGCTTACGATGTTTGCACGGTGAAGACGGGCGTTGTCATCTATAAACACAAATTGTGCGCCCATGGCGCCCCGAAGCAAAACGTACATGTTGTTCCAGAATGACGTCCCGATAGATTTGGCTTGTCATGGTTCCAATTTGAACATGCAGGTCAGTTCTGGAACCCAGAATAATTCCACCCCAAACGAGCACTCCGGCAACACCGTAACGGTGTCGTTCAATGATGTTTTTTTGGTGGTAACGGGTACCTGGAGCTCTCCATATGAAAGTCTGGCGAGAATCAGACTGCAAGCTAAAGCTGGACTCGTCGGAAAACATCACACAAGCCCACTGTTGCGGTGTCCACAATGCATGTTCTCTACTCCAGGCTAACCGCAGGCGACAGTGAGTTGCAGTAAGTGGAACACATCTGACAGGTCTACGAGCATATAGACCAATCCGCCCTAAGCGTCTGTACACGGTCTGCCTTGAAATTGTCGTACCAGTGGCTGAAGAGAGCTGACGAGACAGGTCTGAGGCTGTGCTCCGCCTGTTTCTTTTGGCAGTAACTGCCAAATACCGGTCCTCATTCGGCGTTGTAACTCTAGGGCGACCTGTGCTGTAACGTCTACTCACATTACCATCATCTTGGAATCGTTGCCAAAGCCAGTCCATACACTGGAGATGACACTCTGGGCAATTCCAAGTTCGTCTGATACTTCCAGTTGGGTACGCCCACATTCTAGACGACCGATAATTCTACCACATAAAAAATCATCCAAATGCGTGCTTTTTGTCATAACTATTCTGTTATTGCACTGAAATGCCTGCGAACAAGTTTACTTCTTTGCCTGTATTCCTTATATATCAGTCTCTTACACTCTCGTCACTGTGACGTACCATCGGTGTGATCTGGTTACTTCCTGAAATTTGCATATGTTTCTTGAAGATGTGTGTAGTGATTTTACAGGTGATATATTTATTTTAGAGTTCGATTTATGCGTGACTCCGAATTATCCTTAATTTATGGACATGAGTGTAAATAGAGAGAATGCAGACAATTATACCCTCTCCCGTGCGAACCCTTGTACTATACATATATTAGATTTTCTGAAAAGTCATAACGCTCGTTTCCTTGGCTTTCCAAAGGTCCATTATTTGTATAAAGAACAATAATCAGTCAATAGTATATTGCCTGTTTTGTTCGATAACGTTTTCCTTTCTTTTAATTAGCTTCGTATCGAATTTAGCTTTATCAGCGAAGAAGCTACACAAGATGCTGATTTACGGCTTCACCTCAATTGAGTGTTATAGCACGCGAGAAATTTTCAAGAGAGCGGAATAAATGAAAGTCTAAGGGTACAAGTTCAAACGAGTATGACTTCTGCGTCAACACCTTTCATCCAAATGCCAAACATTTTGGTCAGGTGATCAAATTTGGGTGTGGTCTCGCGTTATGGACATGGAATGCATTTCTTAAACCATTAATGAGCTCTGGAAGTTTCTGGAAGATGGATTCGTTGGAACTGTCTAATTTGCGACAGCACACGTTCGAACTGATTTGTTGGCAGGAATTTGGAAACCTCACCACACACGTGGTTGGTAACTGAAAAAAAAATATTCACATTACTTCTTTGGTGTTGTCATTATGAACTTTCACTTAATTACGCAGGTTCAAGAAACTGTTTATCATTGCTCCAGTTAATATTCATTAGACCTATTAGATATGGAACAAATAAACATTCGAAAATCGTCGACTTCAATTACATCGGGATCCCATCACAGATAACCGCGTGAGCATTCGCCGACAAAAATTATTGTTGTTGACTAATGCTCGCTCTTTGACTAATAATGCTCGCTCGACAGGCGTATCGAACGCAAGATACGCCTGTCGTTGGCAACAGTCTTGAACACCTTATAGATGACAGTTTGATTTAGCTCAATTCCGCACCCAATTTTGATTGAGGGGGGAGACGGGTCTGATGGTCTCCTACCCTTCTTCATCTACTAAAAACCTCTCGAGAGGACATTCGGCTCGCCATATATTTAGAGTGCCTCCATGCCACACGGACACTATATATTTACAAACATCCGTGCCTTCTCTAGGATACGAACCCGGGCACTTTGGCACGGCAGTCAGCGACGGTAACCGCTATACCGGTTGTGCGGCCAAAAATTGTTGCTTGGATTAAAAGTGTTGCCACACGAATCATAATCACCTCAGCTGGTGCCGTCAGAATTGTTTAGCTCTTTTTGAAATTTGTTTCGCGATATGGCGTTCAAATTAAACGAGGCCAGTTAGTACACTGTTCAGCTTTTTTCTGATAAAGATAGGTTCTTTTGTGAATGAGGAATTAAGAAGCTCATTAAAAGAAATCAAATAGTTATCGAACAAAACGGCGTGCTCACTACCCACTGACCACTGTTCTTTATATAAATATAAAACCTTTGAAGAAACTAGAAAAAAATGAGTTATGATTTTTCAGGCAAACAGATATATCACGTCTAGCTAGAAGTTGAAGAACCGTGTTTTGAATCTTGGTTAAGGCAACTGGATATTCAGGTTTCTTGCTTCGAAGCTTCGTTTTATTATCTATTTCAAATTTTTAAAACGTTAACAAATATTTCATTAAAAACTCAACAATTTCAAAGCGAGCAATGGCATCACTGTGTAGAGACATTAGGATTTTTTGGAAGCAAGAGAGATTGAAAAATGAGCAACGTCTTCGCCGGGAATAGAACCACGGACCTCTGGAATACGCGCCCAGCATGTAGACCACCACACTACGAAGGCATGCTAAGAAGACGAGAGAAATACCTTATATACTCCTCCTTTTAAAGGGTGACTGGGGTTTCAGGGGACCCGATCGCCAAATCCTGAGTGTGGAGAATCATCATCCAATACCTTTTTAGTTCGGGCGCCACTGTAGAGACATTAGGAAATTTAGGAAGCATGGAAGATAAAAATGAAAAACGCCTTCGCCGAGAATGGAACAGCGGACCTATGGAATACAAGCTCAGCGTGCAGACTACCACATTACGAAGGCATGCTAAGAAAGTGGGTGAAATAGCTTTAAACTGCACGGGGGAAAAAACATTTTTATCTCCAGAGCGTGAGATTATCTATCGGAAATTCTAAAGACATGTTGGTTTCAAATATTTTAGCCCAACCGGACATTAGCCCAAATACTTTCCAAACGTGTATATGTATGTAAATTAAAAAACGCCCCTTTGGATGTAATATAAAATCTGAAAGTTTTAAGATTTATGTATATACATCTTTTCTTATTCTTTTGCTCATAATGTATAAACGTAAAAGTGAAAAATGTTAAGTAAATGTATATTAAAACAAAATCTGTAAAATCTATATTATTCAAGATGTTGCTTTCGATATTCTATATACTAATCATCAAACAGTGGAGTGACAACAGCCGTTGGAAGTTCAGCGAGAATAGAGCGCTGAAAGCTTGCAGACATTTTTTTTTTTAATAGGAGACGTGAAATAAATGTGCAATGCTCTCGCCGGGTCTCGAACCTGGACCTGTCAAATACGCACCCAGTGCGCTGACCGTTACACCACGCAGCCATTGCAAATTTCGAAAATATAAGCCTTAATAAATTACGTAAGTTTGCCAAAGAATTATTAACGGCAAACAGAGTGCATGTAGCGTTTTTATGTAATCAAAATTATAGCTGTTTTAACTAAAAATTTTATTTATTGTGTTTTTATTTGCATTTTAATGATCTTAGAATTTTATAGATTTGATTTGGAGTTTTTAATTGTAATTTTATTTATTCAGATACTAATTTTATGCATTGTGTGTTTCTTTTAATTTCTATATGTCCTTTTTTTTTTTTACTTGGTATTTGTTAACTGTGTGTTTATACTTTGTGTGTTAATGTTGTGATTGTGCTTGAGTTTGTTTTTGTGGTGAGATTCCTTATTCTGTAGTGAAATTAAAGGGGAAACTATCAAGATCAAATGGTCTAGTTTTAGACCAGGTGGATCGGGTCGTACTCCTCTCATTTGTAACCTTATATACGCCCCCTTTTAAAGGATGACTGGGGATTAAGGGACCGAATCGCCGAGTTCTGGTAGTGAAGAATCATCATCCACCACTTTTAATTCGGGCGCCACTGTACATTTATTTGGGAATTTTTAATACGGGAGACGTTTAAAAAGAGCAATTCTCAGGCCGGGACTCGAACCTGGAGCTCTCGAATACGTGCCGAGTGGGCTAACCGTTATATAACGAAGGCATCTGGAAAGGTGCAGATAATTCATTATTTTAAATAATATATAGGTAGGTAAATGCATTATAAATCACATTTCTGCGCAGCTACGTATGCTGATTCATTTATACTTTTGATAACCTAAAATAATTACCATAGATCAGGAGTTCTCAACCGGTGGTACGCAAGGAAAAAATAGATGGGACGCAAAGAAGCAAAGTATTTTTAACTATTAAATTCAAAATTTAAAACCCCAACATCCTGATTGAGTTTTTTCTCCAACACTCGTAAATTTATGCGATTTGAGCTTTGTTCAAGAGTGGTGGTAGTAGTACTTTGTAGTGGTGGTACTAAAGGTTTTTAATTTTTGTTTAGATGGTACGCGTCAGTCAAATGGTTGAGAACCGCTGTCATAGATTATTCAAAATTTCCTTGTCCAAATGTATTCAAACAAACTATATTCTACTGCAGTTTATTACATTTTTCCAAAACCTTTCTTTGCAGAGGAATGTCTGCATTCATTTTAAGTATATTTTCATTTTTGTCTAATCATTTCTTGTTAAAAAGTTTTATTATTGCACTCTTGTAAAGAAAAGATGCAATTTTAAACTATAAAATTTTTGTATTATGTGAGGAAAATTTTTAAAGGTAAGGCATTATGTTTCTTACTGTTCACAAAAGTTCTAGTGTGCGCTATAAACCAGGACACAAAAAATCCGCTGTGGGATAATTATTTTCCCTGAAATATTTTTCACGCTGATTTCTTTTACTACCTATCCCCCTCTTTAACTTTTTATTTTTCATTCATGATCTCCTTTATTTTAAAATTTTCAGTAAGTTTCGCATTGCCTCCATGCCATTTCCTCCTATTTCCTAATATATGAAAAGGCAGAACTATCATTAAGACGCTTTTTTAATATTTACTTTTTCTGAATCCTGTTTTATTTTAAAGAAAACAAAAAGGAATCTGGCACCTGCTAACCACCTGCCTCTACAGTGGCGCCCGAACTAATAGGGTGCTCATCCAACACCCTTTTAGTTCAATTCACAGGAGATAATATATTAGTTCATCCAACACCCTTTTAGTTCGGGCGCCACTGCAGAGACATTAGGATGTTTTTGGAAGCAGGAAAGATGAAAAATAGCAACCGCCTTCGTGGGGGATCGAACCACGGACCTCTGGAATACCGGCCCAGCATGCAGAACATTACACCACGAAGGCACGCTAGGAAAGCGGGAGAAATACTTTATAAGTTCACATATATATATATATATATATATATATTGACTTACATATAAAGTAAACAAGGTAATAATAAGTAATAAATTGCCTAATACTTGCGTTAAAGCTTCAAAATTAATAAAATACTTTAATAATAAAATACAAATAAATTATTTTCTAGTACATTATTTAATATATTATCTCCTGTAAAAATAATTGTTAGAATTCTGTGAATTGAATGAATTCATTAGCATATTTAAAATGCAATTATTGAAATTTAAAATAGACCTATTAAACTGAAATAGTTAAAAGAGAAAATGTAACCAACAAACTATGTAATTACTGGAAAAAGCTATTTAGTAAACTTGAGTTAAAATTATTCACAGTGATAATTTAAAATCGTTAAGAAATTGGAGGATCTGTGAGTCTTTTAAATGCAATCTTCAAATCGGAATATATAATTCATACAAGAGTTAAATTTTCTTGAGAAAATTGTTCCCCGCCACCTTCTCCTTCGATTATATTAAAATAATGCAAACTCATTAAAACTATTAAACAAGGAAATATATATATATATATGCGTTGACCGAATTGCTCGCCTTTGCGTAGAAACTCTAATTTGATTTGTAAAAGTTATTTTTTTAACTACTTTTTTCTGCATTTGGCCCATCCAAAATGACATCTTGTATGAACGCAAGACATTTCACAAGCAAAAATACTACGTGCTTTTGTATAGTATTGCTCCGCAAATTTTAGTTTGAAAATGTTTCACGTGATTCATACCGAACTAAACCTTTCAGAAATTTCCTTCAAATTTAAACTAAGAATATAACTTTTCGTTTTCATAAAGGATAAAGGATAAGTGATAAATAAAGTAGATTTTTTTTTAAACGTTAGACTGCTCAGATGAAACGGGTACGAATTTCGATAAAACATTTTAAATGAAAAAATAATCTAATATTAGAGATTTTACTGTATTTTGGTTAGATTTTTTTTAAATCTCTCCCATTTCCACATAATTGTATTGTAAGAACATAAAGTAATTCTTAAATCAGCCTACGAAATCAACACTGAAAGAGCCTAAAAGCACTCTCGTGCCCATTTCTTCGAAACTTCAAACAACGGCAACAACAACTAAAAAAAAAAAAAAAAAACCTTACTTGAGTGCACAGGGGGCAGACTGCCGAACCATTTCCTCGATATCTAAAGTGAGAATAACGCGAAGGAGTAATGTTTGGCAATGACCCGTACTTCCCCCAATATTTTCAGCTTACAGAGTAACAACGCGAAAGTCTATTTCTTTTATGGCAGTTGAAAATACTCTCGCCGTCCTCGGCACTTACACTTTATTTCATCACCAGGAATAGAATAAAATAAAGTATCTCAAACGACTTTATTTCTGGGAAGAGGGGTCGCTTTCCTGTGCGTTTCTAGTGGCATCCCGAAAAACTGGAGGAAATGTCAAGCTATTGTAAAACAGAACTTCACGCAAAGACATCCCCATTACCAGATATATTGCATCGGGTGTCGATTCTAACAACAAACAAACGAGAAGAGACTTACCCTAATCACATGCAGAGTAAGAATGTCATGCTCACGAGAATACTACGAAGAAAGAAACTCAAAGGTCTACGTGAGATAATGTGAGATAATGTTTCTGGTTTAGAAAACTAAGTATTTGTTCAGCCAACAAAACTTTGTTTTCCAAAGCAATATAAATATAACTGTTAAATTCGAATGAAGTAAAAACCTCTAAGGGACTCATACACCTTAAAACAAATAAGATCTTCGAATATGTGACTGTTGCAAGAATTGGGTTAAATTATTTATTTTAAAAGCAATTACTTCCAACCTTTTACAGCTGACTACGTAATATAACTGCTTTCTGAAATAGCAATCAGAAAGTTTGAGTTGCCACAAATATGTTCATAATTTCATCCGCTTTGTGTCAAAAGGTTTCGTCATGTTTTCACCTTGCACGCACAGTTTAAAACATTCTGTTGCATACTTTAATTCCACATTTAATATATAGCTTTTATAACATTTGGAAACTACTGAGAACGAAACATTCTAAGAATTTCATGTTCAATTTTTATTTTATTTGGAGTTGAGTTTAAAAAATCTATTTTATTAAAAACATCTGTAATATTTTCGTGCATAAAACTTCTTAATATTAAAACATTCATCAGATTTTTGATTCAGTTAGAAACTAGTGCCCATGTAAAGAATTCCATCAAATTTTAAGTATGTGCCATTAGCCATTTTTAAAATATCATGCGCGCAAGGTGGAAACAGAACGAAAAATTTTGTCACAAAGCGAATTAAATTAAAAAAATACTTGTGGTAACACAAATCTTCTGGTTACTAGTTTCCAAAGCAGCTATATTATACAGTCAGCTATAAAATGTTGGAAGTAATTGTTTTTAAAATAAATAAAATATTTTAAGTCTTGCAAAAGAGGGGTATGAGTTCCTTTAAAAAAATCACAAAGCTTTCAGATTTTATAGAACACCCAAATGGGTATTTATTTAACGTTTTGTGTGTTACCTTTATTTTTAAACAACATGTTCTTCGCACTTAAAACACAAAATGCAATTCAACAACAATATCACAAAATATTTAAAAGAGCATATCTTTAGAATTTCGGATACACAATTTCGTGAGTTGCAGATTTTTTTTTTTTTTTTGGCAAGTGTTGCCATTGCTAGCTTTGAAATCATTCAGTTTCTTAATCAGAAGCTCACAAATGCTTTATAAAATATGAAATACATAATAAAAAAATTCCAAATTTGGGCGTTCCGATGACTATATTCGGGTGGAGACGTACGTCATTCAAAATTGGATGGCTCTGCATACCACTATTTTATCACAATGCGAGAAACGTGCATACATTTATGCAGATTTTCCATTATTTAACTACTTTAAATATAATACAGGGCTCTAATATTTCATGGCAACAATTTAAAAAGTGAATCACCGTTTATAGGGAATCAACTGAAAATGCCTAAACGAAACTAATAACCCTTCCGGGCGAAGATGTAGCGATATTCATAAGAACTTCTAAATTCGTTTCATGTGCTCCGTTGCTCTATTTGCTTTTAGGAGACACAGCATTTTCCTTTCAGAAGGGAGCACTTAAGCTTTCTATGAAATTAATACTAGTTTTAGTCTATAATACTTCTAATTATAACTTTTTATCAGATGGAACAGAAATATTCTTAGTTTCAAAAGAACGCTGTATGTGATTTTTCTTCTTCTTTTCCTTTAATGTAGATTAAGTCGTCTGTTTTTCTTTGGTAGCACAAACTGATATCCAATTCCTAGCAGACGTAAGACCAAATTATCGCTTGTTCTGAAATGAACGGCAGAGTCTTGGAAAAGCTTTAAAGCAAACCTTTTTATTAAATTAGAACTTCAACATAAGTTCTTAAAAATCAACCACCACTTGTAGTGATGTAACTTAAAATGGCAATTAATTCCAATTTAAAACCAAGTCTAGTATTCAAAGACGACTGGTTCCGCGTGAAGTTGGCTTAAAACTTCTCACCGGAAGTACAGTTTAATGACCTCAACTATAACGTAAGTCAGAAGAACTTAATCTTAACAGTGCAATCGAAACCTATTAACGTGGTCCTGACAGTGAGAAACACAATCCATAATCCTCAGCTTAAATACTCTCTAATTGATTATCATTTCTGGTGAGGAAGCGGAAACGAAGAAGTTATAGTCAAGGTCTAAAAGCTGGTTAGTCAAAATTATAATGATCCTACAGAAGAGCATCTTGGGTGTCAGTTTCAAGGGTCTCCCACCTCTGTTTCTCTATCTGTGACCTCTCTAGGAAAACATTCTTCTCAAGAACATTTGCCTCATTTGCATTCTGGTAGAGAAACGGAAAGGAGGAGAGATAGTACTAGCTGAAACTGTAAATAAAATAATAATGGCCACGCAAATTTTAAAAATCAACAATGTTTTGCCAAGCGTGTTTGATGGTCTTCTATGATTGAAAATAGAAGCAATTTAGTTACTTATCCTCAAAATCATGAAAATACGTAGAAAAAAGTCACCATTTAAAATTACACAGAAAAGATTATTTTATAACTAAGGCATACATTGTTAAATATGAACCTTTTCGCTATAGCATTATAAGGCATTTCTCCCGCCTTCTTAACGTACCTTTGTAGCGTAGAGGTCTGCACGCTCGGCGCACATTCGAGACGCCCGTGGGGGCAGACGTTGCTAATTTTCCATCTCTCTTGCTTCAAAAAATTGTCTAATGTCTCTAAAGTGTCGCCCGAACTAAAAGGTGGTGGATGACGATTTTCAACAACCAGTATTTCGCGACTGGGGCCCCCTAATTTCCAGTTCGAGTCCTGATGAAGCGTTGCTCATTTTTCATCTCTCTTGCTTCAAAACGTTACCTAATGTCTCTACAATGTAAGTGAAAGTCTGGTGAATCAATAGATACATACTTGTTAAGTTTCAAATTAATATTTGATGAATCAGCAGCACAATTTTTAATTTCTGAACGCATTGGTACACTGGCGCCCACCAGCAGCCGAGCGGTAAAGTCGCTGAACACTCATAGTTCGGTCCGAGGTTCAAATGTCGCGAAAGGGCTGGTCCTCCACGAAGGCATCTAGGCAGATAGCCTTCAAGGCTTTGCCGTAATCACATAAACCAAGCCATTGGTACGAGGCAGAAATTTCAATTGTGTTATTTCAATTACGTGATATATTCACCCGGATTTGAACTCTAAGCTTTCTGCATGAATTTTTTGTTGGATTGGCCCATATTGGCCAATCCAACAATAATCTTAACAGTGCAATCGAATATATTATGAATATATGCATTGGCTTGAATGTCCATATGCCTTTGAAACGTTCTTTAGAATTACCTGCCGTCTTAGCAGAAAACCTTTGTTGGAATTTCATGTATGTGCTGATCGAAAGAACAGATGATATGAAATGAAAATGAGCTTTGTTACACCATGCATTTTCAGAGTAAATAAAATTTTTTTATGATGGTACAGTACACTAGGAGGAAGGTGCACCCAGACCTGGCTGGATTGTGGCTGACTTTACACAGTTAATGCCCCACGACCTACAGGCGATCCTAGGAGGCATACCCCCGGTCAACCCAGGGGAATTAAATGTTTCCCACAGTCTGGGTTATAAGCATATATGTCGAAGGTGGACGGCTACGTATCCACCATAAAGGGAACAAAGTCATAGCTAGACATCGACTGCCCCCAGGACAACTTCCGATATCTGAATATGTAGCGTCCTCACAGCCAAGAGACAGACAAGACAGGACCATACTGTCCAGCCGAGCCTGAACATACTACCGAATAAACAATGGTTCTAGTCACTGTAAGCCTGTTAATTTTTTCCCAGGAGTCGAGTCTGTCTAGTTATTGACCTAGTCAGATAGCTGGGATTGATCCCTGTCGACCCCCCGGCGAGATCTTTATGTTGGTGCTGTCAAAGCTTTCAAGCTACCATCAATAGCTAATAACCTAAATAAAATAAGGAATCACAATATATTTTATTCCGATTGAATGACCGAAACTATTCTGGTGGTGGAAACCGAAAATAATTTGCACTAATCAGAGTTAATAAGTTTACTTAAATTATAAACAAGAAATGTTAAATTTTAAAATTTACATAATAATTTGATAATTGATTAGAAGAACATTTTATCATATATCTGAATGGGGTGAAAAAAACCAATTGAAATAAATGTAAATTTTTAAGAGTTTTAAATTCTGTCTGCTCATAAATATACATATATAAGGGTTTTTAATTTTAGTATAATTGTTTTATGTGTTTTTAACTTTGAAATTTCTTTTATAAAAACAGCAATTTCTTTCATTGCGGTTTTTAACAGAAAACACCTAATTTTCAACCCAAAGGGCAGTAGCTCAGAAGGGCTACTGGCATTTTGTGGCGTTTCACTATAAACGGCGTTCTATTTTTTTAAATTGTTGCTTCAAATAATAGAGCCCTGTGTTACATTTAAAGAAATTAATTAATGGAGAAATTGCATGAATATATGCATGTTTCTCGCATTTTGAAAAAACTACGGTATCTAGCCATCCAGTTTTGAATAACGTACGTCTGCACCCGAATATGATCATCTGAGTGCCCAAATTTGGAATTTCTTTTATTATCTATTTTATATTTTGTAAAGCATTTATGAATTTTTGATTAAGAAACACAAAGATTTCAAAGCGAGCAATGGCCCCACTGTACGGAAAATAAAATATTTTTATCTCCAGCGCGCAAGACTGTGTACCGGAAATTTGAAAGATATTATCTATTTTAATTATTTTGTGATATTGCTGATGAATTGAATTTTATGGTTCAAGTGTGAAGAACACGATACGTAATAAACAAAGGTTACATGCAAAATGTTAAATAAAAGCCACTTTGGGCGTAATATAAAGTCTGAAATCTTTCAGATCTTTTTTTCTATTTTTTTATTTATTTAATTTTATGTTTTGATTCTATACCTTTAGAGAAATGCGTTTTAAAAATACTCCAAAGTAACACAACTTCAACGTGTAAGATTCACTAAGTTTTTTGGAAGCAGGAAACGTGAGAAATCTGAAATATCCTCGCTGGGACTCGAATCCCAGACCTCTCGAATACTCTCCAAATGCGCTGACCACTACATCATGAAGGCATGCTAAGATGGCGGGAGAAATACCGTATAAGCGACACTACCTGTAATGTAAATATACTTGTAATTTTAGCATGGATACTTCAGCAATTGTGAAGTTAAACAGTATGCAGTAACTGAACAATATAAATGAACAAATTAATTCTTTTAACAATATGAATCAACAAATTAAATTGTTTTTAGACTAACCTGATAGCATGTTCAATATCTAAACAAAACCTACCATCCATATCTGCCAGAAATAAATATTTAATATGGGTTATTACATCATCACAACAAATACAGTAAGTTTAACTTATTCTGAAAGCATATCGCATTAATGCATCTCTCCAATGCGCTGCTTCCTTTTCTTCCGATCATCCGCCTCTGTCATTTAGATGACGTGCAACAAAAACGAAACACACGGATCCCAGTAGCAACAAGCGAGTTATACGTCTGTGTTTTCCTAACGAAGAGAAAGAGCTCTTTTGTCAGGAAGGAAAATTTTTGATCGAGCGATAGAATAATATGAGAGTCCACCTTTTCCCTAAAAATGTCAATAAATACTCCCAAGAAAGCAGTTTAGCCATGCGATAGAATCGACCCTCTGGCTGCTACACCCTCTAACCATATAAAATCCTTGACATATCAACGACGCCATAGAATTCGATCTCTTTATTTTATATGCCATCTCCCATAATCGCAGCGCCCTCTTTTATTCACCCCCTTCTCTTCCAAACGTAAAAGACATATATATATATATATATATGCTTGCGTGTATATATACTTTTTTTTTTCATTTTTGCCTTTTTTATTCGTCAAGGAAGTGGGACGGTCCAAAGAGAATATTTTTTCACATTCTCATTTCATTCCGGTATTTTCCTTGGATATATACCTACATTTTATTTTTCTCGGGTTCTGCTTCATATTTCACGCGCACGCAAATACGGAAAGCTACAGCGATGAGAGACATTTTGCATTTATATATTTGCTCCAGTAAAATTGGAAAGAAAAAAAACCTCCCCCCTCCAGTTAAAATGATATTATGTCGAGAAATCCATTTCTCTAGCCTAGCCGCGAAATAACGCGTTTCCCCGCCTTTCCAGGAACACACTGGAGTGGAAATTTAAAATGAGCCTAGACATTAAGTACGTTGCGCTGTCAGAATGATATTTTGAGTTACGGAACCATCGATCTTTATCAGAAAACATTAAAAAATTGCTCCGATTTGGATTTCCGGAAAGAGGGAAAAAGGACTCCTTAAAAATGAGTTACATTGTAGCCAAAATGAATCCTTTGAAAAATCCTGCTGTGAAAAAGTTACAAGCCTATGTATTCGTATTGAATTTAAAGCACACAGAACCGATGATAGCTTGATAAAATATATTTTCCCCAAAACACTTTACAGTTCTGGAACTTTTCCCAAAAGTATTCGTACAGCTCTTTTAAGTAAGACAAAACACAACCAGTTGTTATCATTTCAAACTACTCAAAATGCTCAGCACAAGGCAATATTAAAAAGATCTTAATTTCCTTATAGACTTTCCTTATAGAGAATATTGAATAATACGCATTTTTTCCTGCATTTCGCTTAAACTTATTTCCTCCAATTTTATCAGAGATATATTTCTCATTTAAATAATTCAAGGTAAAAATACATAAAACCTCAAAATAGCTTTTAAAAAGTGAAAAATGTAGAATAATATAAAATACCAAATACAGTTCAAACAATTTAAAAAGCAAGTTTTAGAATTAAAGTTAGCGATTCTACACAAAAACAAGCAATTCGGCCAGCGGGCAAGAAAGAAGACATTTCGGTGCACAAAATGGAAGTTTATTTTTGGTCTCACTCGGCAAAAAGACACTGAAAGTGCATAAACTGTCTTAATTTACTATTCTGCTAAGTTTCAAATGTAAACAATTGTGGTGCTGGGGTTTAAAAAAATAGGCTTAGCCGCACTTAAACAGATTTTAAATTATTGATAATTCTACAGCTATTGTATGCAGATTAATTAAAGGCATAAAAACCTTAACCGAAAGATAGCAGAAACATAATTCAACTGTTTTTAAAACAAAAAATGCAGCATTTACCAATATATAAGAATTAAAAAAAAACTGAACTCACTGAGCCGAGTAACATACTGGATATATATGTACTTTTGGTGTGGTCGTTTCTAACCAAAAAGGGAGGTGCACAGCCACATGGTATAGCAGACCTATACACAAAATTTCAACATTCTGAGGCTACTCGTTTTTGAGTTATTCGAGATACGGACATACATACTTACGTACAAACGTCAAGAAAAAATCTCTTCTGAATCCATTTTCTGTCCTTACGTACAGATGTCACGCAAAGGCATCGTTAAATTGCATTCGATAGCGGTGAAAATGGATATTTTCGTTAAAATATGACACCCGAAAATATCAATACTTCCTATACTTCGTACAAGGAAGTGAAAATGCCTGAAGTGCATAAACTTGCACTGTGATGTCTAAATATTCTTGGTATTCTGCGCTTGGTATAAGTGCATTGGAAAATTTGTACTGTGTGAACCAGGAAACGATATCTGCATATTTAAAGACGTTTAAAATGCTCTCATTAGAGCCTTTCCTATCGTGAAAATAGAGTTAAGCTCGAGTCGGAGGTTTTTAATGAATTTCAGTTTAATTTAGAAACTTAAGAGATTTTGTTTTAAGAAAAGCAAAGCAAACGCGACTTCATACGTCTAAACAAGATAGTTGGTCAAAGTATATCATTTACTTTATCAAACATTTCCAAGTGTTTAGGTATTTGGGGAAAAAACTGCGATATATAATCTCTCTCAAAGACTCAGTTCTAGATATTTGAAAAGCCTTCCTCCCCTCCTGCTAATAAATTTTCCAGACAGCTCTAGGCATATTTAATGCTAAACTCAAAAAAAAAAAAAACTTTATTAATATTTAAGGAATATTATTAAGCTTACGTTAGTTACATTAAACGTAATTACATACAAGAAACTGTTAAGTTTAGAATATTAAAATTAGTTTCTTTTTTTATTAAATTCTAAAATTTCGAAAATAATTTATTTCTTTAGATGATATTTTCATGTATTAATTTTCTTACGTTCAATTTTACATGTCGTTTGCATGCTTAAATTAAGCTTCATAACGAGGGAAATGTAAAAAAGTATTAAAGGGAATAATTTATAAAAATTTAATCTAACAAATGAATCATGTCTGGAGAATCAGTATTAACATGTCAATGTATATGCTAAGCTTTAAAAAGAGGAAGAATTTCTATTACCAATTTTTAATTTTCAAAAAACGTGCTTAGTTTCAATAAAAATATTCAGCTGCACAGCAGAATATGTTTTATATTCATAAATAAATGATTCGATGATGTAAAAAAGTTAACAAAATCTGCTGCCTACCATACTTTCAATTTCTTTGCTTTTGAAAAACTTTTGCACATATACGATTCTATTGAAATTTAAGATGAAATTAAGAGCACCATCATTAAATAATTAATTTCATTTCATGAACTTGCTGAAATGAAATTTGAGTATGAAAGTATACTGCATAAACATCACATATTTTTTTATTTAAAGTTACACTTCTGGCCATTATAACTGCAACACCATTAAGGAAAGAAAATACAAAAAAGATATTTATTGCACGTAAACAGCATGGCATGAAGACAAACTGATTAAATTTGTAAGCATTTTGGAGGTTTACAGGGGTGCGAATTTAATAGAAACAGCTGCCACCCCTGGCAGCTAAAACGGTCCTTACCCCATTACGCATGGAGTCAAATTGGGCTTGGATGACAAGAATGGACAACCCATTCCATGCAACTTCATGTCTGCGCCACACTTCATCAACTACATTAGCTGGAAAGGGGTGGCGGGCCAGTCTTTCAGCAACCCATAACCAGATACTTTCAATGGGTGACAGATCAGGAGCCAGGGCATCGGTCGAATACATGTGTATCGAGGAAGGTCAGAACACGACTGAAACATGTGATCTTGCATTATCTTGTTGGAACACGGCTTTTGGGGGCCTCGAATATAGGGCCCAACCGCTGGACGTAAGATGTCAGAAATGTACACATCTGCGCTCAAATTACCATCGATCCGAACTAGAAATGTGTGTGTCGTGTAACCAACGGCTGCCCAAACAATTACACCAGTTGCAGGGCTCCTACGCCTATATTGAATGCAGGGAGGCGACGTGAGGTCTCCTCGAACGCTCCAGACACGTACGGCCACGAGGATCCTGCAAGTAGAACAGGGCCTCATTTGTAAAGGAGACATTCTGCAACTCCTCTACCTAGCTTTGTCGTTTGGCGCAGCAGAGTCGCCGTCTCTCTCTATGCTGCATTGTCAAGGGAAACCGAAGTAATGGTCACCCTGCCGATAGTCCAAGCTGCTGTAAACGTCGACGCACCTTACCAGCTGATACTGGGCGTGCTGCAAACATGCCCATTTCCTGATTAATGGTCCGTGATATAGTCGTACGGTTTCGCAGGGATGACCTCAAAATATGTCTCTCCTCTCTGGCGTCAGTCATGGGAGGGCGTTGAGATCCTGCATGCAGTTCAGTTTGACCCTCAGCAATCCATTGATTCCGTATTCGCATGACAGTGGTTGGATGGCGACTAGTGCGACCGGCGATATCACGGATTGATGATCTACACTTTTGATAGGCAACAATCATGCCTCTATCGAATTTCGAAATTTGCTGGTAAATATTTCGTCTTCTTATTCAAGGCATGACACGGTATTCTGAGCAAACTCCAAACTTACGAAGCATTTTCCGAATGAGAAATATACTACGAACTTTTCTTTTATGCAGTGTTATCAGATGTCGTTTCTCTCTCTTGCGTCGTCCAAATGCTCTAAATTACTAATCATTTGCCTATCTCAACTTCTTCCTTTCATGTAATTTTGACGTTCGTCAGATCATTCCGTTCTGGTGTTGCAATTTTAATGGTCAGCAGTGTACATTCCTTTCTCATCTAGGAATTTTTAAGCACTTTTTGATTGAAGTTACTAAATCATATTAAAATCTTCAGTAGATAATATGATTATTATTCCTGGAACATCCAAATCACTGTTTAAGTGTACATATAAATAAATATCATATTGTTTAATTTTTTTTTGCAAAGGTAATTGTTCAACACAATTGGATAAAGATATTACCGAAAATCAAACACTTCAGTAATTAATTTGATTATTATTCGTGGAATATCCAGATCGTTGTTTAAGTGTATATTAATAAATAAATATCACATTGTTAATTTTTTTCTGCAAACTTAATTCTTCAACTTATACGGAAGAAATTATCGCTGCACTGCTTGCCCTCAGTGCCTAACAGTAGTCCACAGAAGTTACATCCAATAGCTGGAAAGGTATTGCTTCGTATTGTTTAGCACTATAATACATGTATAAGAAAATATTTATAAATACACAAAACAAGACTCAGATGTAAAATATGTAACATAATTTCACTATACACGACTATTACAAAGAAACCAAACCTCAATACTGCTCATCAAGTTTGCAACAACAATTGCTTGCGGGCATATTAAAATTAAGACGAGATTTTAAACCCAGTGAAAATCCATAGTACACTTTAGTCCAGAACTAAAAACATCTACTTCCTAACACTAAGAAAACGTAACTAACTAACACTGAGACTAACACAAAGTAACACTTACGTAAGTGTTCTACCACTACTGTGCAAGCAGGTTCCAGAGTAAAATGGCAAAAATAGGGAATAAGTTCCAAACTGAACACAATCAAGATTATATCTTAGTTTTCAACTAAGCCTTTTGCAGTACAACTTGCGTAAACTTCTGGTTTCTGTTTGAGAGATGTGACGAGCCAATAAACGTAGAATAGAAAATAAGAAAAAACGTAAACATAAATAGTTAGCTAATGAAATTGAAGTAAAACTTGAAGCTTACTTCAATTTCATTAGCTAACGGATTAACTAACCCTAACGTTTGCAAAAGTGTTCTTCCTTAATCTCTGCAGCTGTTCGTGGACTGCTATTGTGAGTTTATATTAACCTTTGTAACTTTTCCCCTCTAATGCTCTTGATTTCTAGAAACAGCCAAATTAAGATTTCTCTAGGTGGATTTTGAATCAGACTGCTTTCCGAGGCTC
Organism: Stegodyphus dumicola; assembly: GCF_044657685.1. Lineage (NCBI taxonomy): Eukaryota > Metazoa > Arthropoda > Arachnida > Araneae > Eresidae > Stegodyphus > Stegodyphus dumicola. The sequence continues at coordinate 293,194,867 of NC_140768.1, forward strand.
GTAAAGACAGGTTGTTTTGCTTTTCAGCTTAAAGACAATGACGCCATTTTATGAACATTAATTATGCCATTCGCAAAGCATTAAAGCTTATTACCTATAACAGGCTATTGGTTTACTAAAACTGAAAGTTTTAATTTAAAGAGGAAACTGTTTTAAAGTGAACTGAAACTAATTTAAGGTGGACATCATTTTGAAACAAACGCGAACATAATATGTAGAATACTTTTTAGTGAAGAGAACTTCAGCGTGAAAAATGAAACGCACAGGAAATTTATTACCTACCGTCACCTACTCACTAATCCACGGTAACACCATTTAGGACCTAAATAAGTATTCAGAGCGCAGTACTTTACTGCTACTGAAAACATATATTTATTTTTTCAGTCTTTTGCGGTAGAAGTGAAAATGATTCACCGACTCCATTTTCTCTCTTTTCTGTAGAAATGGCAGCTGTTCTAATACCATCTTCTTATTCCTCCTGCTTCTCCCCGTGATCTGAATGGCAAATTGAAATTCCTATCTGGAACTTTCCAAAAAATGTGACGGTTGACCCATAAATCTACAAGGAATTTAAAAAGATCTTCCGAGATTATTACATCTGCGAAACTAGACTTCGAAATGGAACTGCGACAGAGAAATAGAACCTGAACAGTTGTTTATCCTGCCTCAAAGTATTTTTCAATTTTCTTCTCCAAGATAGAAGCATATGCAAGTTTTTTTGAGTCAGTAAAGGCTTCATACAATGTTTGGGGTGTTAACTGAACATAGTAAAAGTAATGCATACGATAAAGAAGATGCAAATATTTTTCAGTTAATTTGTTTTGAGAGGGAGGTATGTAAGAGCAGAGTTTTCAACTAAATTAACAAATTCACAGACCACGTTAAAATATTTAAGAGAAAATTGAAATGAAAGCAGTAAATATTCGATGAACTGTGAAGATTTAAATAAAATATCTTTATTAACGCTTACGTGAAATACATCAGCTGATTTTCCCCATGATATCGTTACCTGTTTTGTATTTATTTAGTTTGCTATCTTAATAGAATTCTCGTTAAATTGTTTTATATTCCCTTGCGATGCAGCACGAGACATATTTGAAGAGAAAGCAACGCTGGAAAAATTAAAATACAGTAGCAAGCGCATTTAACATTTTAATAAACAGATATCTCGTAATTGTACTCTTTCGTTGTCCAGAAAAGTCCAGAAAATACGAGAAAATTCTCGTGGGTGATTTAGAAATCTTATAAAAGCCGCAGGAAAACATCTGAATTCAGTTGTTGTTTGGATAACTGTTGTGATTACTGCAGCGAATTCACGGTGAAGATTAGCTTTCTCTGTTTTGAATTAAGTTCTGTTGAACGTTTTAGTAGTTTAAAATATAACTGAGTCATAGCCATATTGTACGAACATCTCAGGAAATTTAAGCATTTTTGTTTTATTTGTTGTGATAATAATAAATTTTATTCACTTTTCATTGGACATGTGCATTCAATTTATTACGAACCACTACGAACGCAACAATATGATCGTATCTAACGTTTGAAGTAAATTAATCAAATAATACTATGAAAATTATGTGTCTGATGCTATATAGGCGACGAGAAATGGTGCTTGAACATCAAACACGTGTAATATCAAAAAGAACAAAGATTTTTACTTAAGAAAATGACAATTTGGGGAAAATCCTTTGTTCTCTAGCTACCACTAGAAAGTTACGGCGATATAGCTAGCTCACTACGTTGTGCATATTGTTCTGAAATTGCACAGGTTTTACTCAAACGTCTAAACAAATTGCTTTATATATATGACTATCAAATTAAGAAAGAAAAATGTCGATATATTTTGCGGGGAGCGCTGTTAAAACGTTTTACTTAAAATGCTCTGTCACAACGAATATTCGTTGTTTTCATCTGGTATTTCAACTAACGGTTTTGTTTTGAGGTTGTCAGGCATTCTCCGAGTTTCGTTAAATTGAGTTCATAATTCTAAATTTTATAGCTAAAATACATATTGGATCTGCTTAAATCTTGGATCATAATACTAAGTTGTAAGGCGGTAAAACTAAAAACGTGTTATAAAACGAAAAGACAATCTAACACGGCTCACGCGATATGACGTAGAATATTCTTGACTTTGAATATTAATATTATTATGACGCTTTCACGCAGTGGCGTAATAATATATGTATTACGGCGCGTAAATGATTATTCTGTTCCGAGATGCATAATATATGATCCTAAGAATGTCTTTTATTAAATACAATAAGGAAGTAATTGCTTATAAAAGTGCTCATTTAAATATATTATAAAAGTGCTCATTTAAATATATTATAAAAGTTATATGTATTACTAATTAGAATAATTAAGTATATTATTGAAAATAAAACATAAGTATAAAAAGAAGTACGAATTTTGCTTTTAAATCACTTTATTTGTGAACAATATTCTTTAACTTTATGTAAATAAAACCTGCCGGTGAAGTTTTACGTAAGCTGAAATGGCGTAACTCGAAATCGCAATTACTATTAGTTTATGTGGAAAAATTTCTGAATGCTCCCAGAGTTTCAAAAAACATTATCGAACTTTAAAAAACTACTCTAAAAACTTGAAATAACATGAAAAGATACCATATGATACGGTAAATACGTGCTTTATAGAGGGAAACATGTGTACTGTGTGGCAGGAATAGGTGAGTAAGAACAATCCATTAGCGACGCAGTTATTATAGTACACTCTATGAATATATCATGATAATAAACGGGAGACAAGTGCGTTAAGACACTAGAGATATACTATTAATAATCAGAACTATATCCTAACATGTTTCTGCATTAAAAGGAAAATGTAAATAAATGCATTTCATGGTACATCATACGAATGCATTATAGGGCATGAAAATAAAGATTTTTGCATAAAAGAGTTCTTGATGTTCACATGTATGCGGTTTCATACTAGACTAATAGCTAGTTAGGAACCGCGTAGTTATATGGGATATCATATGCTAAATATTTAATGAGCAATTCAAAGAAGGTTCTTGTCTCCTTTGCCCACGCTGCAGAATTGTAAAAACATGTCTCTATTGGTGAACGAATATCTTCATTCTTTATTGGGATAATGTCCTTTTCATTTGATTGTTTGCTGCTTTATCTCCTTGAATAGTTTCAAGACTTAGAGGTGGCAACTAAAGATGGTACATTGAACCATTGAAGATTGGAAGAGAGAGGACAGCGATCAGCTATTTATATCTTACCATCTTTGTACCTATCTGGTCTACAGTACAGTTTCATCAACATCAAGTCAACAGTACAGTTTCATCATGCGCTATGGTTTTTATGAAAGATATAAAGTGGAACAATACCCTTCTATCCTTTCCTTCATTAAAGTTGACAAAGAAAGATCTGCCACTCAGAAAATCTTCAACCCAGACAAGTGCCTTCCCATCAGATTTAAATAGCTTTATGACCAGCTTATTAATACAGACTCAATCAAAACCTTTTGTCAGAATGGCTGATGCTCTAGCTGAGGGAGGTAATCCAACGACTGCAACCGCTGGCACTCTGACCGTTTTGGATATCTGCTCGAGAGTTAAATCTTCTGTTGCTTCTTCCTGGAATTCTCATCCGGCTCATGACTGGTACCTTCTTCAGGCAGCCGGCAAGTTCCACTGCTTTTGGGGGTAAACGTGCTCAGCACACTACTTTAACGAGGATTCTAAGTGAACACCAAAAATGCCCTAAATTTGATCAGGGAAATACGATTTCCCCCAATGTAATACTGATCTGGAAATGTAATACTGATCATTTCACTCCCGAATTTCTTTTCACCTGTTTGGGACTTGTAAAGGAGGATCATTGAAATGGCCTGCCTTCGTTTTGGATTTATTGACGGTTTGCGCTCATGAATTTGGTCTAGTCCAGTTAGGATCAGTAACTACAACAATCCTTTTCATTTGTAGGCAGTCTAAACATCCTACAAAACTACCTTAAACGAGATTTTTTCTACACGAGTTGCCAATTCACTAGATCACGTAGTTTATTAATGTCGTGCAAAGTAATGTTACGCAAAAGAAAAATGGATATTTACTGTAATTTTTTAATACAATATATCATCTATCCACAGTACTAGATCCGTGAATTTCAAATAAGCTAAATCAAATGGTGCAAAAAAATTAGTAAATAGTGAATATTTTTAAATGTATTTCAGCTTCCTTAAATAGCCGAGTGTGCATCGAAATTTGCCAAAATCGTCATTCGTTCTATACAGTTGCAGATACATTAGTTATTTTTGAAGCAGGAATGAGATGAAAAATGAGGAATCGCCGGGAATAGAACCACGAACCTCTGGAATACGCGTCCAGCATACAGACAACTGCACAACGAAGGCGGTAGAAATACCTTATATACTCCCCCTTTTATAGGGCGACTGGGGATTTTCGGGGAACGAATGACCAAATCCTGGGAGTGGAGGATCATTATCCACCACCCTTTTAGTTCGAGCGCCACTGTAGAGACATAAGTTATTTTTGAAACAGGAGTGAGATGAAAAATGAGCAAGGATTTCTCCGGGAATCGAACCACGGACATCTGGAATACACGCCCAGCATGCAGAGCACTACACTACGAACGCACGCTAAGACGTAGGGGATAAATACCTTATACTGTTTATTATTTGGGGATATACTATACTATAAATATTTGAGGAAAATTACTCAAAATGAAGTTGGGAAAAAATAGTCATGATGTTAGACCTTGAAAATCAAAAGAATAAACATGAAAAGCTTTTATTATATTTGCTGTATAATAAATACACTTCAGCAAAGTTTTTATTCGAGAAAAACCATTACAAAATTTCCTTTATCGCGTAAATAAATATAACAATAATTCATGTGCAAGCTGTCATTAGATCGAAATTATTTGAAGGCATCTGAAAAAGTTCCCTTACACTGCATTGGGACTAAATGAAGGCACGAACCATTACTCTTGCAGGAGGTGACATTAATTGAATTTCACGAAAAACTGTTTTTTTCGAATTTTACATATATATATATATATATATATATGGTCCATACGTGATGAAAATATATTTTAACGCATCCCTTTATCTCGCAGCCCCTCATTGTAGGATCATTATATATTTATATAACCTCATTTCTTTTCACGAGATACTGCAGCGGAAATTCTACGAGGCGAGCAAAAGGGATTCTTGTAAGAGAAAACTTGAAAATAGGTCTTATAACCTTAAGCAAATAACAACATTACCGAAAGATATTTGAGTTGCTTTGAAACCCGTATAATATACGAGACACGTAAAGGCAATCATTTTATTCCCAGCAGAAACACTTTCATTGAATAATCCTATGTAAACAGAAAGCAAATGATTGGCATATTTATGAAAAGGTGAAACGCATAAGCATTATACTTAAATAATATGTACTTTCCTTCAGCCCCCCCACAGGTTCTTCGGTCTATGGAAATTGCATTTTTCAAAAACATAAAGGAAATATTTTGATACAGGTAGTTATCAATTTCGAATAATGATAGATGAACAAACATTTTATATTTATTAAGTAAAGCTTGCATGAAAATAATTCTTTAGAATTATTAATATAAAATTTTTACAGACAAATATACCTTTCGGGAATTATTTCAAAAGATTTCACTTTTTGTTAAATGGTATTTTTATGTCTTTTAAAATGAATTCAAGTAGTATTAATAATTATAATTGTTAATCCATTTTTAACTGTTTCCTTCAATATAAGGAATGTCTGCCGGAAAATCTTAGATGATAATTTACCTTGTTTTATTTTTACAACAACAAAAAAAAAAAAAAAAAAAAAAAGGTACTTTCGTATTAACATAACCACCCTGGCGTAGTTTGGCGACTTTTTAAGGGGAAAACGGAGAATAATGCCATATGTCACCATTCTATTCATTGGAAAAAAGTATATTACATACCTAAATATTATTACACAATTTACGTTGTAATTAGGTATTTTTTACCAAAATCAATCAATAATTCTACTTACAAACCTGTTTTTAGTTCTTTTATTCAGAGAAAATTTCATAATATCGTTTCAACAAAGAATTCAAAACAGTTTTTCTTTTTAGCCATTTTGCTGCAAAATGCTGTATTCTGCTGCAGAAATTTTACCGCATTTTCTTCCATTGCTGACAAATTTAGCAAGTGGATATTTTAAAATTAAGGTAAAAATATGATGATTTGTCTCGAAAAACTGTTGAAACTTGAAATACAACAAAATTAAGATCATATTAAGAAAGCTGGTTCATATTCACGCTATAGAGGGTTCGGGGGAAAGAAGAACTTGATTTGAATGCAGCATACTTAACATTCTGGAAGGGTGTGCCGTAGAATATAAATTTAAGTTATAAGGTATTTATCCCGCTTTCTTGGCATACCTTCGTGGTGTGGTGGTCTGCACGCTGAGCGCGTATTTGAGAGCGAAGGCATTGCTAATTTTTCAATCTCTGTTGCTTCCAAAAATTTCTGATGTCTCTACACTGGCGCCCGAACTAAAAGGATGGTGGATAATGATTCTCTACACCCAGGATTTGGCGAATGAGTCCCCTAAAAACATTAGTCGCCCTTTAAAATGGAGAATATATAAGGTATTTTTTCTGCCTTCGTGGTGCGGTGGTCTGCAGGCTGGGCACGTATTCCAGATGTCGGCGGGCCTATTCCTGGCGAAGGCGTTGCTAATTTTTCAATCTCTCTTGCTCCCGAAAATTCTTAATGTCTCTACAATGTGTCGTTTCAGAACAGTCCATAGATTCGCTAGGAATATATCCTGCTACCATTGTAGAGTAATTTGTTCGTAATGGTCGGGTGTCGGTAGCATCTGTAAATCTTCTAATATGCCAGGTTGATAAGGAAAAAATAGAGGATAAAGATTCTGATGTTCCATTATTAGAAAATAGTTTTCCGTATGTACTGCAGTCAAGAAATAAAGATTTTCATGCCATAACTTCGAGGTCTTACTTTTTACGACAATTTGTGAAATCATATTTATTAATTACCTTTTTTATTTTGTAATAATAACATTAATTTAGTCTTTAATTTTCAGGCAAGATGTATTTTTAAAAGTAAATCAAAAGTGTTCTTCTTTACTGCAATTTTTAGTTCGGGGATTATTATGAAAAAGTATTTATTATTTTTTAAAAGCTTTAAGTTATTTTATTTTATTTTATTTTTTATGCAAGACTGAAAATTTCCCACGGAAACGACAAATCATATACAGAATGGATGGTTACCAAATTCAAAGACCGCTTTTTCAAAACGTATTCAAAGATTTTTACTAAGAAACTTTCGAAATTACATAGAAAATTTCCCATAGTGGCAGTTAAAATGTTAATGCGCCCACTACCTCGACTGCCGTTCCGAAGGGCCCGGTTTTGAATCCCGGAGAAGACATGCATGATCGTAAATGTATAGTGTCTGTGCGGCATGGAAGCACTCTAAATATATGGGGAGTCGAAAGTCCTCTTAGAGGTCGGTGGTAGGGGAAGAGGGTCAAGATGATAATATTTATAATCTTAACACAATCGTAAAATAGAACTAAAAATTTATTAATTTATCCTATTCCATTTTTATGACCTCCATTATGAACTAGTTTAGGAATTTTAATGTTAAATAAACAGCCGCATTGAAAAGAAGTTACTGTTTTATACGTTCCGAGAAGCGGTAATCGTTACATAGGCAGTTAATAAAACTGTGAATCCAATTGCAATTGAAGAGAACTTAGAAAGAAATCTCCGATTTCCAATCGTTTCTTTTAAACTTGTGTAGAAAAGAAACGAAAGCTGAAATCTAAGATAAAAAAGAAAAGAATCCTTGAAAGCATAATCAGAAGACCGCTTGTAATCTTTCCGCAAGTAACATGACTTTCAACTTAAAGTTTAAAAAAAAAGTGGCAATAAGAAAAACATAAGAATGTTTGAAACCGAAGAATGAAAAAATAGAACAAAATATATATAATCTTGAGAGTAAAAAACGGTAAAGACAATGTTAAATGGAAGAATGATTGAATGTCTTTTACCAGGACGTAGAAAATCTTTGTGTTTTAAATTAATCTTAAGGGAACGGCTTTTACTAGTAGGTACTTGTAACTTTTTGTAAGATTCTGATTTTTTGTTTCTGAGACCCTCCCTTACAAAGACTCTTTCCAAACTTGCGTCTTTTAGAGAAACGGGTAAAATAAGGTCGATTTTACTCTGGAGGTTAAGGCTTCCCTCATGGAAGATTATATATATCAATGTATTCCCAACTTATAAGAACATATAAATAACCAGCAGAGCTACTTTAACAAGTTTATTCTCTTATATTTGGATTGGCAACGATCATAAAGATTCATCTTTTTCTTTTCTTTTGAATTAGAACGTTTAGAGCCGAATGCAGATAAGGTTTTTTATAGGGTTATTTTTAAGTCAAGCATTAAAAAAGCTCCTAAAAAATAAATTATTCCAAGGGTTCATGTTGAAATTTCTTTTCTCTCCGATGGAGCCAATTTGTCTTTTATTATTTATCGTCTGTCGCCGAAAAATGTATAAAACTTGAACGTTATGATCACGATTCACGATTCTATTTTATTGTACACCTTGCAAAAGTAAAGAAGCCTAAGTACCTAAATAGCACGTGGAAGGCTTTAGTCTAATTTATTTCTATTCTGTTTTGAGTTACTTGTTACCTTTTGAGTTGAGTCACATGTACGGGGTTTGGTAAGCAAGAGTCGATACCATTTGTGACTGTGAGTTAGTAAAGGGTTTTTTACACTCTTCTCTGGGCTTTGTCGTGCTTGAGGATAATACCTCACACAGTCTCTTAGCATCTACGAGAAATTTGCCACGATGAATCTCTCAGGAAGGATAACAACTGAAATTATCATGATATTTTACTCCCAGTGCCAATGGTTGTCATATTACAGATCTCACTCAGCATTATTAAACAACTCCACGGAGAAAAACAATTTGGAAAACACTTTTGAGTGCTTCTTTGGTTAAACACAACCACTTGCGGGGTTTGTATGAAACTGGTTTCGTAAACCTGTAAATCTCAACGAAGCAAATCGCTTGAAATTTCATTATTGCATTACAGAAAATTACCCACTTTTGGCGGTGCAATTCTTGGCTTCAGTTATAACTCACCAGGTATTGCTAGATAAAGTGTCACTGAGTATTAAGCTGTTTTTCAAGAAAAGGTGATAAATATTTCATGGCAAAAACTCGCCAACATAGAAAAAGAACATTTCAGCATGAAGTTATTGTTGTTGCTGTGACCAATCTTGCTTGTCTTACATCAGAGCAAGCCCCCGAATTTCATCGTGGCAAGAAGGCAAGATTGTATCTGTCGTTGGCAACATCCTTGGACACCATACAGGTGAAAGCATGACTTTGCTCAGTTCCGACCCTATTTTTGAAGGAGAAAAATAGCCATTATTAACCCTCGCCCACCCTCTCCGCTACACGCAACCTCTCGTGAGGGCATTCGGTTCGCCACTTATTTAAAATGTCCCTATGTGACATAGACACTCTACATTTACAAACATCCATGCCATCTCCGGGATTCAAACCCTGGCTGTTCGTTGCTATCCCTGTTGGTCAGGTCAGCATGAAAACATCATTCAAAATTTGCAGTAAATATATAGGTAGGAAGGACCCAGGACAAAGCGAAAAAGTGTTAACGCCATGGCTAATGCAGGCTTCAGATTTAATTCCATGAAACCTTTTACTTTTTGTTCAGTGTTGGGGAGATTGTCAAATATATTACCTTTATACTCCATTTTTCGGTATGATCTTCTAAACCAACGGTGCCCCCAAACTTGTGCTCGCCGATCGTTTTGTATGTGTTTGCCTAGGGTAATTGGAAAAGACGGAGAGATGAAAAATGAACAATCGCCTTCGCCGTGAATCGAACCACGCACCTATGGAATACTGGCCCAGCGAGTAAAACCACTACACCAGGACGCGCCAAATAGATAATTCTCTCTCATTATATCAGCAACAAAGGCACGCAGCCATTGTTACTGCTATATCACTGTTGCCATTGTTGCTGATATCAGCACTGTTGCCATTATTGCTGATATCAGCACTGTTCCCATTGTTGCTGATATCAGTACTGTTCTCGGAGAAATGAGGGCGAAAATTGTGTACAGTTTTTCAGTTTAATGTTTCTCCTGGATACTGGACGTTTATCGAGAGAAGGCAAAACGAAGTTTTTTAATTTCTTTATTAGGATAATTAATATTTGTATAAAGGGATGTTGCTTGTTTCATTGTAATTTTTTTTAATGTAATACATTTTTATTGAAATTTGTATGTTTTTTGGGGGAGGGATACATTTTGTTCTGCAAAGTAAAATTCTGTACAGTTTTTAAATTTAATGTAATGTTTGGTGTTCCCTTTAGGCATTTTTCTGGTACATTTAGAAGCCAGATGAAGCCTAGCAGCGTAACCGCTAGTATAAAATACACTGGTTATCATAAATTAAGGAAAAATCATAAAAATCACGATTACTGAAAAAGTTACATGTAGAATTTAATGAAACTTACCCATAATATACAAAACATAGTAAGGTATCAAATAACATAAAAAGAAATTACCAGGCAAATATGGTAGTATAGAAATTAGCACATGTATAAAATGAACAAATCCTCCAAAGGTGTCAGTTTCCAAATCAAAATCAAAACCAAACCAAAATCAAAAGGTGTCAGTTTGCTATAGGAAAAGTACCTTCAATATGGAATATGATCGCCTCTAGAAGCAATATTCAATTATGCGGTCTATCAGTACCATAGGAAGCGAGAGCCATTGCTCTTGCAAAGCAGTTGCAAGCGCGACAAGGGTCTGAGAGGACGGATTGAGAGCAGCTAGACGTCTCCCTTAAGCTTCCCAAACGTGCTCGATAGGATTCAAGTCCAGGGATCGAGCTGGCCACTCCATGCGCATAATTGTTTCCTTTCGAAGATAATCATCTACGATGCGAGCCCTTTGTGGTCTTGAGTTGTCGTCCTGTAACAGGAAAGCATCACTTATTGCCCCAGCATATGGGCGCACATAAACATCAAGGATGTCATCTCTATAAATCTGAGCATTCACGGTTCCCCTTGGAAAGACATAGAGGTCTGTGCGTCCACCCAAAGAGATGCCACCTCAAACACAGACACTGCCCCTTCTCTATGCATCTCTTTCACGGATATTTGACGGATGATAACGGGTTCTAGGTTCTCTCCATATCAAATAACGCGTACTATCGCTTTCTACTAGATTAAAACTGGACTCATTCGTAAAGAGAATAGCCCTCCACTGCTCAGGCATCCAGTGGACATGTTGTCGTGCCCACTGAAAACTGTCCCTACTATGGCATGACGTGAGCGGCACACAAATGGCTGGTCGCGTCGCATACAGACCACCTTCGTGAAGCCTTGTACGCGCAGTTGACGTTGACACGAACATTCCAGTGGCTGCAGCAAGGGAGGATCTAAGAAGAGTCGGAGTAGCGGTTCTATTCCTGCGTGCACATAATGTCAAATATCGGTCATCGGCGCTCGTCGTAGCAGTTGGCCGTCCTTGGCTGAACCTCCTAGATGCCGAATCTGTGGTTTGAAATTGCCTCCAAAGTTTTTGAACGACAGAAGGACTCACACTCACAGTTAGCCATCTGGCCACTTCTGTTTGACTTTGTCCTGCCTCTAGTCTCCCAATGGCTCTCCATCGCAGTTCTGTAGGCAAATGATGTCTGGAGGTCATTGTTACGAATTTTCTATCTCAGATTTCTGATGTCACTGTCACAGTAAAATATGTGGGCTTGCTCTCAAACATGGACTTTTATGCTCCTCGCAGATGACGTAAGCAGCGCCACTAATTTGCATATCGCAGTTTTACTCAGCTACCCTTACTAGGCAGCATATTCAAATTTTACACGGTTTGGCTTATTTTTGAGGAAGTTATCGCTATTTTTGTGATTTTTCCTTAATTTATGATAATTAGTGTAATATAATCCTTCAAGGCCTCAGTTTGGGATGAATAACAGAAATCTGAAAATTGGCTATTTGAAAATCACGGAAAGCAAATTTAGAGGTCTTACATCGTGAGCAATGGCAGTACTTGCCGGAAAGCGGGGGGGATTTTATAGTATGGTAACATGATGCAACAGCCCAAAATGTTTGAAAAAACTCCGCGTAAGTCGTTCTTAACATCAAAGCCTCTATATAAAGTAAACAAAACCTCTTAAATTAGAGCTAAAATTGTAAAAATATGAGATTATATATATATATATATATAATATTTTATGAATTTTTTCTCCCTTCATAGAATATAAAATACGATTCTCTACCACAATTACAGGCATCAGCCAAAACATTATGACTACCTACTCAATAATGTATTCTGCGACCTTTGCTCTGCAAAACAGCTGAGACTCGCATTGGTATGGATGCCACAAGTTCTTGGTACATGGCTGGAGACAGGTTGTACCAGATTTCTTAGCAGCGGTCACGCAAAGTCGAAATATTCTGAGAGGAGTTTGAGCTCTGAGCTATTTCTCAATGTCATCCCAAATGTTTTCTATCGGGTTAAGATCCTGTCAATTAGGTGGCCAGTACATTAACTGGAGTTCATCCTTATGCTCCTCGAGCCACTCTAACACAATTCGAGCCTTGTAACATGGATTGTTGTCCTTCTGGAAAATTCCATTTCCAGTTGGGAAGACAGATGTCATGTAAGAGTACAAATGATCCGCAATTATGTTCAGGTAGCCTGCAGCTTTCATGGTATATTTATGACCTGATGAACGGCATAAGCAACTTCGCGCCTGGAAGACGGCGTACCCTGGCACGAGCATCGACGTGATGAATGACGAATCGTGATTCATCCGACCAGGAACCTGTCTTCCTCTTATCCATGGTCCAGTTTCGATGTTCCCCGGTCCACTGTAGACGGAACTGCAATGACGCTTGTTCGAGAGTCACGCGAGTGGGACGTATGCTGCGCAGTTCCAGATTCCCCACAGTGTCCGTTGAACTGTGTGTTTCTAAACACTTGCACTTGGACCTGCACTGTATTGGGCTGCCAGCTGAGCCAGTGTCTGGAGTCGAATTTGCTGTACCAAACGGGACAGTCTCTGACGTCCTTTCTCTTTAATGACGCATGGACATCTAACACCTTAAGCGTTTATTACTGATTTCACCGTCATTTAACTACTTTGCATAAACTACAACATAATACTAACAATGAAAGATCGCGAATAACATACCAGTCGTGTAGTTTCGCAGATACTTCTTCCGTGTTTTCGGGCCATTACAATCTGCCTTCTATCAAATTCTCTTAGATCAGCAGTCTTTCCCATCATTCGTTAAAGTAAATCCAAGAATGATTCCTTACCTTCTCCAAAACAGAAATTAAATACCCTTCCTACTTTATCATGTGCCTTCCACGTCATCCAGACATGAAAAATGTGGGGATTGTCATAATGCTTTGGCTCGTCTGTGTATGTACAAGATCACGTATGTAGTTCCCACTTTGCCTTGGGTGTTTCTAAAGATGCGTTCTTTGAAACCTTGTCAGTATAAAAATTCTCCTTGATTCACAATATAACAGAAATATCATAAGAATCCGAAGCAAACATTTGAATACTAAATATGGACATTAAGTCAAATCAGAATTCCAAGCTCAATACCTGTAAGAGAACAATTCGTGTTTACGTGAAAAATGAAAAAAGTGCAAGATGAGAAGGTATTCCTCAGGAGTAAAGCAAAAATTTGCTACAGGCGATGGTGGTTATAACAAAGAAAGTCGTTTTTTTCTTGAAGAAGGAAACCAATTCTACACCGTTTTTTCCTTAAAATATCTAATAAAATAGACTATTATTCCTTTTTAAAAGAAAAGAAGCCTATTTATATCAAACAAAGAGAAATTAATTAATTTTTCCTGAATAATCATTGTTCCTAACTTTACTATATTTTTATCATCAGCTCTACTAAAATTACCGTCCATTCTTCTTCATTTAGTGAATTAAATTTTCTCAGTGTTTTCTGAATTCATTAAAAGCTACGATTTTTAAACACTTACGTTAATTATATTCTTTTATTTTACTTACTTTGATTGTAATTATTTTGCCTTAAATTTCAAAGCCATTACGTCATTTTTTCGTTCATTTTCTTTTCAATAAAAATTACAGTCGTTGCATTACTCATTTATTTATATTAATACTTTTATTATCATTAAACTACTATTAGTAGTACTTCTACTATTACTGTTGTTCGTTCTACTGTTATATTTGACATCTTCATTTTTATTAGCCCAAAAGAGACGTAAGTCGCGAATAGGTTATTAATCTCGAAACCACATTTTGCTTCGGAACATTTAAATGCGTTGTATTATTTTTAAAATTGCTGTACCTAATATTATCGTGTTGCGTTACGTTTAAAGAATCTTTATCAATGTACGTATGTATTCTCGCATTGTGAAAAAGCAACAGTATGTAGAGTCATCGAATTTTTAATAGCGGAGTCTCCTACCCGAACATGGGCAAATGGAAGATCGAATTTTAAATTTCAAATTTGTTCTTTGCCTATTTAATATTTTGTAAATCTTTAATGAATTTTTGATTAAAAAGTAAATGATTTCAGAGCCAGCAGTGACAACATTGTACGGAGAAAATATTTTTATCTACAGCGCGTGAGACTATCTATGGGAAATTCTAAAGGTATGCTGTTTTCAAATATTTTGTGATTTTGCTGTTGAATCGAATTTTATGTGGCATAAGCACCAGCAGCGTGATATTTAATAAATAAAGTAAGAATACAAAATGTTAATAACAAAAAGACAAGAAAAAGTTTTGTAAAACCACCTTAGTTAGAAAACTTTACATTAGTATGATAAACTGAGCGAAGACTCAAAAGAAAATGTATCGGAAATTCTTAACGTATGTTATGCTGATTTTAAACTTTTTGTAATTTTGCTGTTAAATTATACATGGCATAAGTGCGAAGAAAATTATGCTTAATATTAAAGCTAAGCAGATAAAAAAACAGGAGGCGTGAATGTGACAGCAGACTGGTAGTCCGTGAGGTCAGACCGTTAAAATTTGAAACCTTTCAGATTAAAAAAAAAAAAAAAAAAAAAAAAAAAACTGAAGCGTGCCCGTGAATTGAAAATTGCCAAAGGTACTTGGGTTGAAAAAACTTAAGAGGAAAGATCAAAAAGGTAATCTCAATGGATGGAGCAGAACACAGCCCCGAAAACTGCCAAAAGTGACAGACCTGGAGGTTATACCGCTCTTACAGTGGTCAAGATGGCTATACACGTTGAGAGCCAACCTAGAAGCGTTTATGTGAGGAACAGGTTACTGACCTGAAATTTTTGATGAAATTGACTAGTTTAGGTATTCTCAATACTAAAGCTTTATACACCTGAGCTCTATTAAATCGTTCTCAGTCTTTATAAACTAGTTGGGCGACCCAAAGAAATGGAGCTAGTAAGCATTAAGTTTGGTTTCGCACAAAATGCTCTTTGTAGAAATGACACCTGACAAAGTCAATCTCAAAAAAAAAAAAAAAAACAAGAAAATTTATTTATTTATTTCAACGGTGCATTTTTAAAGAAATGAAGGCAAAATGTATATTGTTCTTGACACACGAAAGGTGTTCTCAAAATTTACCGAGTGTTTCCATGAAACAGACGGAAGCCAAGTTTAAAGTCATTCAAATAGTATAACTGTAATTGGAATTGTTCTTGTCTTTGTAGCATATACGTAAACATTGTTACGAAATGTCCAGCTGCGATAAGATAGCTTCCCCGTAAGGTGTGTTTTGGGTTGTCAGAAAATGGCAAGGGAAGGCCCGATTGCCACATATGGCGCGGAATCGCCCATTTGGTGACAAAATTGGCGATATACCATGGACGGGTGGAAAACCTTCTGGAACGAATACTTATCGGTTTGGCCCAGAATGTTCTCGAAGGCAGGGCAAAACCTATATAAACCCTGCTTGTAGGAGAAGTAGCAGTCTATCGAGTTGATTGTCAGTCTAGTGTCGAGTTGGTCGTCAACAGTATCGGGAGTTGGTGCATCGTTGAGGCTGTCGAGTGGTGCATTGCGATATGTAGCATGGAGAGTCTGGAGAATGGGGTGAATTCCAAGAACGACCCAACCGAGTCTGGAGCTGTACGCTAGCACTTTACCGTGAAGCTGTCTTCACCGTTATAGCCTGATATCCTGAAGGTTGTGTTGCTGATTGTTTCAGCGTGCTTATAGTATTTTTTCGACGACTGTAAGCATGTTTTTGAAGCTGTCCTGAGTAATACTGGCTAAATAAATTGTGTTTTGATACTTCATCATATGTTGTCTTAAATCACTCCAAATCCACGAACCCTTTAGAAACGCAACAATATTAAAATTCAGTTAGGAAAATTTGTTAACATAAGTTTCAAGTTATCAGTTTGAACCTAATACTCAAAGGTACCTCTTATTGCACAGAAACAAGAATTTTCTAACCGAACGCATTAAAAAAATGGACCGTTTTATTGGTAAACACGGTAGTCAATAATCATTCGAAATAATGTTAAAAAAATCCCTAGTTAATAAAATAAGAAGTAAGGAAACTGCAACTGTGTTCGTCGAGTTGCGAAAATTACTTTATCGATCACAATTCTAACCCAGACCCCAATAAAAACACATGAAATGTTTAATTAAATCTTCCAGCGTTGTTTAACTGAATCAGCTATTGAAATTCACTAGCAATTAATTTCCGTACCAGCATTACTTTTTCTGCCTTCGTTTCTTCCATCGAGTCCAATAATTGGTCTAAGCCGCTGCATTCCACGTTTTAATAACTTAGGGCCTTTTCAACATGGGTGCATAAAATACCGGAAAATTGCTAATTACTGAGAAAATTTTTTTCCCGGATCCCGAAGAGAAAGGAGTTGGAAAAAGAACTGCTCCGGTATTTGTAACAGCAGCATGAGGAATAACTTTTAATCAAGCATTGGAAGGAATTATGTTTTGTTTTATTTCTCAATCAAGATGGAACAGTTTATATTTCTGAAAAATTACAAGACTTTCTTGAAATCAAACTTAATTTACGTTAATTTTTATGAAAGAATTTACTTAATTTAAATCAGGACCTGTGTTATAAAAGAGCTTACACCCACAAGGTATTCAATAACTTTTGTGTAGAACATAATTCATTTTTATTAGGATAAGCAATGGTAATTTTTTTTATCCCTTCGCTATGCAGCCCTTTCATCGTCCTTGTATGAAGTAAAGGAATTATTGTTATTGGGAAAAATTTCGGGTATAATATTTCAACGAAAATATCCATTTAGACCGCACTCCATTCCATCTCAATGGCTTTTTTTGAGCGGAATCTGTCGTACAGACAGGGTAAAAGACTTTTTTTTCATAAAACGGATTGTAAAAAGGATTTAAAATGCATTCAAAATAAAGTTTTTTCGTGACATCTGTACGTACGTATCTCGCATAACTCAAAAACAAGTAACCGTAGAATGTTGAAATTTTGTATATGAGACCCGGCTCGGGAAACTCAGTATTGTTTTCTTATATTTTAGTAAACTGTGCTTTTTTTGCTTTAAAAGTAGTTGAATTATGTTGTTCTTATGTTACGGTTAAGATTTTTATATTTTTAGTTAATATGCATGCAACGGGCGTAGAATTATCACTAATTTAAAAGTTTAAGTGGTGCTAGGCCTAACAAGGACGCCGTTTGTGTGCATTTGAACCTCTTAGAATAGTAAATTCAGTTGGTGCACCAAATTCAGTGTCTTTTTGCGAAGTGGAAGAAAAAGTTAACTTTCAGTTTTGTGCACAGAAAATTTGGTCTTCCTGCCTTGCCCTTTGGCCCATTTTGCTTGTTGTGCGTAGAAACTATAATTGTAATTGTAAAAAGATTTTTTAACTATTTTTAACCTATTTGTGTTTTAGGTTTTATTGTGTTTTACAATTTTTAATGAAGATGTTTTAATTTTTTATGCGTTTTTGACTTGCCGCGAAATAATTTAGGTGGTCGTACAAGGAAGTCATGTGGTGTTCACATCAGTTATTTTATTATATTTTAGAAGAACCCAAATAATGATCGAAACAGGTATTATTATAAATAATTAAAATTTACAATTGAAGTATCAATATATTGTATTTCTAATAATTACAGTTTTTGCAATACACTCCTTTTTTAGCATAACATCTGCTCGTTTTCTGAGAACGGAGGGTTTTGCGTGAGTGGTATACATTGATTTTTTACTTACGGTTTTGGACATCAGAATAACGGCTCTGATGTCGATAGCTAGATGTACACATAATTCTAGATACGTATTACATCTAGGTATCCACCATTCTCTAATGGTTTTCATGTAAGTAGTTGCAAAGGATGCCCCGAAAGTATGAAACTACCAGAAACCAACTTATGCTTCCTTTTCCTAGGGACACACAGTCTTGCTTGAATTTAATTTTCAGTTGGATTTTTCATTTCTCACGAAATTTTATAGGAAGAAATTTGCATATTCTTTGTTTTATGTCAGAGCAATGCCTTTGATGAAGGCATCTTAATATAGTAGAATTCGCGAAATTTCCAAAAACAAGTGCTTCCGTTTTTAAGTCTCGGATTAGATTTTCTACTCAAGCAGCATTCGTTTGTAACTAACACTTCAGAACGCAGAGGAGAAATATGGCGCTATGAACTTCTGCCAATTTATAATGGTATCAAGGTGGTTGACGGGGATGGATATAATTACTCAGAACGACTTATAGTTTACGGTTATGGTTGCTTATGGTTTATGGTTCATGGGATTACGGCAAAGGCTTGAGGGCTATCTGCCTAAGGCGAGCGAAGCCTTCGTGGATAATTTGTTAAGGGACACTCAGCTTGTTAAGGGACTCAATAAGTAACCACGAAAATGCCTATGCAGCCAACCCGTTCGCAGGATTTTGAACTTCGCACCGAATTACCAGTATTCAGAGACTTTACGGCTCGGCCCCTGGTGGCCCTCTTAGATGCTTATGATTCTCGTATCTGTGTAGATTAGAGAGCATAAGTTACGTTAAATAGAAATAATTCTCATGTAATTAACTCTGACGTTCTCATGTGAAGCAAACGAGGGTTTGTTTCTTTATTTCTGGTATTTATATCGTCATGCGATTGTTTTGTATGATACAGATCGGCGAAGGCAGGTTTCGATGATTTTCCCCATATTATTTCTAAAGAATCCGAAGATATTGCGTCACTTAAATTTCACTCCTTTATATAAATTTGAAACATATTATATTTACATATAGCCTTTAACCCTTTCCGGCACAGTCTGTCCGGTCTGGACACACCTAAAACTTTCCTTCTGTACGCACAGAAAAATTGAAAAAAAGAAAGGATTTATAGGTTACTATAGGTTACTCTGAACCTTCTTTTTTTATAGCAGATGACAGCTCAACACAAACCAGTACATATATTTTAGCCCTGTTTAGTTTATATAAGACCCTCACTTTTCAAAGAAATCTTCCAGAAATTTTTATGCTATAGTTTTGAATGTCTGCTAATCTTCTTATTCTATATTAGTTTTAAATTTTTACCTTGAAATCTTGCCTAAAATCAAACGACGAACCCTAGGTGTGCCCAGACCGGGCTCACCGATTATCTAGGACAACTGAGAGTCTGTATTCTTTGCTTCTTCGCATCTAATCGCTCGTTTTGAAGCTCTATTCAATCAGTGTGCCACTTTGGGCCCACTCAGAGAATAAAAACGATAAGTGCTATCTTCACAAAATTTTACTTGTGTACTACTCTAGGCCTAATTAGACTGCATACCTTTTTTTTTTTAAACAAAACTTCGACTTTAAAAGGTAGCGTGCCAGAAAGGGTTAAACATTAAATAAGCGTATTACATACAGCCTTTAAACATATTTAAATAAACATATTGCTTATAGACTCTAAACATAACATACATTGTTTGGGCTCAACAACACAATATTCTTCATACTTATAAAATTTATTTTAGTTAAGACGATATTTTTATGCTTATTCTATCATATAACTCTTATTTCTTCCATCATCCTACACCTGAAAGCTTATTAGTTTAAGTATTTTTACAGTAAATTAAAAAGAAAGTTGCTGCAACGATGTAAAAGAAATTTATTTCCTGAATCGTGAGTCTGTGATCATCAGATCAATAGCTGGTGAGTGATTTTGTACTTAATAGCACATAGTTTCAGCATCCGCTGTCCCCATAGCTGCGTTGATTAGGCTTTCAAGTATCTATTGTGTTTTTACATATTTATAAAAATTGGGATATCTTCACAAGTAGTGATACATAAGTTTTACGATATTTTCGTTGTATTACGAAAATAATGTAGCTTTTAATAATAGTCTTTTTTTCAATTTTACCTATCCTTTAATATCTTTGAATTCTATATTTCTCAGCGCAAACGGGGGGGGGTGGTATCGTCTAAAGCACAAGAACGTTAAGCAAAGTGGAGTTTAGTAACTAAGTATGCTTTAAATTTAGAATTTAATCATGCAAAGCAGGTAAAACTAATTAAAAAGTTTTAGACTTTTTGAAATTAAGTCGAATGCAGTAAATATTTTAGCGCAAACGGCGTTAGCCCAAAAGGCCTATTAATTTCGTTTCGGCATTTTGCGTTTGTCCACTATAAACGGCAAACCACTTTTCAAATTGTTGCCACCAAATATTAGATCCCTGTGTTATATTTAAAGAAATTAAATAATGAAGAATCTGCGTAAATGAACATATGTTTCTAACATTGTGATAAAGCAACGGTACCTAGAGCCATCCAATTTTGAATAACGTACTTACACACCCAAATATGAGCATCTAGAAGCCGAATTTAAAATTTGAAATTTGTTTTATGATCGGTTTCATATTTTGTAACATTTTAATGAATTTTTGATTAACAAACTCAGCTATTTCAAAGGCAGCAATGGCAACACTGTACGAAAAATTAAAAACATTTTTATCTTCAGCGCGCGAGACAGTTTATCAGAGATTTTAACGATATGCTCATTTTAAATTATTTTGCGATGTTGCTGTTTAATTGAATTTTATGGTTTAAGTGCGAAGAACATGATATTTAATAAATAAAGGTAACACACAAACAAAACGCTAAAAAACGCCTCTTTGTGCGTAATGTAAAATCTAAAACATTTCAGATTTTACTTTATATATATATATATACATTAAATTTCAGTCTCGTGTTCAAAAAAGAGAAGACGATGTAGACGTAACATTCCATTATATATTCGCTTATAATACGCACATTTAATCAGTGCAGTGATTAATGGATTTGCATTGAATTTCAGTCTGAACTTGGATGTTTGCAAAATTATCACTTGTCCTGTGCATGAGGGGACTAAATTGGTAGGTTTAAATTACCTCTCGTGATGCTCGATTAGTTGGTTATGAGATTTCCTAATAATATATTCATGTATTTCCAATCAAAATCGGATAATATTGTGTATCAGTAAAACAGATTTGCTATTTCTAAACCTTCAAGAAATGAAAGTTAGTGAAATAGTCTAATATTTTCGTTGTTTATTGCCCTTTTATTGTAGAAACGAATTATGAGTGGATAATCTTTAACTCCTTTTTTATTTCTGGATAATACACCGGATCGTAGAAAATAACTACTTTATTTAAAACCAAAAATTAAAAGAATTAACAAAAATCATTCCAAAATTGAAATCACAGGAACTTTGGAACAGGAACCTCAGGAAATTGAAACACTTTTCTGAAATTATATATCTCCAAACATTTTGAATAAAGAGCTCTGATTTTTTTGCAGGTTTACTTACAAATACATCTACTTTAAGATGATGGTAAACATTCTATAGGTAATAGTTAAAATTTTTTTCCCAAAAATTTATAAAAATTATTCACAAATACAAATTTTAAAAATAAATCATAAAACAGGTTCGAATTATATTTTGATTAAGCCTAAATTTTGAATTCTGGAAGAAAGAATTAAGTACGTTTAATAAAAAAAGTGATATCAATAAATATATATCAAATTCAATTAACATTGAAGATCTAAAATTTTGAGAACTAAATTTTTAAAATCTACTTCTGCGATTTTTACAAAACTTGGAATTTTGGCATAATTTGAATCGTAGAATCCAAATGTGGATAAAAATTGACATGACATTTCAGAAAAAGTCCAACTCGTGTCAAAATACCTATATTAGAACAGCGCTATACATATAAATCTGATACATATTTTAAATCGCACTTTCGCAACATGAAAAACACAAGTTGAATTTCGTCAATCGGCGCAGTAAAACGAAAGATATAGAACTTTTTTTTTTTTTTCGCGCGGTGTCCATTAGTTTTGATTCTATAATTTATTATTAAACTTGCTTGTTTCATTTATCATTTAACTTCTTTTTATATATTTTCAAATGATGATAAAGTAAAGAAAGTGTAGGAAAAAGTATCTTTTCTTTCACGGTTGGCAAACCTAAAAGGCATTGGTAAAAATCAAGAGAAAGGGGAAAAAAAAACATCTAAATAAAACGGAATATGAAAGTTACGCCAGAAATAGGAAAGATTACGTACCATACTAGCTCACCGACCGAAAAAGAGGAGGACGCACTTTCAAATGATCAGCCAGTTTTCTGAATTTATTTCTGAAAGAATTAAAATAATTAGATTAATCTAAAGGCAATGCAAAATTAAAATTTCATTCTAGATAAAGCATGTTCCAAAACAATTAGAACAAACAATGTTATATGCAATTACCAAATCAAGAAAAAAATGAGAGAAACAGTGAACAGAGGAGAACCTATCAAAGATATACGAAAAATATTATAAAAATATATGAATCTATTTTGAACTTTCAGTGCGTTAAAAATTTTATAAATTATAAAAATTGTGAAAACTTCTAAGACAAAAGAATATCAACACAATAATAAATCTACTAGAATTTTGTCACGTCAAAATACTTTAAAGCAACATAAACACAAACCCAAAATTTTACATGTAGAAACCTAATTTATGCCGACATAATAACTAAGGAAATAAAAATTATTGATAACAAAAGTACAAAGTTGATCTAAACCTGAAATTCACATACGCAAAAAATACAACATATTCTTTTAAAAAATAATTATACAAAGAAAAATAATAAGCTAAATTTGAAAACATAAGTTATAAATTATGAGCAAGGAATAAGAATGAAGAAGAAAAATAAAATACTCTCTCCAGTTATGAAAAACTTTAAAATAAAGTAAATAAAATGGTTGAAAAATCATAAAACTATATTACTAAGCGTTACTGAACTCCAAAACTGTAATAAAACATAATGAGGCAGTGAAATTATTACTAGAGAAGTAGGATTGAACAATAAACATTGAACACAAAATGATTTTTAAAAAATGCAATGAACAGGTAATTCAAATACCTCCTTCTGACAATATAGATTGCCTGAAGATAAACTGGTTACTAAAATTTAATTGTAATTAAAAACTAGAAACTAGTTTAATTTAATTAAACTGGTGTATGTAATAAAATAATATTCACATTTTATGCACAAAATTATATATTTTTAACGATTTCAGTGTGAACCAGTTATGTCGCTCCTCTATTGGGTGAAAACTGAAACAAATTATAATTTTTTACTCATCTATTCTACTTGAGGTTCGACTATTCAATTATCCGACATAATCGGTTAACTAATCAACTTTCGGTCTCATTTATGAAGAATAATCGGGACTATGTTAAAATTGTTATTTGAGATGCTTCTGTAAGCTGCTGATTATTAAAACTTTTTCCAGGGAATCGCACATGCGCACTGGCTTTTGATTTCGTGCAAATATTTTATATGTATTATAAACATTTATAAACTGGCTTGGTGTTTTTGCTATCATTAACAATATAATGTAATTTATGTTACCAATAAATATAACAAAAGGTACCAAAATGTTACCAATTTACAATGTGCAGCTACAAACTAAACATTCAAAGTTAAGCTTGCCAAATCCTGAACAGAACATACGATTTTACCTCGGTATTAAATCTGCTCTTAGATTAGAGTGATGAGTGCAACATTTGCGAAGCAAATAAGGGAGAACAAGTAATTATGTATATTTGCTTCGGACTGATGGCTATAAAGCTAGCTGAGATACTATTTGTTTAAATCTTCCAATTCGATGTATAAATTTAATTATTGTAGTTTTATCATTATTATTAAATTCTGCCAAGTTCAGTCTGTAATACGTAGAGTTATAATTTCAAAATATCTTCGAAATGTCCTACAATCCAGCGTATAACGAGCATTTGTGAATAATCTATAATTTCAAACTACATAGTTTAAATTTTAGGAATATTCGCCGTATAAAGCGCACTCTTTTCTGTACGAAGAAACATGAAATGTATAAGGTATTTCTCCGCCTTCTTAGCATGCCTTTGTCGAGTAGTGGTCGGCAACCTCGACGCGTATTCGAGAGGTCCGAAGTTCGAGTCCCGGCGAAGGCATTTGTCATATCCGTCTTCTTGGGCGTGTAGGTTCTGGATATATATTTAATTTCTACCGTAGACGTATCGTTATGTGCACTAAATGTGGGCGCTACATAAACCAGCCATTTTAATGGCACAAAAACTTTATTAACACAGGAACAAAATAAGAACAAGCGATTAACACAAAAGTATAACTGCCTATTTTCATCCATGCTGGCATACATCATGTTACCTTCTTTGCTTCGCTACCAGCTACTAACTAACGACTCTTCTCTAGTAAGTCACATGAGAGAGAGGCGTTGCAGGCCGTTCGGCTAAACTGCGCATGCGTGGTCATCACGTCATGACAGCATTGTTCATTTTTCATCTCTTCTGCTTTCAAAAAAGAAAAAAAAAACTAATCTCTACAGTGGCGCCCGAACTAAAAGGTGGTGGATAGTGATTCTCCACTACCAAG
Source organism: Stegodyphus dumicola (assembly GCF_044657685.1). Classification (NCBI taxonomy): domain Eukaryota; kingdom Metazoa; phylum Arthropoda; class Arachnida; order Araneae; family Eresidae; genus Stegodyphus; species Stegodyphus dumicola. The sequence continues at coordinate 293,219,802 of NC_140768.1, forward strand.
ATTTCGCGATTGGGTCCCCTAATCTTCAGTCACTCTTTAAAAAGGGGAGTATATAAGGTATTTCTACTGCCTTCTTAGGATGCCTTCGTGGTGTAGTGATCAGCACGCGCGACGCGTATTCGAGAGGTCCGAGGTTCGAGTCTGGGCGAGGGCATTGCTCATTGTTCATCTCTCCTGCTTTTTAAAAGAAAAAAAAGTCATTCATTCGAAAATTTTTCTTAGACTTTCGAACGATGTTACACTGAATTTATAAGCGATAAGGGGAACAATATGCATAATTAATGTGAAGAGGACAAAAAGATTTACGTAAAACAACAGGTCACGAAAAATCTTACGGTCATCATAGTGCTTTCCTACTTGGTACAAAAATTAGAAACCATGGTTATTTTTAAGAGAAAGACGGTACCAAAATGTTAATTTCCCAAAAGTTATTTTCATTCACATTGAGAAAAAATAGATAGACAAAAACGATGCGGAAATAAGTTTTTGGCAAAAGCGTCTAGTTACCTTAAAGAATCCAGAAAGTTTGGAACATCTTGAGATCCCATCTAATGGATAATACAAAGAATTTTTTAAAACAGATTTACACAGACGTGGCTGTCAATCTAGGCCGATTAACGCGATTAGTTCAGCCTTTAGGTGTGTGGGTCAGTAAAACATTCAAAGAACATTTAAAACGACAGTGAAACACGTGAATGTTAGAAAGTGAAAAAAAACATTTACAAAACGAGGCAAATGCGTTATGCCTTTCTAGAAATAGTGTATGAGTGAATAAGAAACGCAAGGAATGAAACCCTCTAAGCGGCAAGGCCGTATATATACAGCCTGAAATATTTATTTTGATATCTGTAAGAACGTATATATACGTGCATATTAAAATAGGTCAACGAAATTAAGGCAATATATCAAAAGAAAACAAATCCAGGTATAAAATACCAGGAGAGTTTTTGAATTAAAACCAAAAAAATGTTTTGTTCTCATAGTAGTTTTGGGAAATTTGTGCTTTCTTAGAGAAAACCCTGGACGCCCAGAGGGTTAAACACGGCTTAATTCAAAAACCATTTAAAAAAGATGGTATTTCTAATAATTTAGATGGAACGGACGAGGATTATTTATTAATGGATCAAGTGTAACAGTGTCTGTGAAGATGACACAGAATTCGATGATGGGTCTGAACGTATAACGGAGTAAGAATATGACGAACCTTTTACGCTATCCGGTAATGGAAATTTAGAAGTTCATAAGCTATGCCACTTCTTTCATATAAGCATTTGGATAATGTAGAAATCTAGGATTTGTATGCGCATCTTTTCCTTATTTTTAAATCTATCATTTTTATATCCGGAATATAAAGCACACTCGCAAATCTCACTTGTCTGACAGCAACATCGGAACAAGCCTACGAAATTCATCGTGGTCGGGAGTGTAAGATTGAAACTTTCGATGGCAAAAGCCTTGAGCACCATGCAGATGAGCGTACCACCCCCAATTTTGAAGGGGAGTTCTCCGCGGGAGATGGGCTCGAGGGTCTTTCACCCGTCTTCCCCTATCACCAACCTTTCGAGAAGACATTCGGCTCGCCGCATATTTAGAATGTCCCAATGCCGTACAGAAACTATACATTTACAAACAATCAATCCTTTTCCGGGATTCGAACCCGGACACTTCGATATCGCAGTAAGCTCCCCTAACCACTATACCGTCCAAGCGGCGACATTTAACTAAGAAACATACTAATTAAACGTTTGCCTTACGTAATAATAATTATTACATGTGCACTTTAAACATAATTTAAATATTTAGATATAATTTTATTAAAATGTATAAGTGAAAGACCCATTTGCATTGCATTCGCATTTAGTCTAAGAAAAATCTGCAAATGCATTCGCATTTAGTCTAAGAAAAAATTATTTTTTAATTTAAGTGTAATAAATTTTTAGTTTGTGCGTATGTTTAATGTTTAATTCCCTATAGAGCGCTCTTAGAGACCTCACGGGACATGTTAATATCTCCAAATAGTGGTTTCGTTCGCTTTATTTGATTACGGCAAAGCACTCGAGGACTATCTGCCTAAGAGTAGGGATACCTTTGTGGAGAACTTTCTAAGGGAAACTGGCTCGTATATACTTTACACATGGGGAAAGCCACAAAACGCATAATTAGCAAAGAGAAGAAGAAGCTGAAAAATGAATTTGAGAGGAAATCGCGATTCTGAGTGCTATAGTTTTATTTGCTTAGCTACGCTGTATAACTCCATTTAGCTGGTTGAATTTCGATTTTTCAAAACCATTTAAGTCACTAGCTGGTCAGCCTCATGTAAGAGTCCTTTGATGGCTATTAGTTTCGAAATGACACAATTTAGAGAAGTTTATTATAAGCAGTTACTACTATTAGAAAGAAAAGGGACATGCCCAAACTGAAATAAAGCGTTACGTAACTACTGCAAATTGCAGTTACAATTTTGCTTCATGCTTTTATCTTCCTCATATAAACTAATGGCGGTGCCCTCTCTCTCTCTCTCTCTCTCTCTCTCTATATATATATATATATATATTGGAAAATTTCAGTGAAAGGCTGTTCAGCAGCCGGATCACATACGTTGTGAATTGAGACGTCAGGTCAATAAATGGTAGTCATTTCAACTAGATTTCGAATTGAAATCGAGATGCCACAATTTTCGAAAAAAGATTTATAATTCTAGGTACAGGCTATTTCAAAAATATTTGTATAGACAGAAACGTGCTTCTAGAATCAACGAAACAGCATATACGTCAAAATTCATACTCGAAGTTAGTATTTTATCACTAATAATCACCAAGTAAAAAAACTTAATCGCTTTAAGAATTTTAAATCTTTTTAAAACACATAAAAATTCATTAAAGTTTTCCTAAGCAAATACACGTCTGCACATAATGTGTGTATTAGCACGCGTGCATTTTTATTTAAGTATTTCACTATGGAAGAGATTAAAAAGAACTATGGAAGTGTACAAAAACAAAGAAACTCCCCCACCTCCTCCGTCAGGACCGCCGAAAATACTAACGTTTAAGCGTGAGAAGCAGCACACGTGGTAAACGAACAAAAGATGCAAATACGGAAACTGTTTTTCCTGAGTTATAATAATGCTTAAACAAAAACTGCTATTTAATGCATTAAATAATAAAAGAGCTAAGCCTTTTCCCGAACAGATTAGCAATTGTTAAGGAGTAGATAAAATATTAGAGCAAAGTTAAGTAGAATTTTAATTAAAAGGTGTTTAACTTTTTTATGGAAGCAATTATCAGTGGCTGACTTTAACAAAAGCGTGATTCCGCTCTTTTTTTCTCCCCCCTTTACTTCCTTGCTTTGTTTTTCTAAGAATTTACGAAGAGCAGAAACTGTTTAAATTTTAGAAAATTTACAAATACTCTTTAAAAAATGAGTCTTTGTTCTGTGAGAAAAAAGATTCCCTGCCCAGTCTTGCTTTTTTTCTTACCTGGGCATAAACCAGCACGTCGCTAAATTAGTTCATGTTTTTACTGATAAAAAATACTCTAAGCTGGTTAAATCTTTACAAATATTAAAAGTGCGAAATGTTTAGATTAAATGATCTTTTTTTCTTCATGAATAATAATCGAAGTACACAACAATAGCACGTTTAGGAGTTTTCTTTGGCTTCTCCATGAAAAAAAAAAAAAATCCCTCACATATTTTGAATACTTTGATTTTCAAGATTTGATTTGCAGAGGATGGTATAGGCAGGGCATAATTCATGTGATAAGTTAGGAAGCTTATCTGGCAGCTTTTGAGAAGGATTATGTTTCTGTTTCCAAAGAAATTGTAACGCTAAATATTTTACTTTGGAAACGTGTTTTTAAACAAACATACAGAAAATTAAGGAAGAAAGACAATAATATATGTTATGCGTACTTGTCAGTAAGAAATTTTTAATTTTAGAGAATTCAATTTAGGTAATAAGTATCAAAGTTCTGTTACACTCTTTGTTTGTTATTTCCAAAACGCGAAATATTTTAAATTATGTTTACTGTGAAAATTTTGCATTTCTACTTCAGATAAAAACAAGCATGATTTTAAAAGTAGTATTTTCCAAAATTTTCAAACTCGCAAATCACATGCATGTTACTGTTTTGAAAAGAAGAACAGAAAAATGAAAATTTATTAAAGAAATTGCTGTGATAAGGAAGAAACAATAATTTATCTATTTATCAAAGGAAAATGCTGTAATCAAGGAACAACAATTTAATCAATATATTTATATATCTCGATTAACCCTTTGCGGCACCGTGTGTCCCGTCTGGACACACCTAAAACTTTCCTTCTGTAAGCACAGAAAAAATTGAATGAAAAACGATTTATATGTTACTCGGAATCTTCTTTAATTATAGTAGATCGCAGCTCAACACAAATCAGTTCATATATTTTAGCCATGTTTAGTTTTTTTAAGACCATCATTTTTCAAAGAAATTTTCCAAATTTTTTTTAGGATATAAAAGGAATTGTTTGAAAAGAAATTTCTATGTTATTCTTTTGGCTGTATGCTAATCTCCTTATTCTATATTGGTTTTAAATTTTTACCTCGAAATCTTGCCTAAAACCAACCGGCGAACCCTAGGTGTGCCCAGAGCGGTCTCACCGATTATCTAGGATAACTGAGATTCTGTATTCTTTGTTTCTCCGCATCTCATCGATCAGTTCATTGACAACAATACTCGTTTCAGCACTCTTATCGAAGCCCTATTCAATCAGTGTGCCACTTTGGCTACACCCACAGAGTTAAAACGATAAGTGCTCTCTTCACAAAATTTTACTTGTGTACTCCTTTAGGCCTACTTAGACTGCCTACTTTTTATTATTTTTTATCAAAACTTAGACTTTAAAAGGTAGTGTGCCAGAAAGGGTTAAATAACTAACTCTTTCTTCCGCATTTAAACACACGGTAAACACACGGAACTGAAATTAACGTTTTGGAAGGGAAACGAAAAGGGAGGACGACAGTAAAGATACTTAACACAAAATAACTGCTTAGATAAAACAAATAAATTTCCTATGTATTAATATGAAATTTTAATACCATTTCGTGTGTAAAAACCACAATATGATAAAAAAAACTGGCCTAATATAGAAGAAAATATTCTGTTAACGTATGAACAGAGAATTGCTTCACGGATGCAAGCAAAAGAATTGTCAGGGTATTTGTTCCCATTTTTGTCATTACTGAAGAGTTCCATTTAGAATGAGACACAGAGTATTTAAAATAATTTTACAGATCCTTAGATAATTAAAAATTCATCGCATGCAAATGATACGTACCTTATAATTTGATTAGAAGTACCTTTTAATCAATCGATTTTCTGTTGCAATGCTGTTCGTTTCAAAATCAATTCACTAGTATTTAATGGGTTAAAAACTGAGACAGTGCTTTCAAAAATAATATAATAAGCGATCCTTTCTAAATTAATTTCTTTTAAAAGCTATGTAACAAGTTATCTTCTCTGGAATTTCTTATACTTTTCCAAAAAATAGTAATTATTTTAATATAGTTGTTTAATCTTCAAAATCAATTTAGCTTTATTAATTGAGATTACCCATTAAATTATAAATCCCCTTTTTATTCTTTTCATAATTAGTAGTTCACTCAGCGAACAATTAATTTAGATAATGGATGAAAGAACTAACCGGAATTTCATGATTAGCAAATAGGTATTTTTTGTTTGAGGTTAATTTCGATTATAAAAATTTAATGTATTTCAAAAGATGGATTTATCAATTTTTAAACAAAGAAAAGTACAACTATTTTCCAATCATTGCACTAATTCTATTGTTTTAAATGTTTCTTTTCTGTAGCTAGTTACTAAATTTTCTTATTTTGAAAAACAAGTAAATGTACCAAACAGAGAGTAACTGTAACAATAAAGAATCTTGTAATTTGATTTGTCTTTACTTTTTCAGATTTCTTCTAATCGACCGCAAATAGCTTTCGACAAAATTTAAAAACTCTGATGTGGACACCACATGACGTCTTTGCACGGCCTATTAAATGATACACGTTTATTGGTGTATTCCATTTAAATTTATTTCCTCACATTTCATTCGGGATACATTTCTCATTCAATCAATCCCGTTCTCACTTCGCGGCAGGGCAGAAATACGTAAAATCTCAAACATCCTCATTCAAAATTTTAAAACGCAGAAAGACCTAAAACACAAAAAGCGTTAAAGACAGTTAAAAACAAATTTCAATTAAAATTAGAGTTTCTATGCAAAAGCAAACAATTTGGCTAACGGACAGAAAGACAAAAGTTTCAGAGCACAATTTTGAAATTAATCTTTGGTCTTACTGGTGAAAAGACAGTTTGGTACACCAAATGACTATTGTTCTAAGCATTTCAAATGTAAACAAATGGCGCTCACGTTAGCCACTTAAACTTTTAACTGTTGGTAATTATGCAGATTAACTAAAGGCACAAAAACTTTAAACATAGCATAAGAACTCGTTAATTCAATCACAGTTAAAGGGAAAAAAATTACAGTTTACCAACCTATAAGAATAAAAAAAGAGCTGACCATGTCGACTAAGATCGTGAGTGTATGTACATATATATATATGCTGGGTGCAGTCGATTGCAACAAAAAAGGGAAGTGCACAGCTAGTTATAGCAGTCTCATATACAAAATTGCAATATTCTACAGAGAATCTTTTTTGAGCTATGCAAGGTATATACATACATACATACATACAGACGGTCTCGAAAAAATCCGTTCTGAATACATTTTAAAATCCGTTTTTGAAAACAAAAAGGTTTTTATTCTAATCGTACGTACAGATTTCACGTCAAGAGATCGTCTAAATGGATTCAAGGGCGGTCTAAATAGGTATTTTCATTGAAATATGATGCGCGAAATTTTGCGCGATTGCAATACTTCATCTCACTAAATCCTTCATTAAAGCCTTACTCCATTAATTCTCGTTCTTGAAAGTTCTTTAAAAGTTAGTTGATGTAAAAAAGAATCAGTAGAAATAATAAAGAATTAAAACATCAAAAACGAAAATGGAAACAAAGCAAATTATTTATACTTGAAAATGCATTTATATGTTATCTTAGATTTTCAAATGTTGTAATTAATCCTCTTGATTTGAACACCGTGTATATTAAGTCCACAACTTCATCATGAATTATCATTTAACCAAGAAGGAAAGGGTTGTACATTCTTTTGACCAAGATTTTGGGCATTTTAGTAGTGACAGTAAGGTTTAGTTTGGTAGATTATGGCAAAGAACTCACTCTAAGTCTATCTGCGTTAGGAAAGGCATGCCTTCGTGGAGGACTTTCTAACAGAAACTGGTTCGTGTACAGGCTGTAATAGTAAGAGTTTGTTCGGATCGACCCCAAATTTGCTGTAAGCCGACATAGTTAACTAACAAAAGCCATTAATAAATCATTTTTTATAAAGTTTTTACTGGTAATTTTTCACAAAAAGTATAATCTGTAAGTTGCATTTAATTTTCTATGCTTAAGTTTCCTTCTTACTTTTTCAGCAAAAATGTATTAGTTAATAAAAAAATGTGAAAGTAAAAATTATCCTTCTTTACATCTTGCGCTCACAAATCATTATGGGAATATCCATTTACAATTATTAAAACCTGAAAAAAAAGCATGTCTGCGATGTTATCGTCATGCGATGATTTGTAGATACTTTATTTTTTACCACGATATTTTCGACGACGAGGATTTAAACTGCGAAGTTTTTGAACCGCTTTATTTTCAACGACGATGTTTTGTACCACGATGTTTTAGAACTGCGATGTTTTCTCCCACGATGTTTTGTAGCACGACGTTTTCGCCTTGCGTTGTTTTCTCCACGACGTTTTCATCCGCGATGTTATCGGCCGACACCGATGAACTAAGGAACGCCCCCCCCCAAAAAAAAAGTGTGCCAACGCTGTATCGATAATTCTAAATGTATATCGCTATGCTGCTTTTAAAATTTTTGTACTTTTCTTGTTGAATAATATATAGCGTAAGTGAGAAGAAAATGATGCTTAATAATGAAGTTAAAAAGACAAAAAAAAGGGGGTTAGTTGTAGTGAGTATAACAGCAGACTGGTAGACTGCGACCTCAGCAAAGTCGTAAAAACATTAAAAAACTCTTTTGGGCGACCTTTAAAATCTGAAATCTTTTAAATGTTTTTTTTTTTAATTTTATTTTATCTTATGTTTTCTTATTATTGTTAAATGGTCGAACAAACCGGGACTAACAGTGGAACTAAAATAAGCAGTCTTCGTCTGGTTACATTGATTATTTGATATTATTCGTCTGCTTGATTTCTGTTCTCTTATTTGCTGTACAGGACCTGGCTAGGTGAGGAGTATTTGAATAATTATTTCTGCAACTGGATTTTTATATCGAATGAAAATGATTAAAATGACACAATAAAGCATGAAAACTGGAAAAGACGAAATCTGTTAATTGTCTGCAAAATGCTTTTACTAAAACATTCCAAAATATTTTCATTCACTTAGAAATTAACTGAAATCAAATCTCATAAAATTGAATTAAATTCAAATGTTAAGAAGCTTTGCCTTTCTATTCTGCAAATTTTAGCTTGTGTAACATACTGCACACACGAACAGGGAACACAAAATGCCGGTAATATTTCAATTTTTTCCGAGTCAATGATTTTATATTAAAAGCCCCTAAATGAATTAAAATTCTTCTGCAAAGTTTCGGGAGTTCACGTTACCAGCGGTATTTAACGAGATTATCGGATAATGCTGCCATTAAGCGTGAAGTAATTTATAATGCAACACTGATTCGCGTAACCAAGGCAATCTTCTTCGCAGTCGGGAAATATGGTTTCCCTGCGTTTACACACCAGCTCTAAAATTAGGAAATTTCATATACTTAACGGTTGCATCAATAAACAAGTACTTGTTGTCTTTCATAAATTTAACCTTCCAAAGGTGGTAGCTTCAGAAAGTTTCGCTTTTAGACTCCTGTCGCACGGTAATCTTGAATGCCCTAGCTCCATCAAAATGTTCCTTACTTGTTGCCACCAACTTAACACCACTTAACACCAAGAAACACTTACTTAAACACCAACAAAATTTACGCCAGCTTTTTAAGAAAGCAGGCTCTAATTTCGTTAAGTAATTTATATATATTAATATTTTTCACTTTATTATACGAAGTAAAGGAAATATTATAATCGCGAAAATTTTCAGATATCATATTTCAACGAAAATTTCAATTTTGACCGCTAACAAATACAATTTAACGATGTTTTTGCGCGACATTTGTACGTATGGACAGAATATAAGACCCTTTTCCCCAAAATGGGTTGCAAAAAGGATTTAAAATGGATTCAGAAGGGATTTTTTCGTGACGTCTGTACGTAGGTGTGTAGGTACGTATATATCTCGCATAACTTTAAAACGAGTAGTCTCAGAACGTTGAAAGTTTGTTTATAGAACTGCTATAACATGTAGTTGTATGCTTCCATTTTTTGGTTGCAATCGGCCGAACCAAAAGTATGTATATATATACATATATATATATATCTATTCTGTAACCACTCTGTTACTCGGATCAGTGAGCTCAGTTATTTTTATTCTTCTGTGTTGGTAAATTGTGCATTTTTTTGCTTTAAAAATTATTGAATTATGTTATTCTTATCTTACGGCTAAGGTTTTTATGCCTTTAGTTTATCTGCATGCGATTGTTGTAGAATTACCAAAATTTAAACGTTGTTTAAGTGCAGCTAAGCCTAATTTTTAACACAGCAGCAATATTTGTTTAATCTGAAATATAGAAGAATAGTGAATTAAGTCAGTTTCTGCACCTTCAATGTCTTTTTACTGAACGGAATCAAAAATAAACTTTCAGTTTTGTGTACCGAAAAATCTGCTTTCTTGCCTGCTGGCCGAACTGCTTGTTTCTGCGCAGAAACTTTCATTTTAATTGCAAAAACTGTTTTTTAATTGTTTCAACTGTATTTTTTTTTAATGTTTTCTATGTTTCCTACGTTTTTCAATTTTTAACTAAGATATTTTGAGGTTTTATGTATTTTTCTCATGCTGCGAAGTGATAACTGAATTAATTGAATGAGAAAACTATCTGTAATGAAATTCGAAGAAATAAGTTTAAATGACATGCAGAAAAAATGTTTTTAATTTAATATTTCGCACAAGTAATTTATGTGGTTTAAACATTAAAATTTTTTTAATGTTTAGTTAATTTAGTTGGAGCTGCATTGGGATGGACTTTTTATTTCCTTCTTACTCCTGCATATAGATGTAGAGAAGCATTAAAAAATTGGATCATTATTTCTTTACTAATTTGTTAAATTGTGTGCAAAAATTTAAAACATCTACAAGTGGAAAATTTAACATAAATGTCGCTGGTTCCCAGACCCGCTTGGATGGGTCTGGCAGTTTGTAGATATTTCCACACTCCATTGATAGTCTTTTTAAAGGCGTTGCAACTGCTTATTCTTGTGGTGACCTGTAGAGGTTAGCGTCGCTGACTACTGTGCCAAAAGGCCCGGGATTGAATCCCATAAAGGATGTTTGCAAATCGCACTGTCATCTATAAGGTACTCAAGGTTGTTTCCAACGACTGGCGTAATCTTGGGCTCCTTGCCATGTGGAATTTCGTGGACTTGGGCTGATGTTACCGTCAGACAAGTGAACATAAGTAATAAAAACATTTTTTAAGAGCTTTATATTACGAAATTCGTATTTTATAAAAGAATTTCTTTTGTGGTATGTCCCCACATGAAGGACGCATAATATAAGATTGAATTGCTTGTTTTACACTGTAAGTAAGTGCTCTTATCGTAAATTAAGCTAAACGTAAGTGCTCTTATCGTAAATTATTATGAAAATATTTAAATTTATTTCCGAGTTTGGTAAAGCCTCTCAACGCTACGGCCGGAAAATTCTGTACAGAAGGTTGGCTTCTTTATTCATTACACATGAAAATTTCTGCTAGCTTTTAATGTATCCGATTTCGGTTTGGACGTATATTTAAAGAGAAGAAATCAAGGTACAAAGTGAGAGAGTAGTCTCGTAATTAAAATCAAGAAAATACCACTTATTCATGACATTTTGAGAAACTTCGAAATTTCAGCGCTAAACCCGTAACGCTGAGGTATGACACTTTTCTTTCCAATGGCAGATAGTGAACAATTACAAATGTAACCTAGTCCATTAATCTATACAAGGCCGGATGTGGTGGTCTCTTTATTATGGAGGCACCTAATAGGTGGGCTACCATCGCCTTTCCTATGAAGGGACGGACAGTTACAATCATGCCTTCTCCGGGATCCGAACCCAGGTCCTTCGGCATCGCAGTCAGCTTCCCTGACCACTATATAGACTGGGCGGCTAATGTGTGATACTTAGATATATGATTTTTTGTTTGTAGTGCATTTCACTTTTTAAATAAGATGGTAGCATTATATTGGACTAGAAGGCAGTCTGAGTCTTTAAGCTTTTAATCTTTCTGAATAGAAAAGCTGAATTTGATTTGTGAGTTTATACATAATTAGGATATCCTGAAGTTAGTAATGTCAGGACATGATAAGACATTAACTTTATAAGTATAGACTATAAGTAATGCAACTTATTACAGCTACTTTGTGTGACTATATAACAACCTCAAGTAATAGTTAACAATATTTGATTGCTGATTTGTTTACGATGAGGACAAATATTCTCGCTATGTGAAACCATCAGTTCTACACAATCATCGGTTTTTAATACGAAGCGTACTCACTTTTATAGTTTAACTTGCCAGCTATTGTTCATTATTAATTTTCCTGTCCGATATCCAGAACGTCTTTCTATGGGACAAGAAATTATTCATCCGAGCCTCAGATAAGATGCCAAACACTTGAGAATATCGTTTAAAGCCACAATTCATTTCTATCCCAAATAAAGACATATGGCCACGTTTAGCTCAGAAGTAAACAAACCTTCGAATATCCCCCATTGGATTCTCTTGTTATCGACCTGACGTTGCAAATGTGACGTCTGCGCACTCAGCCCTCAGACTCCGGGGAAATAAATCCGATAAAATATAACAAATCTCCTAATGAGGTTGTGCTACAAACCCCCCTACGATTCAGTTCGTTCCTTATGAAGCAAAAATAAATGCTACAAATTCGCCAAAACTCTAAGCTCCCTTTGTTGCCCATTACGAGACTATCGCAGATACAGCATGTACACCGAGTGTAATCAATAGCTGAACAATACATAGTAGAGGATTCTCGGTTTCATCTCGGAATTAGGAGACAGAATTTGAAAGGATGGTATAGATCTGTAAGTAGGAATTACATTAAAGAACGTGTTTACATTTCCCATTACAACGCTCTAAGTAACGAAGGGATACTCTGCTAAAGAAGGTAGGTGGGTAATCCTATAGTTTTAATTAAGAGACAAGCTATTGGAAATCCTTATAACAATTCAATAACTCCTTAGTCGCTTAAAAGTTTAGCTTGATTTAATTAGGCACTACTAGGAAATTGTCTTCCACTGGATGGTTTAATGCAACAAAACTTTAAAATATTTTCTTCACAGTGAAGGGTAAGGATAAGCTGAATGTAAAAGTGAAAGGATTCAGAAGACTGTGGAACTCTGTTATTAACTGATCTTGAAAGAATTTTTTGACATGAAAGGACATATCTATTTAACAACTGATTCACTAACAATAACCTTTTTACACATCCTACCCAAGCTGTACAACATCGCCGTGATTTTATAGCAAATACGTCGGCCTTGACGTTGCAAAGATGTCAAATTTCATCGTTTGTAAGATGTCCAAATGTTGGCGGAAATTGAGTGTTTTCGATTGCTGTAAAGACTATTTCACGTTTTTACGTTTAACCTTGTTGAAGGAAAAACATTGCTGACGCGTTTCAAATTTATACCGTTCTGATTATTTTATAAAGCACAGTAAGTCTTGTTTTACTAGATTATAAGACTTCTGCTGTCATTCCTTTCTTTCTATTGATTATATATAAAATTGCACTTATTTTACAGAAATTTATTTTCAAGTAGAGTTTCCCTCTTACCATTTCAATTCCCAGTTACATACTTAGAGATCCTTTTCCGGATATGAATTCCTGCAGCATTTACAAGATTCCTTGCCAGTGTGGTTTAATTTACATTGGTTCAAACTAAACAGAACCTTGAAATTTCCCGTGAAAGAACATGCGGCAAATGTTATGATAAAGGAGACACCGAAGTCCTCTGTTTCCCAACACTGGTTTTCAGAAAATCACAGTTTCCATTTTTCTGCAGCCTTTTTCAAAGATCATCTCCCATTCATGAATTAGCTATTTTAGAGGGGTTTCTCATTCAAAAAAATCTTTCTATTCTAGTTAACGGCCCTAATTCCAATCCATTTTCACCATCAGTCTTTAAGAAAATAATGTTTTAGTTTTCTTGTTTACAACAATTAGATGGCGCCAGTACCCTAACTTCTAAATCTGCCCCAGTATTATTAACTTTTAGTCATTATTATAGTACTCGGTTTCGATAAACCGATTTTTATTAAATTCCAGTGTAATCTGTTCCAAAGTAGTGTACTAAATCTTAATCGTAATCTACGCACGAAGAATTCTGATTTCATATCAAGAATCAATGATGAGTTTACAGCACACAGTTTTCATCAGAGAAAAGCTTTAAAGCATGTATCATGTAGATTTCGAAACTCATAAGAAGTTTTATCTTGGAAGTCTGAAATGTTAAGGAGCTGAAACAAAAGGATCCGAAAATTGAGGACACAACGAAGGCAACCTCCGTGTCACTTAAAATCTACCTCAAATAAGGTTTATTTCAGTATTAGGCACTATTATATTCCTGGTTGTTTAGCCCATAGATTCCTGCCTTATTCATTACACAGTTTTATCTGCCCCGCGATGTAAAGCAATACTTCTGACAGCTAAACTGCTTTAAAAGCTAATTGGATATTCGTAACAAGTAAAATAGAACAAGGAACAAGAAAATTGAACTTAATCATCAAAGAGATTCCAAGAGAAGTTAAAAGTTTTACTGGATTAGGAGTCACACGTGCACGAAAGGGAACGAAATAGCTGATATGTTAGCCAAAGCTACTGTAAAAAACCCAGTATCGACTTGAAACCTTCGATTGGAATAATAAAATGAAGTTGCATGAGCTAAGCATAATCAAACAACAGAATAAATGGAATGATCAATCATATAAATTCAGATTCATACACAAGATTCCTTCCGAAATGCATTTCGTATAGCCATCCGATCAAGCTTTACCTAATCTTAAACATAATTCGATGTATATTAGGAGATTTAATTTCAAATATTGCCATATGTCCACGTAGTATATCAGATGTTGGCATTAATTATTATTACTGAGGGTACTCCGCTTCAGAGGACTTAGAGAAAGTACCTTCCTGCGTCATTATCAACTAATGGTTTCGAGAAATTTAAAAATGTGGAACAAACATGATAAGAGTTCTTTGAAATAATCCAGCATCTCGCAGTTTACGAACCATATACTTTATCTGTAGGATAAAACTCTATTTTCGCTTGTACATATTCTGCATATCTTGATTTATTTTTTTTTCTTGTTTTCGTTTAGTATAGTTTTTAGATATTAGATCAGTTGGGTCCCAAATTTGATATCTTAGATGGAAGCGTCCTACACAGTTTTGACAAACTTGTTTTGATTCCTACAGTTTGTCCTGTTAATCTCCGTTGTTGTTGTCTTTAATGTTGAATCGCTTAATCTGAATCTCATCGAATCCGCGAATCAGGAGACAAGGGATTGTGACTGTCACTGATAAAGGCTACCGAGATCTCGTGGGTGAAAGCATGAATATCCCACTTCGCCACGAGCAGTTCTCTCCCAGTCTTGTTGTAGAACACCATAGGAAACGAATAAGAAAGTCTTCTACCCCTTTTCCTCCACCACTACCTCTTCAGAGAACGTTTGGCTCGGCAATATTTTAAATGTGTCCATACTACAAATACACTGTACCATTATAAACACTCATACCTTCTCCAGGACTTAATTCTGGGCCTAAGGCTATGGCAAAATCTTTTCCATCACCATGCTAACAGAGCTGTCTATTTATTCCTGGTGAGACCTTAACAGCAGGTTAAGTGGCATATAATTATTCATTTATGGCAAAGTGTTTACTAAGCAAAAAGAATACAGTGGAGTTAAATCTAAAGAATTCTTTTTCTCCCTCGAGGCTGTTTCTAATAATGTGTCCTAAATAATACTGGTAGATTTTGAGTCAGTTACAGCTGTCATACAGCATTTTCTGCAGTTGATAAATGTGTTTGGAATTCTTGCTGATACTTGCCTGACACAGTTGTGTCATAGAGGCAAATTACAGTATTTTAATGCAGTACTAGAGGACGTGACTGTCCATGGTGATTCACATCATGGTATTGCGAGCTCCTCACTCTAATGTAGTTGGTTGTTGTGCTGGTAGACTGAGACTCCAATGTAAAGGGTTTGTAACTAGAATACTTTGTAGCCTTGTTCTTCAGAATTCAGTATGATTAGTTCACTCTATCATATTTCTTAATAATATTATCTTTAAGCTAATTTACCTACCATTTCCGAGATTTAAAAATGAAAATAAAAGAGATTTGTCAAGTTTAATTTCATAGGTAGAGACAGAAAATTAATTTTACTATAGAGATAATAAACACTTGTGTCCAAGTTTATTTTTGCATGCATGAAATCATGATCTTCTCAGAAAGTGTGAACTATAATTTTATGAATTTGGGTGGAATAGTGTATAATATAACGACGCATAAATACAAAGAACAAAATGTAAGGACACTGTATATGATATAAAATTGCACAATGAAACAGTAGGAATGGTAATTATATGCTAAAAGGAGAGCTCAACAAGAAACAAATAACTCGCACCAAAATAAGGTTCATGAATTTAATATTGAATGCATCTCCCATTACTTGCACACACAAAGTGTTTACATGCTGTCAATAACAGTTTAAGTTGGATTAAGTTCCGTTTCTCCAGCAATGCGGTATTCAAGGCCATTTACATCTCTAATACAGGAGGAAGCTTCCACGCAACTACTTTTCCAAGGTACTCTCATAACATCAGGAGACTTTGCTGGCAACAGTGTTTCCTCTATATCTTCAATTTTAAGAAATTCGTGAGGGAGCTTCGCTCGATGTGGATGAATATTATCAGCCATAAATAAAAAGGCAGATCCATATACACCTCTGAAAAGTCTCAGTGTAAGATTCTAAAACCTTACAGCCTGAGATCTCTAGCCGATCATAGATCTGCTACTGAAAAAGCATTGGGGCGTATGTCCCTCCATCATTATGCCTTCCCATGCCACCACCGTTTAATCATGATTAACGGAAAATTTCGCATTCCTAACTCCCTCCAGGTATAAACATATAAGCACGTTTAGAATCAGACGCTAATCAAATCCTCGACTCATCAGTAATGAGAACAAGGATCACTGATCCTCACTCCAGACTATTTCTTTGCACCAGTTAAAGAGAACTTTTGCAAAGTCCCTTTTGATGTCAAGAAAGTGCCTTTTTCATTAAGCCTTTTGTATACAGTTTGCGGGAATATAAAGAATCTAGTGGCGGCTGGAAGCCCTGAACATAACTGCCGAACAGTAGATTCCCTTTTTCGATGGGCAGTTATTGTCAGATATCGATCCTCAGAAGCAGTTGTTATTCATTTACGAGCTTGTCCAGGCTCTTTAAACAGTGCCTGAGTTCTGAAATTGCTTCCATAGCATAGAGACTGTCTGTGCTGAAATATTCCCGCATGTCACAGTTTTCATTATTGTCTGCTCTGTTTCCAAGGTACATCCAAATGAATCCTAATAAACCGTTTTCAACACTGAAATCATACACTGTGTTTCAGAACTTCACTCAGATATTCACTTTGCAATAAACGTTTAATTCACCATCAGATGATGTGATGCCTTGGTTTGCATATCATAAACCGTTTAATCCCTTTTGATTGTGCTAATTAAACTTGTTTCTCATACAGTCTCTGCAAAAATACATTTCATTGATTGTATAGAATAGAATTGTTTCGGGAGAGGGGGTTTGTAAATAGAAATATGGGATATAATATATTAGCTGATTGGTGCACAACAATTGTTGTGTCTCTTTTTACTGGTTTCTTCAATAAAATTATTAAATAAATTAATAAATAACTAATTAAAAACAATCGATAACTGAGCTAATATCAGTACTATCAATATATAATGAAAATGTAGGAACACATACCAAATAAATATAAAGAGTTGAGAAAATCTGAAGGAAAGAAAGAAGCCGTTTACTATTTCCTTCGTAGTTAATTTTTAAAAATAAGATGCTTTTATACAATGAAAAATAGAATCACGTAGCCAAGAGAAAATGTTAATAAATTGATGTTGACAATAATAAACAACAATAATATATAAAAAAAAAGCTTCTATTTTACTCTAAAAATAAAAAGTCATGCAACAAACTTCTATTATAGCTATATTGTTTGGCCCAAAAGAGCTATTATTTTCGAAACGAGGTTTTGCGTTGTTTTATTTTTCATTCATGTCTGACGCTGTTTGGCAGGGTGTAAGGTATTTATCTTTTCAGTTTAATCCATCTATAATTGATGAACAAACTAATCTGTTAAAAAGCTGTGGATACAGTTCTTAAGAATAGTACTTTATATTTTTGAATATGATTGAGTTAAATAAAAATGCATTTAATTCATGATATATTTTACAGAATTGGTATTACACATTTTTTCACTTGCTAAATACATTTTTTTCAAGTTAATGGCTTGTTTCCCTTTTCATTCGAGTCTGTTGGTATTCGGAAAAATTAGTTATCATTCTTTCATATATAATCTGTCTACTTAAATTATTTAAAATTAATAGATGTAGTTTTTAAAAATGTTATTTATTTTTTTTTAATTTGCCTATACAAGTCATTTATTTCATGTACTGTTTTCTTTGCTTTTAATTAATTTATTTTTAGTCTAAAGGCGCAATTTGCTCAAAAGGACTATATTAATTTTTTTTTGGCATTCAGCGTTGATTCACTATAAACGGCGAATCACTTTTTAAATTAATGCCACAAAATATTAGAGCCTTGTACTATATTTATAGAAATTTAAATAATGAAGAATCTGTATTAAATGTATTAATGTTTCTCGCATTGTGGTAAAACAACGGTACCTAGAGCCATCAGAATTCTATTAACGCACGTTTCCACCAAATATGGGCATCTGGACGTCCAAAGTTAAAATCTGGAATTTGTTTTATTATCTATTTCATAGAATCTGTATTAAATGTATGAATCTGTGTTAAATTAATCTGTATTAAATCATATGAATCTGTGTTAAATTAATCTGTATTAAATCATATGAATCTGTGTTAAATTAATCTGTATTAAATCATATGAATCTGTATTAAATTAAGAATTTTAGAATCTGTATTAAATCATATGAATCTGTATTAAATTAAGAATTTTAGAATCTGTATTAGATGTGTAAATAGCATGCTTTTATACAATAGCATGCTTTTATACAATGAAATGTTTCTCGCATTGTGGTAAAACAACGGTACCTAGAGCCATAAAAATTCTATTAACGCACGTTTTCACCAAATATGGGCATCTGGATGTCCAAATTTGGAAATTGGAAATTGTTTTATTATCTATTTCATATTCTGTAAAGCTTTAAAGAATGTTTGATTAACAAACTCAACGATTTCGGAGCGAGCTATGGCAACACTGTACGAAAATAGAAAAAACAATCTTATCTCCCAGCGCGCGAGACTGTGTATCGGAAAATCTAAATATATGCTCATTTTAAAATCATTTTGCGATATTGCTGTTGAACTGAATTTTATGGTTCAAGTACGGAGAACATGATATTTAATAAATAAAGGTAACTCACATGACGTTAAAAACCCTCCTTTGGGCGCAATGTAAAATCTGAAAGCTTTCAGACTTATATTCGTTTTTTACTTATTTATTTTGGTACTTTAGAATTTTATCCATTAGAGTTACCAAATTTTAATCTCTCGAGAGGTCATAAAAGACGTGTTCATCATTATAACAATGTGCGGTCATTTATTACATGAATCTTTTCAAAAAAAAAATAAATTGGCAAAAACGTAAAATAAATAAATAAGATGTATATAAAATGTAGACTTAGAAATTGCACCTTATTCATGGGATCCAAATTTAGCGGCTGTAAGTGCCAGTTTAATTCCACAAAGCTACAGTACTGCAGTTTGGTCACGGATTTTCCGGTTTTTAATTCCAGAGATATTAAACTTTGCACTGTTATTTTTCTGCTTTTTTTAAATTTATTTTATTTGTTTATTTATTTACTTTTATTTCTTTATTTTTTTCTTGTACCATTTATAACCTTTTTAGTCCAAAGGGATTTGAATCCCGAAGGACTATTAGTTTCGTTTTGGCATTTTGCGTCGGACTCATAAATGTCGGTTCACTTTTCAAACTGTTGCCACAAAATGTTAGAGTCCTGCATTATATTTGAAGAAATTAAATAATGAAAAATCTGCATAAATGTATGTATATTTCTCGTATTGTGATAAAACAACGGTACATAGAGTCATCGAATTTTGAATAACGTAATCCTCCAACGAATATGAGCATGTGGAAGACCAAATTTGAAATTTGCAATTTGTTTTATGATCGATTTCCTATTTTTTAAAACTTTGACGAATTTTTGATTAACAAACTCAAGGATTTCAAAGCGAGCAATGGCAACGTTGTGCAGAAAAAACATTTTTATCTCCAGCGCGTGAGTCTCTGTATCGGAAATTCTAAAGATATGCTCGTTTTAAAACTATTTTGCGATATTGCTGTTGCACTGGATCTTATGGTTTAAGTGCAAGGAACTTGATATTTAATAAAGAAAGGTAACACACAAAATGTTAAAAAAACGCCCCTTTGGACGTAATTTAAAATCTGAAACATTTCAGATTTTGTTTTTTATTAGGTTTTTTTTTTTTTTTTTTTTTAATTTTCTTCAGTTTTTGTTTATTTAAGTTTGTTTTACTATTTTATGATTTATTTTGATTTAAGTTTGTTTTACTATTTTATGATCTATTCTTGTTTAGATATAAGTGTTTAAAGTACTTATATCTAACTTAGTTTGTAGGCGAATCTTGGGGGATTTTACGAGAAATATCGATTTGCCACGGAATAAAATCCATCGCAAGTCGTCTTTACCTTGTGTCTGACACATCCATAAAAGATTGAGCAATGTTTACACGGAGAACAAGACGGGCAAACAAGAGACCACGTGATACCCCAACGATGTTGGGTAAAGGGCAATCTGCATGGACATCCGAGTGTCGGGGCGGAAATAATGCCGTCCCAGAAAGGAAATTGCACCGCCAACCCATTCAGAGGGTGTTGTGACTCTTTTACCAAGTCCAGCGCCATGTTTACTCGACTTTGTTCAGCGTCCAATTCCAGTTCCGCTCTCCGAGGAACCGAAAGAGATAATTGTTGGGCGTGATAGAAGACCACGAGGTCTTTTTATTTCTTCAACTAGCGCTGCTGCATCTAAAATTGCGAGAAGATTCCTCAAAATTTTTTCAACTCTCTTAAATGTTACCTTTGTTTGTTAACTATGTGCTGTACATTGATTGTTAAGGAAAGACGCTGTCCAGAACGATACGCAAATACAATCCGCATCATACAATTGCACTACATTACTCGCATTTTATGGAAGACCTGATTTTCGCAGGGCAAACGAGGTATATGCCTCTGGTACACGCTTTCCCTATGGAAGAGCCTCTATATACATCTACAATATTTTAAATGTATAAAATCAAGCCTGTGTGTCTTAAGTGTATATCTATATACTCTAGATTTTAAAAATATAAAACTAAAAACTTAACTCATCAGAAAAAGTTATTTCCTTCATGTTTGAAAAATGCTTAATTTTTCAAATCTATTTATTCATGTAGCTAATTATTGAATTTATATACGATTTAACTGCATTAATTTTAGCATATCTCAATAGATTTAACTATTTACTTAAATTATTCTCTTCGTTTCAGCTTCTTTAAAGAAAACTGGTTTAAATTATCTATTCTATTAAAATCTAAATACGTCTGTTTGTTTGTGGCATCATCTCCTCCGGAACGGCGGGAAATTGAGTTGTTTCGAGAAAGGTACCCCCCCCCCTCTGGGATTCCAAAAATTTGTCCGAAGCGATTTCGACCCTTCTCAGCCTCTTACGAATTTAATCAATTGAGATATCAATAAAAAAAAACTTTGAAAACGCTAATTTTCGCACTCATTTTTCCGAGTGGTATCAGTTTCGCGCGCTGGAGATAAAAATCTGCTTTATTTCGAAAAGTATTGCCAATACTCGCTTTGAAATCGCAGAGTTAATTAATCAAAACTTGTTTTACAAAATATGAAATAAAATTAGCATTTCCATATATTAAACATATTATTATCATACGAAGGTTACTATTTATATTTCTTTCCTTGACAACTTAAAGTGCTGATAAGCGACCACAGACGATTCCAATCGAAAGTTTGATATTTTTAATCGTAACGTAGTCTGAAAGTTTTGTCATTTTAGCGTGATTTGTGTCATTAACAGCAAACTGAAAAATTGACGTCGGGCAAAAAATGGAATTGACTCGTGAACATTTTCGTGCGATTATTTTTCATAATTTTCGACTTGGATTATCAATACAAGAGTGCTTCGATGAACTTAATTCTGCATACAGCGATAAAGCACCATCCTACAGCACTGTAATAAACTGCAATATCGAATTCAATTGCGGTCGACGTACGCTCCAGGACGAATTCCGTGAAAGTCGTCCAAAATCGGTTGTTGTAATAATATCGATGTTTTGCGTGAATTGACAAAGCAAGATTCGTCATGTGAAATACCGTGAGATTGGGGCATCTTTGGTCATTAGTATGACAAGCATCAATAAGATATTGCATGAGAATTAGACCGTAAAAAAGATTTCTTCTCGTTGGATCCCGCATAATCTCACAAACGCTCAAAAGAAGGCTCGTGTCCATTGCTACAAGGAAATGTTGGAAAAATAAGTTCAAAATGCATCAAAAGCTCTGTGTAACATCTACACTGATGAAATCTATGCATATGAGCTCGAAACAAAACAGCAGTTCACTGTATGGCCAAAACGAGCTAAATCCAACATCGATGAAGCACATCGAAGGAAATGGCTGCATGTTTCTTCGCATTACCGGTCACGTGGCAACAGTGGCATTGGAGCAACATAATACAGTCAATTCCGAATGGTGCGCGACCCTTGATTTGCCAGAAGTCATCGGAGAAACTCAAAAAAAAAAAAAAAAAAAAAAAAAGCAGAAAAGGCAAATCATTCTTCATCATGACAATGAGAGCTCTCACGCATCGTCTCAAACAAAGGAATTTTTGACGGGCCAAAACATTAAACTGATGGATCATCAGCTATACAACCCCGATTTGGAACCCAATGACGTTTTGCTATTTCCACACATCAAAAAATAAATTACGTGGTCAGCGATTTGCGACACCCAAAGAAGCGGTTGCTTATTTCAAAATGCATGTTATTACCTCAATCGGTGGGGAAAAGTGCTTAAAATTGATTCAAACGCATACAAAAGTGTATTGATCTTCATGGAGAATGTTTTGAAAACAATGAGACTAATTTCGATTATGAAATGTTTTTTCATTATTAGGCCAGAAAAATATATAGCAACCCTCGTATACGGTCATATTCTGACATTCAAGAAAGTGTACCCAGCTTTGTTTTTCTTTTGCAGTTGGGACAATGAACACAGTTGCGCATGCACAATCTGATCTCTCTGTTTGTTTAGTATGAAGTTGACTAACGTCTAGTTTTTTTCCCGATGAATTTCGTGGGCTTGTTCTGATGACGTCAAACAAGTGAGGCCAGTCACAACGACAACAAAATATTGCCAACTATAAAGAAAGTATGCAAGAAACTGCAGTAAACTTAAGATGCCAAACTAATGAAAAATAAATAAACATACATCAATATAAAATCAAAAAGCTAATAAAAATAGATCGTGAATGAATATTTACATAAATTTCTTCTTGCACAATTTCGTTAATTCCTGTTAAAGATGCACAAAAACATTCGAAATATTGAAAATATTTAAAACTATTTTAAATGTCCAACATATATTTCAAATTTCGAATTCCCTTTGAAAGTCCAGGAAATTTCAAGCTTTAATGGCCTTAACTCCCATCTTAGCCAGCAATTCCACAGTTTATTTTCACCTATTTCCCCACATCTGTCAAATTTCCCAATCAAAATTAATATGGATTGGTTTATGCATATGGATTGGTTTTAATATGGATTGGTTTATGCATTGGATAAGCTTCTTTAATTCTTGCATTCTCTTTACAGTAGACGAAATCCTTTTCAAGTTATTGGGTCCTTACATAAACATATTTCTTTTTGTCATTAAAAGTAATCCGATTTCGTTTGCGAAATGTTTCAATGATATATAAAATTCCCATCTTTATTCAAAGAACAGCATTCTGAGGAAATTACCGAGGGCTTTTATCTTTATGGGAGAATTTTGTTGCAGTATTGTTTATTTTATCGCTTTAAAATCATATTTAATATTTCTCGCTTAAATTAAGAATGCCTTTGTTTATTAAGCTTCCTAATTTATGTTTGCTTGATTTTAAAGGTAATTTTACTGACAAATGTTACTTAATTGAATGGCATTTAACAATGTAGAATTTTTGGCGTAATTAAAATTAAATGTATAATCTAAATACAAAATTTAAACTCTCCTTTTAACATACTATTGCCGCATAGTATTATGAGATATAACTTCAATTAATGTGTAGTTTATTTAACTAAATTAATTAAATAGGAACTTCTGGGGATTTAAAGATGGGCAAAAGTAGTGAAACACATTTAAAAACAGTATTAATAAATTACTTTGCACATCTATATTTCTACGCCTTTACATATACAGGCTCTCCGAAAACGAATAATTATATTTTACGAAATTTTTCCCATGTTTGTATTATGTAAACTAAATTGAAATTGTTCATAATGCTGTACGAATATGAATGTGGGCTTGATGTGTATGAAGCCACATTCTATATAAATGGTTCTATAGATCGTTACAGTGCCAAACTTGAGACTCTGGAAATCCGCTTGCATCCCATGAACACATTCGGTATTCTAGAAAGGTCAGTGTCTGGTACGGCTTAACGAGTAACAAAAATTTTTACTTCCTTGTACGAAGTAAAGGAAGTATTATAATCACGAAAAATTCCGGGTATCCAATTTCAACGAAAATATCTACTTTGACCGCTATTGAACGCATTATAACCACGTTTTTGCGTGACATCTGTACGTAAGGACAGAATAAAGGACGCCTTTTCCCCAAAAAGAATTATAAAACTGATTTAAACTGGATTCAGAAGAAATTTTTTCGTGGAGTCTGTCGAACGTATGAATCTTGCAAAAATCATAGAGTAGCCTCACTACGTTCAAATTTTGTATATAGGACTGCTATAATATGTCGTTGTGCATCGCCTTCTTTGATTGAAATCGGCTGCTCCAAAAGTTTATATATATATATAAATTTTTTGCTTTCCAGCGAAAGAAGATAGAATCTTGAACTTTACACCAGAAACACCAGAAATACAACCAAAGAATCATGGTGGGACGCTACCAATGCAGACAGAAGGCAATAAACTAAAAAATACTAATCCTAAACTTTATTTTGAGTGTTCAGATAGTTTCCGAATTTTTCAATTTTTTTCATTAAGATGTTTTATTTGTGGTGCTGAAGGAAGTATTGTAATCACAAAAAATTCCGGGTACCATATTTCAAAGAAAATATCCATTTTCACCGCTATCGAATGCAATTTAACGATGTTTTTGTGTGACATCTGTACATAAGGACAGTATAAAGGCTGTCTATGCCGGAACGAATTACAAAACTGATTTAAAATGGATTCAGAAGAGATTATTTCGGTGACGTCCGTACATAAGTATATAAGTATGTGAATATCTCGCGTAACCCGAATAAAGAGTAGCCTCAGAACATTAAAATTTGTAATATAAGACTACTATAACATGTAGTTGTGAACCTTCCATTTTGGTCGCAATCGGCGGCACCAAAAGTTCATAAATGTGTGTACATAAATATATATATGTATACATATACCCACTCTGTTACTCGGCTCCGTAAACTCATTTTCTTTTATTCTTATATGTTGGTAAATTATGCATTTTTTTGCTTTAAAAATGATTGAATTGTGTTGTTCTTATCTTCCGGTTAACGGTTTTATGTCTGCATGTTATAGTTGTAGAATTATCAACAATTTAAAAGTTGTTTAATTGCGGCTAAGCCTAATTCTTTTTATCATAGCAGCCATATTTGTTTACATTTGAAATTTAACAGGATAGTAATGAAGTCTTTCTGCACCTTCAGTGTCTTTTTGCCGAGTGGGACCGAAAGGAAATTTTTAGTTTCGTGCACCGAAAGATATGCCTTCATGCCCTCTAGCCGATTGCGTAGAAACTAATTTTAATGGCAAAAATTGTTTTTTTAAATTACTTTAACTCTAGTTGGTGTTTTATGTTTTTCTATAGCTTTTAAATTTTTATGGAAATATTTTGAGCCTTTATGTATTTTTGCCTTGCCGCAAAATGAGAATTGAATTAGTTGAATGA
This sequence comes from Stegodyphus dumicola, assembly GCF_044657685.1. Lineage (NCBI taxonomy): Eukaryota > Metazoa > Arthropoda > Arachnida > Araneae > Eresidae > Stegodyphus > Stegodyphus dumicola. The sequence goes on from NC_140768.1 coordinate 293,245,538, forward strand.
GAAATGTATATCTAATGAAATTCGAGAAAATAAGTTTAAATGAAATGCAGGAAAATATGCGTATAATTTAATATTCCGTATAAGGAATTCATGTGGTGTGCATATCCTCTTTTTCCATCTTAGTTTTACAGCACTTACTTGATATTCAACTGAACTGAAACAACTGATTTCGACTAGCGTATGAAATTTAAAAGAATAATTGTAATTCGTAGTAACACGTTAACCTACAAAATGAAAGATGTGTCGAAACAAATTACAGATATCCTGAAGAATTGATTTTCATTAAAAGCTTTCATTATTAACCTAAAGCAGCGTGAGTGCACAAGGGCTATTATTCTCGAAAACATTTTACATCAAATCATTATAAACGGCTGTATCACTATTAAACTGTTGTCACCAAAAAGTATCGCTCTGTATATTATTCAAAGAAATTAAATAATGATTAATCTGCATGAATGTATGTATGTTTCTCGAAATGTGAAAATAACAGCGGTATCTAAAGCAATCCAGTTTTGAATAATTTCCACCCAACATGTGCCCCTGGAAGCCCGAATCTTCAATTTTGAATTCGTTTTAATATCTATTTCGTATTTTGTAAACTTTAACGAATTTAATTGAGAAACTCAACGATTTTAAAGCGAGCAGTAGCAACACACTGTACGGAATAAATTATTTTTTTTCTCCAGCGCTCGAGACTGTCTATCAGAAATTCTAAAGATACGCTGTTTTTAAATAATTTTAGCCCAAATGCTTTTGAAATGTGTAGTTATGCGTAGATGAAAAAACGTCAATTTGGTCTTTATTTAAATTCTGAAGACTTTCAAAATTTTGTTAGCTTAATTTTTTTTTATTATGAGATAATTTTTTAACAGTACCTTAACAGTAAACAGTACTTTACTTAAATTCAACTCCTAAATTAATAGCGTTTTCTTATCTCTAAAGTTCTTACTTTATATTCTCTAAATATAATATTATTCATTGTTAGTTATTTTGTTAGGAATTGGTTGAAAATTTGATTTAATTTTTACATTTATCTAATGTTTGTAATTTTTATTGAATGCAATGATTTCAATTATATACGGACGTTCTTTTAATACTGTTTTGGTTGAGTCGTATTTTTTTTTTTTTTTTTGTACTGTAACCAATCTTTTAACATAAACTATTAGACTATAAAAACAAGGCTGCCCTCTGGTGAGTAGCCAGAGAAGTACTTCAGTAAAAGCCAAGTGTTCCACTTAATGGGTTGTACCAGACTCTTGCTCAACCAATCTTTTAACATAAACTGTTGGACTGACTGTGACAACAAGACTGCCCTCTGGTGAGTAGCCAGATAAGTACTTCAGTAAAGGTCAAGTGTCCCACTTGATAGGCTGTACCAGACTCTTGCTCTAATTTTCTTAAAGTTAAATGTAATGTTCGTGTGTAACTTAAGCTTGTTAATAAATACTTGTTACACTATACACTATTACTTCTATGATCCTATCTAAAAACGACTCCCCTCACAGTATACTTTTTTCTGTCTTCTCGTTGCGTAATGCATATGGTAGAAACGTAAAGGAATATACAGATGAACAGATTTGGATGAAATGTAAAAATTGAAATCAGATATATCAAGGCATGAGGAATTCGATGAAACATCACATTTAATAATGAATTTGATTTCAAGTCTTAATTTTTTATCTAAATATTTGTATTTATTTATATTAATTGCAGCAGCAAAAGGCACGCTTTCTCTTTTTTATTCTGTCTTTTGTGACTGATTTAGAATTATACACATACAAGAAATGCAAAGTAACGCTTCGACATAGATGAGAAAAATCTTAAAAACCCCACTGATGGACTCGGGATATAACCATCATTGTGTCACTAGATTAGACACTCGACATCTCAAAAGCGTGGCGTATAAAGACCACGATTATGGCCTTTATATGCCACGATTATCGTGTAGGGCATCTCAAAATGTAGCATATATGTATATAAAATGTGGCATCTCAAAATGTGGATGTCTCATTTTCTGTGTCAGAGCAATAAGCTTGTGGATGTAGCTACCTTATTATTAAAATAAATTGTGATCAATTTAGTTTTAAAATTCCAGCAGAAATTGTTCTTGATACTTCTGCCGCAAAATTTATTATTCATTATGTCACAACAGAATTAGAATTAATATCCTGGTTTATTTCTTCCGTGTATTTTCACTAGATTTACTCTTTTGTTTGTTGAAAAAAGGAAAATAATGAGTGCCTTAGTACTTCAAATAATTTATGCAGATGAAAGCAGTTTAGTTCGTGGATTTAACGTCAAGTAGAGTATTTCGTAATTTATTTTAGCACTATATTTTGTTGCTTTTAAAATGATGAGAAATTAAATATTTAAGAGGGTCATAAACGTAAAAATGTTATTATACACAAATGCACAAAATAAAAAATCTGAATTTTCTAATCTTCAGGATAAAACTGATCACGAGTAAAAAATAAAAGAATATCTTGATACTCATTTCTCGTTTGTGTTTTCAGAAAATTTATTTTTTGGCGGGGAAAAAATTAATTTCGCATAGTGCATTGCAATTCCAATTCAAAATCTAGTACAATTTCTATCCGTTCAACAGTACTTTACTTTTAAATTTATTTCCTTTTCACTTCAAGCAATCATATTTCCGATTTTAGTTTTCCAGAATTTTATTTCGCAGTTTAAAAAAGGATTAAATAATCATTTTTATCCTTTTTTACTTTCTGTTTGATTCAATTTTACTTTCATCACATTCTCACGATTTCCCTTTAAATTTCCCCACCCCTCACCATTTTAAAAAAGGAATTAGCTTCTTAATATTTATTTCGAAGCTGAAAAGCAAGACAAGACCTTCTTAAGGGGATGCGTGGGAAGACTGTAATCTTATTCTAAAAATTGGCTAAATATGGAGTCTAAATAAAACATTCTGTCTATGTGCACTGTTCAGAATACGAGAAGTCTTGAAATTTTGGGGGCATTTAAGTCCTTAATATCAAGAATGCTACGAATATGTACATGAAAGGATAATCCAAAGAAAGAACGAAACCATTAAACATTTATTAGGTTACAAAGTGAGCTTAATCTAATATACTAAGTCGAAATCTAGCCAATTTAGACTGCTGGTTAAATTGTAATCCCGTCTGTAACTTTCAACGCCAAAACACAAACTTAATATAACAATGTAAATCTATTTCGAGATTTATTTAAACACCAGCTTCAAGTTGCGAAAAATGAAACAATTTAAAGAATTTCTGCTTACAGACAGAGACAACAATGATCTGAATAATTTACACTTCTAACAACCTGACTCCTACCTCATGACAAAAAATTAATTCTTTATAACACACTCGCCAACTTGTAGCAACCGCACTAAAACCAGGCAGTGAAAAAGAGTTTCGCCAATGGCAGGTTGAAGTTGCTAACTCTCTCTTTGAAATTCGCTGTCCGTTATTTGAACTCACTTCATTACATATTATAGTACAAAAAGGAAATAGTTTGAAGTGCAGGAAAGCTTTCATGCAAGATTAACACAAGTAAAAAAATAGCTGCATATTACTTAAATCATCACGAATATTTTCCTTGTTAGTGATCTGAAATGTATTATTTTAGTAAAATCATGTTTGTAAATTTGCATGTCCCCTCACGAAGGAGTTTAGATGGAGAAAATCAAGCTTTTTATCAAAGAAATTAGTAAGTAGTTGGTTAGTCTGTTTGGTTGTATCGTGGCACAAAACCTATAATTAGGTGTACAAGACTGAGCTTACCGTTTTCAACAGCCTTGGATACCATACATAGGATATAAGTTATTTTCTCCCTCCTTCCAGCATGTCTTCGTGGTGTAACAGTAGCATACTGGACACATATTCGACAGGTCCCAAGGTTTGAGTTCCGGAGAGGACATTCCATCTCCTGCCTCAAAAACCCTAAAGACTCTACAAGTAGTGCCCGAACAAAAAGGTGGTGAACGATAATTCGTCACCGACAGGATTTGGTAAACGGGTTCCTTCATCCCCAACCGGTCTTTAAAAGGGAGAGTATATGTTAGGTATTTTCTTCCTCTTTTCCACGGGCTTTCGCGGTATAACAGCAGCGTACTGGACGCGTATTCGAGAGGTCCAGTGTTCGAACTCCGGGAGAGCAGCGCTCATTTTTTTACGTTTTCTGCTACAAAATAACTTAATGACTCTACAAAGTTTAATTTGCAATAGCTTCGTAACGCTTTATTTTAATTTATGCATTTCCTCTTTCCTTCTAAAAATAGCAATTGCTTATAATAAATCTCTCTAAACTGTGTCATTTTAAAATTAATGGCCATCAGATACCTCTTACTTAACGCTGATACGCTGGTGACGTAGACGGTTTTCAAAACTGAAATTCAGCCCGTCAAAAATACTTTTTCAGCGTAGGTAATCAAATAATTTCGAAATCAAAAATAAATCGTTGACAATTGTGATTTCGTTTCAAACATCTCATACTTTGTCTCCTGCTCCAAAATTTATTTTGACCTCTTCCACCCCAATTTTGAGGGAAAGCACGCCGGAGAGGGGTCCAAGGTTATCCTACCCCTCCTCCTCTTTCACCAAATCACACGAGAGGAACTTTCGGCTCACAGTATATTTAGAGCGCTCCTGTTAGCATTTAATTAGTTCCTTTATTAAAAACACATTCCGTCAAACATTAATTGTTAAATACTTGCTTTATTCAGAAACATTACCGTCAACATTACTGCTCAAAAACTTACAGTTCAAAAAATATTATCGTTCTGAAAAAAACCTGTTGTTGCCAATCGGGAAAATACATTTTAAATAAAATTAATACGTTGCGTTTACATTCGGGCATCCTGACTTAGTTACGACCTCGGAACATTAAGAACTTATATTTAAAAAAATTAAATCTGTAATATTAATGTTTATAGTTCGAAAGTCTTTAGCTGTCATATAGATTCACCGTCGTTTTCTATTCTTTTTCCGTGTCCTAGTTTTAGTAATATGCGGCGTGTTGTTATCGTTATCCTCAGTAACACTAATGTCATTAATTCAGAAGTCAAACAACAAAAATCAGCGTTATACCTACAAAATTTTCACAGGACTAGTTTCGATGGTTTTACCGAACCATCATCTTCAGCTGCAAAACCGCAAATCACTAATGTCAAACTAATGTCATCACCATCATCATCGTCTTCTTCTGATTCAGCTTGACACTGCCATGACTTTAATTGGCTCACATGAGCTGTCGTACTAAAGAAATGTCCTTTCACCTTCTCTTCTAATTGAGTCACTCTATAGGTATCACTTGGTAAAACTTCTGTAACTACCAAAGGTCCTCGATACTTTTGTTGTGTTTTGGTTGATTCTCCAGTTGATTTAGGTACTCTTCTCATAACTACTATTTCTCCTCGTTCGAATGTTAAAGAATTATTTTTCTTCTTGTCATAATTTGCTTTCATTTTCATCTGCATATCTTCAATTCTCTTTCTAGCTTCATTCTGTAAGATTACTGGATTCTCCCATTCGTCTGCGTCTTCATCTGTAATCATCCTCATCAATCCGTCGTTAAATTTTGGTGAATAACCGTGAAGCATTTCGAAAGGAGTTTTATTTGTAGTCTTATTTATCATATTGTTTAAATTTCTTTCGCATTCCTTAATCTTTTTGTCCCAGTCTCTCTGATTCGGATTTTCCATACTCGTTTTAATCGTAGCCAAAATTGTTCGATTTGCTCTTTCCACCATTCCATTACCACTTGGATGTTGAGTTGAATTGAGTGTATGACTGATTCCATTATTTTGGCAGTACTCTCGAAATTCCTTCGCTGTGAAACATGTTCCTCTATCGATGACAATTTTTTCTGGTAACCCAAAATCATCTACAAAACTCTTCAATACAACTAACACATACTTGGTTGCAGTACTTTTCATAGGATATAAGCGTGTAAATCTCGTAAAATTATCAGTTATTGCAAATAATTCTGTATTTCCTCTTGAACTTTTTACGAATGGTCCTAAATGATCTATATGTATAATTGCAAAAGGTCTTCTACCAGGTCTAATTGGATGCAGTACTCCTTGTTTCTTACCACTAGGCATTTTATTTACTAGGCATTCGAAACACATCGAAATGTGACGCATAACATATCGTTTCATTCCTTTAAACCAGTATGATTCCTTGATTTTGGCAACAGTTCTGTCTGCTGAAAAATGTCCCAAAAGATCGTGAAATTTTACTACAATACCTTTACTCATCGATTTAGGTATGACATATAACAATTTCTCCTTTTCCTGATCTTCCACTTTAGGAAACAATCGATTATTCTTCAAGACGTAATTTTCAGTTACATATTTCTCTGCATTCGTTCTATCATTTATCTTTTTCTTTAAAATGTCTATTAATTTGCGTAATTCTGGATCTGAATGCTGAATCATAAGAATTTGTTCGTCTATCGTTAGCGTTAAACAAACTTCCAAGTTGTTTTCAATTATAGAGTCTAAAGTTTCTTCTGGCTGATCAACTGGCGATCGGCTCAATGCATCTATGTGACTCATTCTTTTGCCTTGCCTGTTCTTTATTTCAAGATTGTATTCCTGGATCAGATTACTCCACCTTGCTATCTGAGGATTTGAAGTTTTCTTCGCGTTTAAATAAACTAAAGCTTGGCAGTCTGTAATTACCGTAAATCGGATCCCAATTAAAAATTGTCGAAGTCGTGTCAAAGTCCAAACTATAGCCATTAATTCTAATTTGCTTGAATGATAATTCTTTTCTGTTTCTGTTGTCCCTTTACTTACACAATAAACTAAATGCCACTTTCTATCTTCACCTTTTTGCAACAGCATTCCTGCCAGCCCTTTGTTGCTCGCGTCTGTGTGCACTTCAGTCTCTGCTTCGGGATTATATAATGCTAGTATTGGTTCATTAGTTAAATGATCCTTTAAAGTACTGAATGCTTCTTGCTGATCTTCGTTCCAACGAAATGTTACATCCTTCCTCGTCAGTCTCGTTAGCGGCTCAGCTTTCTCTGCGTATTTCGGTACAAACCTTCTAAAGAAACTTGTAAGACCTAAAAATTGTTTAACTTCATGTTCATTGGTTGGTTTAGGAAAGTTTAATATGGCTGGTACTTTTCTTGGTCCAGGTTGCATACCATTTGATTTTATTAGAAATCCCAAATACTCAACTTCATCTTTTCCAAATTCGCATTTTGTCAGTTTCAATGTCAGCATTGCTTCTCTCAATCTATCAAACACTTTCCTAAGTTTTTCCATCATTTCTTCCCAAGATTTAGCCGGAATTAATATGTCGTCCAAATAGCACAATACTTCTTTATTAAGCAATGGACCTAAAACTTGATTCATAAGTCTCTGAAATTCTGCAGGTGCATTAGCTAACCCAAAGATCATACGTTCAAATTGACCAGTATCATCTGGAGTGATGAAAGCTGTTTTCAGTTTCGCTTCTTCAGTTAAAGGAATCTGCAAATATCCATGAGCTAAGTCCAATGTAGTGAAAACTTTACACTCACTAAGACATTCAAGAAGATCATCTATCCTAGGGAGTGGAAATTTATCTTTAACAGTTTGCGAATTCAACTTTCTATAATCTATCACTAATCGTAATTCACCTGTTTTTTTCTTTACGAGTAAAACTGGACTAGCATACGGAGATCTTGTTTCAGTAACAATTCCATGTTTCTTCCATTCATTTATTATCTTCTTTATAGAAGCACGCTCTTCGGCATTGGTTTTATACGACACCATGCAAATAGGCTTACTCCCTTCAATTTCTTTAATATCCATTTTTGTTAAGTTTGTACACCCTAATTCCTCCATATTTAATGCAAAACAATCTCGATACTCATTTATCAAATGTAAAACTTCCTGTTTTCTTTCTGACGTAGTATTATTATTAACTTTAATTTCTTCTAAAGTAATCGGTCTCCTAAACTTCTTAATTTCATTTATTATCAGTATTTCCTTTTGACTTGAATTTTCAGTTTTCTGATCTGAACTTGGTTCAACTAATTCTGCTACTTCCGCTCTACCGATACATTGATTCTCTTTCAAAATTAGTTTTCGATCGCTGTAGTTAGTGACTGGTATCACTGTTTCTCCCTGTATTACTTACAATAATGAGCCCAACTCATCTTCCGATCCACTTATTAAAACATAAACGTTATTTATTTCATCACTTTTAACTTTCACGAAATTAACCGTATTACTTTCGATTTGAGTTTCTTGGGAAGCCTTCAGTTTAATTCGCGGAGTGTTGCTATCATTTTGCAACTGTGAAAATGGACAGTCATTAGCATAGCGTATGTGCAAGGTATTACCTATCTTGGCGTATGCAATATGCGGTAAATCAATCCATGTTCGACCAACTAATAAGTCGCATGGTTGCGTTTCATCTCCTACAATTAGAACTGTAATGTCCTTTCCTTCCACATTATCAATCTCTAAGTTAACAGTTACTTTTCCCAATGTTCTAGCGGCTGGTTTATTCTGGTTCCAAAAGCCAAACAATTCCTCCACATCAGGTTTTACAATAAGATTCAGTCTCTTAGCCGCAGACTGTTTCAATAAACACGAACTAGAACCCGTATCTATGATTGCAGTAATTTCTTCCCCATTATTGATGCGAGCATACTTTAAATATACAGCTGGTGAAACACCTGAATTCTGGTCCACGGATAAATAATTTTTAACATTTGTCAAGTCTGGATTCTTAGACGTACACTTTTTAAAAGTATGACCCTTTTCATTACATTTCCTGCAAATAATTTCTTTTTTAGGCTGAGGGCAACCCGTCGCTATATGTCCATAATCATTACAATTGAAGCATTTCGGCTTACCCTTTTCATTGCGGATGCCAGAATTATATTCCCTTTTCATTTCGTCTGTTTTATAAAATTTATCTCTCAGATTGTATTTATTATCAAAACTGTTTTTAAAATCCACTTTGAAATTACCATCTGTCTGCATGGAATCTTTAACATTTCTTTGTCTTGAATACTGATTATAGGATCCTTCATAAAATTTAGAACCAGATTTGGGCTTAAAATTATGCCTAAATGTTTTATTTTCTACTTGAAGTACTTTTATCCCTGCCCGAATATTTTCATATTCATCTAGTTTTTCAGCCAACTCTTCGGGATTAATGAATTTAGACCAATCATCAATGAAATGGTCTCGGATAGCAGCCGGGACCCTCTTCTTTAATTGATCAGTAATAATAAGTTGTTTTAAAGAGTCAAAATCTGTTACATTTAATCCACTCTTCAAAATTATTCAAAATAATTTATTCAAAATAATTTTACATTTACATTAAGCCACTCTTCAAAATAATTTTTTAATTCAAACGTGAAGTCCTTCCACGTATTACGCAACGTTTTAATATGATCAACGAACTTTTGCCGAAACTGTTCAGGGCTTAACTTAAATTTTCTCAGTAGCAGTTGTTTAACGTGCTTATAGTTGTTAGCTTTCTCTTCTGATTCACGGGCAATTAATTGAGTTATTTCATAAGGCAATAGACCCAACAGCTGAGAAACCCAGTTTTGTTCTTCTAACCCAATACGTCGTGCCTGTCTCTCAAATAAAACTAAATAAAAACTTATATCACCTTCATTCAAATCATACTTATGCATTAATTTACTCATATCACAAATATTACTTCTACTAACATTAGAAGAAACAGAATCATTTACATTACTACTTCTGATTTCCGCTTCTATTTTCAATTTTTCAAGTTCAAAAGTTCTTTGCTTATCTCTTTCTATAATTTCCATTTCAAATGCTCTTTGCTTATCTTTTTCTATAATTTCCATTTCAAATGCTCTTTGCTTATCTTTTTCTAAAATTTCTAACTTTTCCCTGTCTAAACGATCATTTATAATTCTACTTAGCATTTGTTTAGTAAAGTCTTCGTTATAATTCTTACTATTCAAAATCATATCTCTTAAGCCTACAATTTTAATATCAGAAGGGACATCTACATCAAGTTCCAAAGCAAGTTCTTTTAAATCACATTTTTTGCCTCTTGCCAAATAAGCCATCTTAGACTTCAATTTTCAAATACTAATACAATAATTATACTTAAGTTCTTTCCGCTTAATACTTAGACATAACATAAACAGTTTATAAATTCACGTACCTTTCTACTTTCAGTTTTGGCGAGTTTCCACATTCAGTTTAGGCTTAGCGCGCGTTAAAGCAATACGTTGTTAAATCTAGATAATAATTCTAGTTTATCCCACTTCTGAAATGTTAGCATTTAATTAGTTCCTTTATTAAAAACACATTCCGTCAAACATTAATTGTTAAATACTTGCTTTATTCAGAAACATTACCGTCAACATTACTGCTCAAAAACTTACAGTTCAAAAAATATTATCGTTCTGAAAAAAACCTGTTGTTGCCAATCGGGAAAATACATTTTAAATAAAATTAATACGTTGCGTTTACATTCCCATGCCACAAAGACATACATTTACAAACAGCCATGCCTTCTCCGGGATTCATTACCTGATCTCTTGGGTACGGTAATCAGAATTACTAACCACTATCCCGTTTGGGCGACTGACAATATTTTAAATTTGTGTTGGATTATGTTACAGAATTTTTAAAAGAGTGTTATAGGAATCTTGTAAATTGCTTAGGAAGATCCTGGCACATACCTTGCTAATATCTGTCAGCCTTGGAAATAAAGCTTGCAGTCAAATTTTTAATATATGGCAAATTCCGCTTAACGATATTTTTTAACGTTTTAGATGTGATGTTATGTGACCCAAAAAACATTCTGAAAAAGATTACTTGTGCGCAGTTTATAGTAGCAAGATGTAAAGTTGATAGTACTTGCTTGTAAAACATTTACTTGTAACTCCAATAAATACAAATTTCCTTAATTCAAATCTAAGTGTACTTCCTTAGCGAAATAGAATAACACCATTTTTAAAGTTTAACAAGAATGAAAAGTTCTGAAAGCAAAAATAATGGTAACGATTTTTCTTCATAAAGATAACGAAAAAGTAAGAACGTCACTAAGTTTGACATTTCGCTTCTGATTTTCGATAATATCTGATAAAATCTGAGGGTCTGTATTGACAAAAAATAAATGTTGGAAAAAAAGAAAGAAAGAAAAAAGAAACCTCTTAATACATGTAGCAAAAAATATTTTCCTTTGTATTTAGAAAAAAATCGACTTTCTTCTTTCCACTCCAACCGAATTTTCCTAGAATACTGTATATTTTTACTTTAAAAGTCATTTACTCATTATTTGTTATAAATTGAAAATTTATGAGCATTTAAATATAAAAGTAATTAATTTTAATTTAGAAATACAGTGGTGGACAATTGCTAAGGACAGATTACAAGCGGTCATATAAAGTGTGGTTGGGTTCCAAATGAAATAAAATAATGCCAGACATAACAATAAAGATAATTTATCATGGTTTGAAATAGAGAAGGCATTCAAAATTATTGCTGTTCTCAGGTGTTTTGGCGTAAGATGTCAATATGGGATATGGCCACCGTGGAGGGCAATGGAAGATTCTACACGTCGTGTCATGCTTTTCACATCGTCCAATTGCTGTTGGAGTAATTTATCTCCTTATTCTGTCAGTGCACGGATGAGGATGTCTTTGCATATTGAAGGGCACTGTCGACCAGCAAGTCTCCTCCCGAAAGCAGCACAAACAGTTTTTCATTCGAATTTAGGTCTGGAAATCGTGCTGGCCATACGAGGCATTGAACATCCTCGCTCTCTAAACACTCCTGCACAACGGCTGTTCGAAGTCATGTTGCCTTGTCGTCCATGAAAACAAATTTATCACCGACAGCACCACGGAACATGAGGCAGCAGAACATCATTAATGTATCGATGGCCAGTTTTAGTCCCAGTTGGAAGCATACACAGCGACGAACAGCCGTTGATCATGAGCTCAGCCCATACCATGACACTACATGCAAATTATTGGTTCTTTTTCTATATGTTTGTCGGTTCATATGCAGTAGCACTGTCACGCCAGATCAACTGGCTTCTACAATCTGATGATTGAGTGAACCTACTGTCATCTGAGAACAGTACACAGGCCCAGTGGTCTTTCCTCGAATTGAGATATTGACGATACCCCTGCAAACGAGCGGAACGATGACGTCTGGACAATGGAATTCACACAACAGGACGACAAGCGTATAGTTCTCCTTGATGCAAAAGTCTGGCTACAGTTTTTCGGGAGATTCTCTTGCCAGTGGCAGCAAGAAACTGATATGCCTCCTCAGTAGCTGTGCTGCGCCGGTTCTTTTTTGTCGATAACATTATGTACCCATCTTCTGCTGGCTCTTACTGTAAACACGACCTTCCTCATGACGTTTGCTAGACATTCCATTTGTTTGAAAATATTTCCAAAGCCTTGAAACCACACTGCGGCTGATGTTGAAACCCTTAGCAACATCTGTTATTCTTCGCCGTTCTTCAGTCTTGTCAATAATACCACTACGCGTAAAATCATGCAAGCGATATCGGGAAGACATATCGAAAGGTGCAAGTTCGTGAAAATAATTCGTCCCCCTTAAATTTTATTTTCGAACAACAACGGTCAATAGTAGCTAAATCCTTTATATCTCTTATCAGGGCTATCATGTGACGAAAAACTACGGCAAACCAAAATTTTCTTATTCATAAACTCGTCTTGCTGTATCTATCGTTGCTATTATCATCTGTCCTTTGCAATTGTCCACCAGTGTATAATGTCAAATAAAATGGTTCTATTATTTTATACCGATTTGCCTCACAATATGCTGTCATACAAGTTTCACCGCTCAATAACATATAAAACATTTATTCTTTTTAATTAATTAGTTTGAATTTATACATCAGTTAAGCTGATAAATAATTAGTTAATGAATTTCAAAAATAAAACTTTAAGTTTGTGAATTGAGCAATGAAATAGATTGTACAAAGAATTATAAATAGTTTCAAACAAACGTAAAATCTTATTTCCCATGCATACTACGGAGACACGATAATTTCCTTTAAATAATTAAATTTTAACCCACTTAAACTAATAGAATACAATTTTCATTCCCGTATTCCTTACAGTATTAAATTGAATACAGCCTTAAAAACGCTTCATTATAGTTTGAAAATATAATCCCAGTTTCTGAAATGCTTGCTACGGAATTAAAGTTTTAATCGTGCAAGGCAGTCGAGTATTCCATCAATGTAAGCATTTCAAGAACAAGTTATTAAAATTTTATTTAAGTTTTTCCTCCTTTCTTAGCTAACTGCTTATTATTAATGATTTCTTAAATTCTTTGCGTTGCATGAAGAAATTTATTCTTATCAACAGAACTCAGGAATTTTCCTCAGCGATATTCTTACAAGTGTTCACAATATCAGGCATTATAATCAGTAGTTATACTTCAAACTACAAAAAAAAAAAAAAAAAAAAAAAAAAAGGTTAAATACAACGCAATGCAAAGCGCATCTAAAGAGAGAGCCAACTCTGATATCTCAGTTCAAGAGGAACTAAACAACTCGCAACAATAGTAACTAAGCAACTGGACTCAGATGCTCTCTCTCCGGCCATTTATAGTTTTTAACCAGTCTCGAGAAATTTTTAGTACTTTCGCTTCTCGAGATTTCTGAAAGCAATAAGAGGATGTAATTACGGTTATAGCTAACATATTGGTCAATTACATTTATTCAATTTCAATACAAATTACAGAGATAGCCATTTACTGAATGTTAAATGCACGTGCAACTTGTATTCTTACTTTCCAGCAAAGCTTCCTCTTAAAATTTGTCTCTCCCGCTTTGCACGGAATTAAATCATTTTACCTGTAATTCTACTAAAATTAACTATCTAAATACAAAATTCGTAACAATATTGTTGCATATTATTAAGAACTGCGTTCATAACCATTCTAGATGAGTAGGAAGGAAGAAACTTTATACCATAAATAAAGTCCATATCGCAGATATTAAAAATCTGATGTGCACACCACATGACTTCCTTGTACAGAATATTAAATTATACGCATTTTTTTCTTGAATTTCATTTAAACTTATTGGACTGAATTAAATCTACTTCGCCGACACCACATAAAACACAATAGAATAAATGCATTCTTTAAATCTCGCTCTATTTGTTTACCATAGCTACACTCTGGCGCTAGGTTCACTTAACAGTATTATATTTCGTTCATATTGTAACTCAGAATGCACAAAATTTATATCATTTAAAGAATTATCTAATCGTTGCCACATGTTCTATTCAAATACTAGAACAATGTATAAAGCTAGAACGATGTATAAAAGAAATTAAGAAAACAAAACAAAAAAGAAACAGTTTTTCACTGACTATTGAGTATTTCTCATTCAATTAATTCAGTTCTCACTTCGCGACAAGGCAAAAATACATAAAAACTCAAAATATATGTATTAAAAATTACAAAGTAAATCTTAAACACATATTTCCTCGAAAAAATTCCAGAGAGGATTAAGCATAATTTAATTGGCAATAATAAATGAAGGTGTTATCTTTGTTGTTGCAAAGCTAAGTTTCTCGTAACAAATCCACTAGTCTGCTGTTTCAAGTGTAAACAAGCAATGGCCGCCATGAAAAAATTTATTAGGCTTAGCGGGACTTAAACAACTTTAAAACTGTCGATAATTCTAAAAATATTGCATACAGATTTACTAAAGGCATACAAATTTTAACCGAAAGATAAGAACAACATAATTTAATCATTATTAAAGCAAAAAATGTACAATTTACAAGCATATAAGAGTAAAGAAACTTAGATCACTGAACCGGTAACAGAGTGGATATATATATAAATATATTCATATACACTTGGTGAGGCCGATTGCAACCAAAATACGAGGTGCACATCTACATGTTATATCAGTCCTATATACAAAATTTCAACGTTCTGAGACAACTTGTTTTTAAGTTATGTGAGAAACGTATGTACAGGCGCTACGAAAAATTCTCTTCAGAATTCATTTTAAAGCAGTTTTATAATTTTTTTGGAGGAAAGAATATTTTATTCTGTCCTTACGTACAGATATCACGCAGAAAAATCGTTAAATTGCATTCGATAGCGGTCAAACTGGACACTTTCATTGAAATATGCTGCTTGAAACTTTTCGCGATTACGATATTACCTTTTTACTTCGTACAAGGAAGTAAAAACGGTACAGTACACTTACACGTAGCAATCAAGTAAAAGAAGCTTATTACGGTGGCCAATGGGAAGTGGAAACTTATCTTACTCACAATTCCAACGAAAATTATGTGCATATATAGGACTGGACAAACTCTTCTGAAAGCTTCGAGAAAAAACACTCTTTGGCATTCAGAAATTTTTTTTTTTTTTTTTTTTTTTTTTTTTTTTTTTGAAATTTGGTGCATAAGCGTCAAATGTCGACAATGGTGACAAACATTGTGATCATAACCCGTCAGTGCACTTTGTTATTATCTCTTCTAATTCAGTTATTTTTACAGATAAAAAATAATTCGATTAAGAATTACGAAATCTACAACATGATTCAGGAGTTATTGGAGGAATTAAAGCAACGAGAGTCATCGCCAAATGTCGTCGTAACTCAAAAATGATACAGGAAATAAACCTATACAAATGTAAGTTGCCACAAATTATATTTAAAAAAATCTGATGTGTACACCACGATTTTCTTGTACATAATATTAAATTATACGCATTTTTTCCTGCATTTCATTTAAACGTATTTCAGTAGAGATGTATTTCTCCTTCAATTAATTCAGTTCTCACTTCGCGACAAGGCAAAAATACGTAAAAACTCAAAATAACTTTTATTAAAAATTAAAAATATAAAACATATAAAACATAAATACAGTTAAAACAATTTAAAGACCAACTTTTACAATCAAAATTGCAGTTTCTACGCAAAAACAAGCAATTCAGCCAGCGGGCTAAAAGGCAGATTCTTCGGTTACACAAACCTGAAAGTTTATATTTGGTTTTACTCTGCAAAAAGACACTGAAGGCGTAGAAACTGATTAAATTTATAAATTAATTAAATTTAATAACTTAAATGTTAATTCCAGAATCAATTAAGGATGATTTAATTAGCAATAATAAAAAAGACGTTATTTTTGTTTTTGCGAAACATAGTTTTTCTAGATTGGCAACAAATCCATTATTCTGCTGACTTTCAAATGTAAACAAATATGGCTGCTACGATAAACAAAAATTAGGCTTAGCCGTACTTAAACAACTTTCAAATTCTTGATAATTCTATCATTATTGCATACAGGTTAACTAAAGGCGTAAAAACCTTAACCGGAAGTAAGAACAATATAACTGAATCATTTTCAAAGCAAAAAATGCCCAATTTACCAAAATATAACAATTAAAACTGGACTAACGGAGGGGAGTAACAGATTGGGTATATTTATATATTTTTGGTGCCACCAATTGGAACCAAAAAGGGAAGTGCACAATTGCATATTATAGCAATCCCGTATACAAAATTTCAACGTTCTGAGGCTCCTCGTTTTTGAGTTAAGCGAGATACACACATACATACCTGCATACGTGCATATGCACGGACACCGCGAAAAAAAATCTAAATCCTTTTTAAGTCAATTTTGTAATTATTTTGGGGAAAAAGAGTTCTTTATTCTGTCCTTACGTACAGATTCCAATTTAAAACATCGTTAAATTTCATTCAATAGGAAGTCAAAGTAGACATTTTCGTTGAAATATGGAACCCGGAATTTTTCGTGATTGCAATACTTTCCTTACTTCGTACAAGGAAGTAAAAAATACCTAATAAGAGTTTTACGTAAAGTGTACGAATACACAAATCAATAAATAAAAGTAACACATGCTTTGCAAACATTCAAAAAACCTAAATAAAATCATGAGGGCATCAATAGTTGTATAAATTTAAAATAATATTCTGAATAACGAGCGTAAGAAAATTATGATCTACAGATTTAAATAAAATAATTGTAGAATGAAGATTTAATATAAGGCTTAACTCAAGAAATTAAAATGCAACGAACAATAATGAACAAGCAAAATTAACAGGAAAATATGCTCGAGTATACTTCTGTTCAGAGTATGTGACTTAGAAGAGTTTTATGATGCTGTTAATGTAAGAGTAACATGGAAAAGGTTTGACTGGACGGAATAGGGCGGAGTGCTGAAAGGGTTTCCCCGCATTCCGGAAAGGAGCGAGACATTATTTTCCAGGTACTTAGAACTCACGTTAATAAAGAGATATAAAGCCCGAATCAGACGGCGAGTTTTTGGAACTTATAATTATGGCTTCAGTAAATTTCAAATAATGATCTGTTTTCTTAGAAGTATAACGAAATTAGGTTGTTTTCAGGGTTTTGCAGGTGTATCGTAGTCTGCATGCTAATTAGGTTAGCCTTTATAACAGGAAAATTCTGCGGATTATGATAGTAATATCTATCCTCATTTAAGTGTTGTATGTTGAAGGTTTAAAAAAGTAGAGAAAACAAAGAAACTTGGGTCAAGAAATAGAAAGGTGATGAGTTTTTCAACAGTTCAAATACGTTCTTGTGGCAAAGAATCAAGTAAAACGGAAATAGAACATTAAAGGTGAATGCAATGTAACAAGAGCACCCGCGACGGGCTCTGGCTATGTAGAAAAGCAATGAAACTAATAATGATAAGTAAGTTGTATTCAGAATTTAATATTATTATTTATAAAGCCCTTTCCGTATTGTATAAAAGAATCTGGGCCCACCCTATGGGGGCAAGAAAAATCAGGCAACTTTCTGCCATACAACGACCTTTCGCGCTCAACATCTGTAGAGCATACCGGACTACAGCAACGAGTTCTGCATTGATCCTGGCGGCCTTCTACCCTACATATCAAGGCACAGGCAGAAGCCGCCTACACCAGGCTAATTCACTTACGATGGGACGCCACCTTGAATGGCAGGACTCTCTGTCCGATCACTTTTGAACACCCTGGAGATGTCCTCCAAACATACCCAGCCCTTAAAGGCAAGGGAGTTCGAGTGACTATTTCTACAGAGCCTCCAGCAAACATGGCTAATGACAGCAAAGCCTATATTTTCACTGATGCCTCCAAGTTCGAAAATGGAGTCGGATGCGCTTTTGTGCAATTTGAGAATCACATTACGACTCATGAATGGAAGGGCCACCTGGCTGACTCCAACAGCGTCTTCCAGGCAGAAGCGCTGGCTCTCACAGCAGCAGTTCAGCATATAATAGAAGACACCGGTATTAATAATGCAACCATCTTCTCGGATAGCGCATCTACATTGTACGCCATCCAGAACCATATGCACACGTCGCAAATTATTATGAATTTGCAACAGATGCTAAGGCTCAACAGCTCCCGCGAGATTGCCATAAAATGGGTCAAAGCCCACGCAGGCATCCTTGGTAACGAGGCAGCAGACCAGCTTGCGAAGGAGGCAGCTAACAACATTGCAGCGCAAGAGCTGTACGTTCCATCGCCTCCCTCTTACCTCAAACGTCTACTCAAGGATGAAGCTGCCCGCATATGGCAATCAGAGTGGGACCAAAGTGACACAGGCAGGAGAACTTCTCAAAAGTGTCCACTTACCGCACTATAGGAATTTCGCCATTGTCACACTACATCTCCGGACATGGCCCTTTCCCTATTTACTTCTGTAGGCACGGAATCTCAACTACAAATGTATGTGTGTGTGGCAACGAAGGCACACCCGACCATTATGTCTACCAATGCCCACTTACGTCGCAGTACCACCTGCCTACACCATCCAACAATGAAGAGGCATTCTACCGCTTCACTATCAAAAATAAGACCACGACAAATAAAATCTGCCGCATTCTGAAGGCAATAACGGTATTAGGGTAAGACCTTTGTCAGCCTACTTAATATGAAGCCCCTCTCTGAGTCTGCAGCATGCATTTGTCAGCAACATGTGTACTTGCATGTCTTGTCAAGTGTTCTGTTCTCAACAATTCTTCATGTACTTTTTTCAGCAATTCATCATGTACTTTAGTCAGCCAATTGCATCATGTGTATCTATGCTTTACTGTGTGTACAATTAGTGTCACGGATGTCATATCTTCAGCCATCTATCATCAACCATATGCTATTATACTTCTTTGTGTGTACCTTGTACCACGGGTGACATATCTTCAGCTATGAATCATCAATCATGTGCTATTATGCATCTTTAATATCATTAAGTGTATCATACTAATGTTTATCTGCATCATTTAATTGTCTGCATCTTGTCTACACGCAAGTTTTGTTTGTGCACTATTGTCGTTTTAGCATCATGTGGTCAGTACACCACAACATGTATATTTGCATGTCTTATCGTGTGCACTATTAACCGCTCTGTGTACTATTAGTATCTTCGCATCATGTATCACCATCATCACATTACATCACGTATATATGAATGGACAATTGTGTGTACTATCAAGTCACGCGTGCCGTATCATCAACTGTATGCTACTATGAGTCTCATAATTTTTATGTGCACCATATTAATGTTTATTCTCTTTATGTGTGTGCATCATTTAATCGTCTGCATCGTTTATATGTGTACTATTTGTCATCTAGTATACGTTCTGCATATATGTGTGCACTGCATCGTACAGTGTGAACTATTAGCACCATTACGTCAAGTACTCTTGTCACTATGCTGTAACACGTATCTTTGTATACTCACATGTGTGTACTATTACCTGTTATGTGAATTACTAACTTTATTGCATCATGTACTATTACCATTATATTGCATCCTGTATATCATTGTATCATGTACCTTAGTCCTTACTTTGCATCTTGTATATCTACGCGTTTTCTTGTGCGTACTATTATTATCATGGCTTCATGAACTACTGTCATCCCATTGCTTCACGTATATATGCGTGCCCTATTGAGTGTCCTCTCAGTATAACAAGCGCTGTTTAAATAATTACGTGCTATTATGCGTCTCATAACATCATCAAGTGTTTCGTTTTTATGTGTCCACATTATATAATTGTTTGCATCGTGTTTATCTATGTGTGTTCGGTGTTTATTTAGTTACGTGTAGTTTAGTGTATCTTAGTGTACCTTTTTGTGTTTTTAGTGCTTTATGTGTTTCTTTATGTTTTTCTTTATATGTTTCCATTTATGTTTTATATTTATGTCTTATTTTGTTCTACCTCTGTAACCATAACCTTCAGTTGTCTCACGTTCTTACAATGTACTACATGTAGTCTAGCCCTTGTATGGCCATGTTAACTTTTAAGATCCTAATTAACTCCCGGGGCGGCCTCATGGGGCTCCAGGGAGTTGTTGCCTCTACACAGTGGAGGACGCAGGGCATATGCCTGTTTACCTATGTTAGACACCAGGCGCCCCCGTCCTCCGTCACCTGTCACCTGTATAAAAGAATATCATGGCTATAAATAATCTGAAGTGTACACCACATGACTTCGTTGTATAGAATATTAAATTATACGCATTTTTTCTTGCATTTCATTTAAAATTATTTGGAAAATTGAATTAAATCTACTTCGTCGATAGCGCTTAAGCCATAATATAATAAATGCACTCTTTAAAATTCACTATATTTGTTTACC
This sequence comes from Stegodyphus dumicola, assembly GCF_044657685.1. Lineage (NCBI taxonomy): Eukaryota > Metazoa > Arthropoda > Arachnida > Araneae > Eresidae > Stegodyphus > Stegodyphus dumicola. The sequence continues at coordinate 293,266,164 of NC_140768.1, forward strand.
ACAGCGATACTCTTGGCTACAGATTCACTTAACAGCGTTACTTTTCATTCATTTTATAACTCAAAATGCACAAAATTTATATCATTTGAAGAATTATCTAATCGTTGCCACATGTTCTATTCAAATACTATAATAAATCTAAACAGATGTATAAGATAAATCAAGCAAACAAAAAAAAAAAAAAAAAAAGGAAACAGTTTTTCACACACGATTCAGTATTTCTCATGCAATTAGTTCAGTTCTCACTTCGCGACAAGGCAAAAATACATAAAATCTCAAAATATCTATATTAAAAATTCCGAAGTAAATCGTAAACATTTATTTCCTCGAAAACATTCCAGCATGGATTAAGCATGATATAATTCGCAATAATAAAAGAAGGTGCTATATTTGTTGTTGCGAAGCTTAATTTCTCTAGATTGGCAACAAATACACTATTCTTCCAAGTTTCAAATATAAACAAACATGGCCGCCATGGCAAAAAAAATTAGGTACTTAGCCGCACTTAAAGAACTTTTAAATTGTTGATAATTCTACAATATCGCATGAAGATTTACTAAAGGCATAAACTCCTTAACCGGAAGGTATGTCCAACATAATTTAATCATTTTTAAAGCAAAAAATGCATAATTTACAAACATATAAGAATAAAGAAACTGAGCTCACTGAGCAAGTAACAGAATGGATATATATATATATATATATATATATATAATGAATTTGTGTTTCTTGGAGATGGTATATGGAAAGTTTTCTTATTTAAATTATTGTCAATTATATATATATTTTTGGTGCGGTCGATTGCAACCAAAAACGAGGTGCACATCTACATGTTATAGCAGTTTTATATACAAAATTGAACGTTCTGACACTACTCGTTTTTGAGTTGTGTGAGATACGTACGTACGTACGTACAGACGCCAAAAAACTTCTCTCCAGAATTCCTTTTAAATCAGTTTTCTACATTTTTCCGGGAAAAGGAGTCCTTTAATCTGTCCTTACGTACGGATGTCACGCGAAACCATCGTTAAATTGCATTCGATAGCGGTCAAAATGGATATTTTCGTTGAAATATGACGCCTGAAATTTTTCGTGATTGCAATTCTTTTTTTTTTTTTTTTCGTATTAAGAAGTAAAAGGGAATCTAACATATTACTGTAAGAAAAGGGAAATTCTAGGTAAATTAAGGCCCACCAGCGGCCGAGCGGTAAAGTCGTTGTACACTGGTAGTTCTGTCTAAGGTTCAAATCTCGCCAGCGGGCTGACAACATGGGCGTTTCCTTGGTGTTAACCCTGTGTTACGTGTATACGAGTGAGTTTACCCTTAGAAAGTCTTCCACAAAGTCCTCTCTTTAGGCAAATAGATCCCGAGGCTTTGATGTAATCACATAAAGCCAGAAACTAGGTAAATTAAAACTTATTTTCAATAGTGTCGTTCATTTAAATACTCTGAAGGCAAATCTTAACGGTAGCTAAGCAGTATTTATAACTTCACAGCGTCGTATTCGAAAAATATAAGCTTCAAATCGCTCGGGCGTTTTCGTGCATTAGGTTGAAGAAATAACTCAGAGTACGTATACAGAGTCATTAGGGTTTATTAGGGAATCATAAATATCAGACATACTCTTACCGCCCCGCAGGGGTCGGCGTGGAGAATTCTGAGAAGCTACTGGCTAGGATCTGTACCTAGGCAGTCTCGGCAACGGGGGTATAAAATTTATGAACTTGGTGGTTCTGGAGGCCCTGGGAAAGATCGCTAATTGGCTGGCCTCGGGGTCTGGCACGTTTTGAGCGGTTGGTAGCCGGGGGCTTTATTTCCCCCGGTTTGCTGGGTAACAGCCTTCTGCAACGGGATCGCCCATGCGACTGGCAGGTAGCAATTGACGACCAGTGCCTGCCTGGTGACGTATCCAGGTGGTGCGCTGCTCCTCTGGAAAGGTAATAGTGGAGGTTGAACCTCCACGAAGTGCCCAAAGGGGGAGTAGACCCGTAATGTGCATAGTTCACGGGGCGGGGCAGCCAAGATGTTACATACTCTTGCCGAGATCGAATCATGGATCTTTCATTTGCTAATTAAGCTTACACCACACAGAAGAATGCGAAAATCCCTTATGTTCTCCACTATTTAAAAGGAAAGTTGATAGAGGCATGAGACACAGTCAACCAAATTTAGGCAGTGAAGAAATTGTCATTCACATTTTAATTCGCGCGCCATTCTAGGGAGCAATTTTTAAGGAAACAGCCATGTCTTCGATTATGTCCTACGCCAGGATTCGAACTACCGAATCTTCCAATTGCTAGCTGCACATGCCTCCACTTAGATCCTGAGAGCAGGCACGAAGGATGCGATATTTCCTTCCAGACCCTATAGCAGTGTTTCGAATGAGAAGTTTATAAAACTGCGTAATCTCGAATAAAACCCTCGTGGGCTTTGGCGTAATGGAATAATCCAGTCTTTGATTAAAACTAGAATCAGAGATGTTATGTTTGTTTTACTTGCGTTATTATTTTTTCTACTTGTTCAACCTTACATTTACCATACTTTTTATTCTCGCTTATAACATATTTTCCTTTTGATTTAAGAAATTTAATTTAGTATATCAAATTTATTAGAGCCAAAGAAAGCAGACAACGTCTTGCTTTTCCTTAAAACATCCAAGCGTATATCATTATGCGAAATTTAAAAACAAAATTCATAAAAAAACACCGTGTTTAACTGAAAGCCGTCTCGCCGGGAGCCGTCGAAATATGAAAAATGAAATTACGGCCTTTCTTGTCGAGAGGAATTCGTTTCTTTGAAATTCCAGTCACTAAATATGAACCGATAAATAGCAAGAAAAATGTCATCGGTTTAATTTCGAGCAACATCGCCTGAATCCTTCCTATTTTCCACCTTATAAATCAACTTTGCATCCTTCAGTGTCATGGCGTCGCGAAAAAGCTACTTTTTTTTATTTTTCGCTCGTTAGATTTTCATCATTCCACGCTTAAACATGTCGTCCCCAATTGCCAGAACAGCTTCTTGGAAGTTACGGAAAAAAAATCTGCACAATCTGTCCAACAGAATAATCCATCATTTCCCGAGACCTAACAAAGAGTTTAATATATTTTCCATTTCTTTTATTTTAGAAGAGGAATGCCATTTAAGCTCTGATAGATTTTCAAAATCAATCACCTACAAAATGCGTCATTCCGCTGCTGCTCCATTTTTTTCGCTTTGTAAAAAACATTGATTAAATAAATTGGAAGACGTTTATGGAAAAAATATTAAACCGTTGTTAATAGTAAAATATACGTAAAATGCAAATAATCAGGTAGTAAATTATTGTATTCAATTTATTAAAATGTTATAGAATAAATATCTGGATTTGATTCGTCTTACGGTAAGCTCTCAAGTCTTTCAACAATAATAAAACAATTAAGAAAAATTTACAGGATGGTCTAAAACTTTAAGGAATTTCAAAAAGTTAGAAAAAGTTACAAAAATTTCAAGACTAGTAAAGCATTACAGCATATGTGTTAAAGTCAAGACTGAATTATCCAAGCAAGATCTATCTTAACCATTTGTTTCACCTGATCGCTTAAGCACGATACTTCGAAAAATATTTCTCTCAGGACCCACCAGCGGGTGAGCGATAAAGTCGCTGAACACTGGTAGATCGGCTCGAGGTTTGAATCCCACGAACGGGCTGGCTGCATGGATGTTTTCGTGGTTTTCCCCATGTGTAACGTGTATAAAAGCCAGTTTCCTTTAGAAAGTTCTTCTCGGAGGCATAATTCCCTTATTCCCTTTAGGTAGATAGCTTCAGAGGCTTTGCCGTAATCACATAAACTTAATTAAACCAAATATCTCAGATGACAGGACCTTCTTCTACAAGGGCATTTCGGAAACTTATCTCCGTTGTGCGGTGGAGCTAGTAGTAGTGGGCGGAATGCTACCATTGTTAAGCCATCTGTGATTCAGTAAGCTTTCTGTGATCCTTGGTTTGGTTTGGTTTGGTTTATTAGATTACGGCAAAGCACTCGAGGGCTATCTGTCTTAAGGGAGGGATGCCTTCGTGGAGGACGTTTTAAGGGAAACTGGCTCGTATACACGTTACATATGGGGAAAACCACGAAAACACCCATGCAGCCAGCCCGTTCGCGGGATTCGAACCTCGGACCAAACTACCAGTGTTCAGCGACGTTACCGCTCGGCCGCTGGTGGGCCTTTCTGTGATCCTAGTGGGAGTGTCGTAAAGCTGCCCGAGTGCTGGTTATAACGTCACAAAATGTGCGTTGCCATTGAAAATCCCGCCAAATGCGAGGTAAGAGAAGTAATACAATTTCTTTGGGCAAACAACTGGCATCGGAAAGCGCTCATCATGAATAAATAGTATATCGTAGTCCACCCAACATTACGAGAGAAGGAGTAATGCTTCAGTGGGTAAGATTTTTCAAAGAGGGAAGAATAAACATTCATGATGAATCTACTAATGGGAGGCCGTCTGTAGTGAGTGATGATCTCGTCAAACAAATTGGCAACAAAATCCGTCAGATCCGTCGATTCACAGTCTCGAAACTTTCACAACAATGTCTGAATATTTCTCGGACTGTTTTTGTACAAGATAGTCATCTGAAAATTAGACTACCAGAAGTTCTGTGCTCGATGAGTTCCGAAAATTGTCACGGAGATCCCTAAAACCAATCGAATGGTTGCTGCTTTATACATTTTTCTCCAGTAACACGCGAAAGGGAAGAGATTTTGAACAGAATAAATGACTGGCGACGAGGCATGGATTGCGCACGTGAATGCTGAGGCAAAACATGTCATTGGCATGGGGGGCATACCGACTCTCCAACTCGTCTGAGGAAGACCTATCGAATGGTTGCTGCTTTACACTTTTTTCCCCAGTAACACACGAAAGGAGGAGAGTTTTTGAATAGAATAGTGACTAGCGACAAGGCATGGGTTTCGCATATGAATGCTGAGGCAAAAAACAACAGTCATTGGCATAGGGCCATACCGGCTCTCCAACTCAGCTGAGGAAGGCCCATCGAATGGTTGCTGCTTTACAATTTTTTCCTCGGTAACACACGGAAGGGAAGAGGTTTCGAATAGAATAGTGACCGGTGACGAGGCATGGGTTCTTCATGGAATACTGAGACAAAACAACAGTGATTGGCAGGGGGGCATACCGGCTCTCCAACTCTGCTGAGGATGGCTCATCGAACTTTGTCAGGGAGACAGGTTATAGCCACCGTGTTTTGGGATGCTAATCGAATCTTTCTTGAATTCGTGGAACGTGTACAGCAGTCAGTTCCGAAGTGTACTGTAATATTTTACGAAAACTGAAAAGAGCCATTCAGAACAAACGCCTGCCGACATTTGGGGTTATGTTCCCTATCGATAACGCTCCTGCTCACAGTGCTGGCGAACACAGTATCTTTTGCGCCAATTCAAATGACACGTGTTTCAAAATCTCCCTTAGGAGTTCGGATGTGGTTCCTTCTGATTACAATCTGTTTCTAGAAAAGAAGTGGCTTGGGACACAGCCCTTCGCTGACTATAAAGAATTTCAAACCGCTGTGATAAGTTCGTTTAAGACGCAGGGGGCTGAGTTTTATGCAGAAAGGACTTATAAGTTAGTAAAATGGTATGATGAGTGCTTGAATGTACATGTGAATTTTTATGTTGAAAAATAGAGGACTGTACGTTTTAGATGCAGATAAAAAAAAATGTTGAATTAATGTGGGTTTTTTATTTACAGCGAAACGGAGATAAGTTTCAGAATTGCCCTCGTATTTTGCCATATTCACTTCATGAAAACAATAAAGACTTCAGAAGAATTTAAAAATCTTTGAAAATAAAATAAAAACTTCGAGGTATTTAAAAATTAACAAATGCTCAATTTTGATTAAATAAATAAAAAAGGCTTTTAAATGTTCAACTTTAATTAAAATAAAATTAACCGAATGTTCAGTTTTCAACATTAACTCTGATTTCATAGTGTGAATCAGATAGCCTCGCGTGCCCTCTCAAAATGGATTAAATTAAACCATATATGACTTTTTGAAGTGAAGGGAGGGCGATTTCAGTTTAACGAAAATTAGTATTTACCTTTTTTCAGACTGGCTAGTTCGAGCTAAATTAAACGACCATTTTCACATTTTTGACGATATATATACAGGGTGTCTATCATTAAAGAACCCTATTTTAAAGCGAAACTAGTGATCCGAAAATTGTGAAATTTTGTGCGGGACTTATTGAAGCGATGAGAATTTCTTCCAACGGAAAAGAAAGTAGTTACAAATAGCGTCATCAGAGGGCGTTTTACTTAGAAAACCTATAGCAAAAATGTAAATCTTTCTCAACGACATGCAGTAGCTGCTAAATAAAATCTAGAAACATTGACGGATGTTTTCAATGTCAATGTTGCTCACAATGACGATAAGTTTAATAGATAGCGCTTCGTTGGTAAATTTATTTTACCAAAACATTGATTCCATAGCAGCTGCTTTACGGAAATTTCGAACTTTCAAGGAGATTCTAAGAGGTCCAAAGAATGTTAAGAAAACCTTCGGATAATAATTACGGAATTTGAAGAAACAGGATGGTTTTCTTGTTGTCCTGGAACAAGAAAGAAACCTGTTAGTGCAGAAGCAGTACAAGAGGTTGCGCTTTAGGTCGTAAAGGATACGGCTTCAAACTTCCAAGCTAGCACCAATGTCCAGAGTATAGCAGAGGCGCTGGATATACCATGTTCTGCCCATATGATGTTATGGAATATCCTCCGATATTATCCTTATAAACTTTCACTACTGCAAAGGTACCTTCCACATGATTTTGACGCGCGACTCGGGTTCTCACTTCAGTTTCTTCTTTCGCTTTGAGGTCAATTCAGAATGGCTTTGGAATATCGCCTGAAAGACAAAGCGCATTTTCATTTGAATACCCACATCTTCCGAATTCGGGAATCAGAAAATCCGCGCTCAGCCTTAGAGGTTCCAGTGAATTCGCGAAAAGTGACGGTATGGTGTGGATTTTCTATGTCATTTATTCTCGCTCCGTACTTCTTCGAGAATTTAAGATCCTTAGGTCCAGTGACATGCTCGATCACCGGGCAGCGATGTGCACTGTTAGAGAACCAAAGTGTTCTGTCAGTGCAATGCACTGACGGAATCGTTATATGAACCTGGAGTTTCTCCACACATTACACACGGTGTAATACGAAAGTTCTTAAGCGTCACGTGTCATTAGCCCAGCACTTTCGTAATGTGTGCCCTCCCCGATTCCCAGACCTAAATCCATGCGATTTTTGGTTTTGAGGATATTTGAAATATAAGGCAAATCGTGGCAATCAAAGAACGTTTCCAGATCTTAAAGCCAATTTTTCACGCCACGTGCAGAACAATTCTCAGCACACACTTCGGTCAATTATGGAACATGCCAACTTGTGATTTCAGATGGTAGTTGAAAATGATAGCCATCATATGTGGAACATGTTTCTTTTTGTAAGAAAATTTGTAAAATTATAAAACTATATTAATTGTGTGCCTAAATATGCAATTTATCAACATAATGCCCTCCGGAGATGCTATTTGTAACTAATTTTGTTTCGCACAAAGAAATTCTCATTCATTTGTTAAGTCCGCCACAAAATTTCACAATTATCTGATCAATGGTTTCGTTTGTAGGCAGCTTTGAAATAAGACTGTTTAATTAAAGACAGCCTGTATGTATCTGGATTTGTAGAACGATTTAAAATTCGATTTATAGGCATATTTTCAGGTTTGGATAATTTCTGCAACTTAGAAAAGGTGTTTATTTTTCACAAAAAATTGGGATATAAAGTTCATGCCCTGGTTTATACTATTTTGTGCATTCTTCCTCTGCTTTGCCACAGGTAATTGACGAATAATAAACGCTTTAATGAAACACACTTATGTTCCCTGATTCACAAAGTGAATTTCAATCAACGAAGAACATTCACTGGGGAATACAATAAACAGAAGAAAACTCCCATTTAAAAGTAAATTAAAAATACTAATTATTTGCTGCCTATCAAAAAATGGAAAAAAGATTTAGAAACTCCATAAAATTCGCCATTTTACTGTTGTTACTGAAAACAAATTTCCCATTTCGAAGCGCAGCTAAGGAAACAAAAAAACGGGCCATAAAAGATTACGCGTTCAAAGTGAGTGTTTCAATTAATAGAAGAAATGAATCATAAATCTTTGCCACATCCGTTTTTATCGTTCTGTTTATTTTTTTTCCTTGCTTTCATATAATTAAAATAAGCTATCTCGAAGACATGCGTGTGCCGTAAATGGGAAATAATTCAAAAAACAAAATCTTACCAAATTAAAGTCTTTAAACCTGCCGGCCTTTTTTAAATATAAATTATTCTTCATTTATATATATATATATATATATATATATATATATATAAATATTTTCGCTGTTTGACATTATTTTGCATGTAAAGAAGACAGAATTAATTCATTATAATGATATTCGCTTTTGATGTTCAACAGCTTTTTTTTTTTTTTTTTTGCTTCTTATTTCCTCTGAAAAAAAATTACGTTATTTGTATTGCTGAAAGATAACGCTTAATAAACAGTCGACTCTAAAAGAAAATGCTTAGCTATGGTAATTGGAAATTCCGAAGTTTTAAAGCACCCAACGTTAGAATAATTAGAATTTTTCACGCTAACGGCAAAATAAAGAAAAATCTTAATTTTAAACGTAACGTGTTCAGACTCTCCACACTGCAAAACAATTACTTATGAAGTATATGCATATTTTTGTTAGCATAATTTAGAAAACAATGTTAAAAATAATAAAATGAGTTTTTTTTTTTTTTACTTATTACATTACCGCTCTTACGCACTACACGGAAAGGAAAAGATGCCACGTGCAGTTCGTTTTATGGGAAACTGGCTCGTATCGACGTTACACATAGAGGAAACCACAAAAAAGCTCACGCAGCCAGCCCGTTCGTCAGGACTCGAACCTCGGACCGAATTATCAGTGTTTAGCGGCTTTCACCGCTCAGCCGCTGGTGGGCCTGGGCCATTGTTTAAATGCTACACTGCTTGCTTGCAATTAAAAAATCATTTAGAACAGTCCCGACAGTAGGTGCGTGCTTACTGGCTGGTGTACCGCCTCTTTCACTACAATTTAAATTTACTTATGACAAATTTTGTCTGAAATATAATATACAACAGAAAATAATGTATGAAGATAAAGCAATTACCAGCGAGGAATTTTTAGAACATGATCTGAGTTCAAGCCATCCTAGCGAATATTACGGTATATCCTACAATAAAGACTATATTTCAGCTGGAGAAATTGAAATTTATACAGATGAATCAGGGTTTGCGGAGAGCATCGTCTGTGGCTTCGTTGTATTTTTACACGGGATTGAATTTGATTACAAAACGTTTACTTTAAAACTAAGAAATTCAGCTTATCAAGCAGAATTGTTGGCAATTAAAATGGCTTTATCCTGTACCAAGAAATTATCCGTGGGGTAATACATTAATTTATACTCAGATGCCTTATCCGTTCTTATGGAGCTCTCCAGCCCCTTTCAAAAGAATAATATTGTTAATGAAATTAAGCATATATATTTAGAACTACGAAAGAAGTATATTTTGAATTTACATTGGATCAAAGCTCACGCTGGTCATTATGGGTATGAGAGAGCGGATGCTCTAGCGAAAGAAGCCGCCCTGGGGTTCGGGACCGAAAAGCTTTTTATTCAAGATTCGAAAAAGAAGACATGTACTATAATATATGACAAGCTTATTAGACATTGGAAACATTTATCGGATCTCTCTGAAAGAAACAAAACTATCTAAAATGTTTAAAAATTAGCAAAAAAAATGGGAATTTTAGGAGATTCAGATGTTACTGCACATGGAAAATTCCCTGCTTACTTAAAAAGGTTCCACCTCCAGGAAAATGATACATGTAAAGTTTGTAATAAATTCGGCGATTCAAAGCATTTCGTCGAGGACTGTCGTCGGACTGGAAGTGTGAGAGAAAAATATAAATTTGCGAAGTTTGAGGATTTATTGTTTAGAAAATTTGCAAGAGATATTATGCAAACTGTGAATGAGAATAAGAAGAATATTGGTATCGAGATATAACAAAGCAGAAAATCATACTGAAAACAGAAATAATTGAAATACTTATAAATTTAAGATGAATTTTGATAATATAAAGAAGATTTGAATAATAATAACTAATTGAAAGTAAAACTTATAAAGATTTTAAACTTAGGAAAAAACACAGAAATGGAAACGACGCATTTATATACTATTTCACCGAGAGTGTTTGGAATGTATGTATCTGCTTTACGTTTTTTTTTCTTTTTGTTTTTGATATGTTTTGTGGCTTGGCCGTCATAGCCATATGGCAGGTTTCGCCTGCTAGGTGGGCTGGGGGCCTGTGCTCAGAACTAACTAACTAACTGCACTGCTTGCTATTAAAATTGCATAACATTTTAAATGTGTCATATAAAAGTTGATGCTCAACAGTATACAATTTGCAATGAAATTGGTAATAATTTCATAAACAAATGTTTGCGTTTTAAATTTTCATTCATGAAAATTTCTTTACAGGTAATTTAACCTGCGTGGTTTAATTAAAGAAATATTAATATGCTTATTATGATACAAAAATCGAGTTTTAGAACAATTTGTTTATTCAAGATGCGAAACTGCACAAAAAATTATTAAAATTATAAGATTTAGCTTAAACTTTGCTTAGCTTTTTCCGTACGCTGTCCAACCTTATATTTTTCATATGAATTATCGTCGCCGCAGCGTACTAAATATATATCGCTTGCAATTGGTATTAAACTTTAAATTACCGTATTTGCCAGCGTATAAGACGCACCCGTTTTTTATACACATTTTTGAAGGATAAAACTTTATCACTGATCAAGTTAAATACTGTAAATTGCAACGAATTTGCAGTATTTAAAATATAAAGAAATACAAAGCAATACTTTCTTCAAATACCCAATCTATCTGGGAAAGAACACCTTTTAATCCTTCTTCGTCAAAACTCATACAGTTTATTCTAATATCTTCTGTTCTGTGAGAACGAAACTGATCCCATACTAATAGAGCAGGTTTCTTCACTGAACTCTACGTAACTGCAGTATTCACTCACTCAGCAAGAAAACAAGAAAAAAATCGCATAACACCAAATAGACAAAATTTCCAGAAATGAATGTAATCAAAAACTGAGTATCGACGTATAAGACGCACCACGTTTTTTAGACCTATTTCCAAAGAAAAAAAGTGCGTCTTATACGCTGGCAAATACGGTAATTTACATTCTGATGAAGGTGGATGGAAAAATAGGGACTACAGAAATGGATTAACATAAAATAACTAATTAATTAAACAAACCTTAAAAAATATCCTAAAACGCTTTTTCTTATAGATCCTTAGGACACGCTGTAAGTCGAATGCTAAGAATATAAACATACGTTGAAATGAGCTACACTTAAGGAAAACTTTTTTTCATTGAAGCGTCAGTTCGGTAAAGTTAAAAGCTGCAATTAAAAGTCCAGTGTTTTCTATTCTTTTTACGCAGCGACACTTTAGGTAGCAAGACAATGAAACAAAAGAGCATTCTCAAGTACATAACAGACTGGATCTTACTAATCAGAAATCAATATAGTTAATCTCGAAAGTGACTAATTGTCTTTTCGTCAGTAACCGAATCTAAAGTGTGGTCGGAGGGATTCCAAACGATCTCTGAGAATAGAACACTTCAGATGAGAAGGGTTCTGCTAAAGCGGCTATTTGCGTCCAGGAATGATTAATTCAATAAAAGTTTTTGTTCTTTTCAATAACTCCAATTAGCACACTCTCGGGAGGTGAATTTTTACCCTCGAAATGAGTTTATTGAATAAAGATGAGACTATTTGATTGTTCATAACCGTAACTGGATTAAGCTCTTTGTCAATAAGTGGGCCCGGTCGCGGTTTTAAGGAATGCCCAGGAGGGACAGACTTCTTTTCCACCGTGGACTCCCTTCGCATGCCTCCGAGGTTATTGTTCTCTTTTGGTTTTGACGTTTTCTTTTCGGAAACTCTTTCACGACCGCTCACAGCGCTTATTATCATTTGTTTTCCACCTAATGGGTTGTTTAATTTTATTTATGACTCCAGGAAGAGAGTTAGTTGGAGGTCCAATCCTCAACAGCAGGCAACGTTTATCACTTTCTTTTCCGATAAATTACAGAAAACAGATGGTTAAATCTGTTCTCGAAGCAGAGTGCTCGGCGACTTATCTTCACTGCCAAACATATATTTACATAAATTGGAAGAAAGCCTAATGGATTCACCTACGTGTGACGAATAAATGCTTTAATGGGATTTAGTCTTAACTTATCGTTAATCTTACTTAGTTCAATTACGTTTAAAATCTTAGAAAGCATCTTTAAAAAAAGAAAAAAAAAATAAGAATTTTGAACCAAAAGTACTAAAATCAGATTCTCTACTTTATCTTGTCATTGAAGGCTTCTAAGTATTAAGATAAATTTCAAAGGTTAGAAAAGTTATTAACGCAATAAGCAATAATCGCCTATCATATAAAATTAAATGTATCTATTAGTAATGTTAAATGACTCATAAAATATATTTACAATTTTATGCATTGAAGTGCTATGTTAAAAGATACTGTGTGATCAATCCTTCGATGCAATAATTTACCTTGCATATTTCCCCACACATTTCATTTGCCATTTTCGATCCTGAATGAAGTCCTATACAAATAAATTTACTTAATTTCGCTCTCATAATTAACTGAATTATTATTTTGCTTGATTAGTTATATATAAATGACATTCTCGACATTTTGACCATGAATTAATTACTGAGGAGAAAATAAAGAGAAATACGCATTTAGAATTTGCGTCATCTTATCTTTGGACTATATATCTGGCAAAGCATTTAGAATTTGAGTCGTCTTCCCTTTGGACTATATATCTGGCAACAATAATAATGTAATGACGTTTCTCACGTAGCCTTCATCCCTGTGGTATCTGATGGTATTTGTTTGAAAAAAAAGTATAATTTTAAGTCTTAGTATTTGGCAACCTTAATGTATTTTCTTCATTAAAATATTAATGTATCTGGCATCAGCAGAGGATGTTATGACTTCGGATAATGTTGCAATGCTTGCCATGATAAAATATTCTTTAATAAAAGTTCCTTATGCATTTAATTTCGATATTTATTTTTGTAGTAGATGTTGCTTAGAAAATATAACTTTTAGAAATCATCAACTCTGTGTTTGTATTATTTCAGAATTTTATTGCTTTGAAAATTGCATTAATTAATTTCTGACAGTTTTCATTCAATTATTCCTGTTAGTTTTCGGGGTCTCCAGGGTTAGTTTGGAGTTCGGGTCTAGAAATATGAAGGAAAAATGAATTGAAAAAGCGATGGAACCAAGTTTCACCGTGTGTCTTAATTGTTACAAGTTATGTTATGTTAAAGCATTTTACTATGCGCAAAGTAAACGCGACTAGGATTATGAAATCATTTTAAGCTTTGAGAAGTATCCTTACTTCCTAAAAATAAGGCAAAATTTAGTGAGAACAAAGCAGAATGTTCTTAAGTCTTTTCAGAAAGTATCTTTTCTAAGGTACTTCCTTATTAAAGCAGCCACCGCAAGCGAAATCTAGCGAAAGTCAGAAAAACACTACGACAGCCTTCAAAAATTAAAAACTGCCGTGTGACGCGAGGAGGTGGATAAAAATTATTTTTCTTTGTGAACGCCAAATTTCGACAGCTTCTATTATAGAAACAACTAATAGCAATTTCTGAATTTTACCCATATTCAACTTTATTCTGTCATCTCCTAAAAGCTAGCTCTTTAGGCCAACACAAAGCAATAAATTGGTTGAGTTTATTATGGCAAAGCATATTAGGGTTATCTGCCTAAGGGCAGGATGCTTTCGCGCAGGACTTTCGAAGGGAAACTGACTCCGTGTACACGATATACATAGGGAAACCCGAAATGCCCATACATCCAGCCTGTTCGCCTGGATTCGAACCCAGATCGGAACTATCAGCGTTCAACGATTTCACCGCTCGGCCGCTGATGAGCCAAAGCAGTAAGAAGCAGTGCAAAGTAAGAACAAGCGTAAAACAGTAAGAAAAGGAATCCTGCAACCAGAAACAAATTATCGGCTCGAAGACGTTTTTAGTCGCGTATTTTTTCCCTTGTATCTACATATATTTTAATTCCTAGTAAACTAGAAGCTATTCTTGCATTTTAACACATTGCGCAAAATTCTATGTTCTTGGAGAGAAGGGGAGGGAATACTGCTTCTTTTTGAGATGATAGAAAGTCAAATATGGTTAACATTTTATAGCAAAAAATTGTGAAAAATACAAAAGAATGAACTACATTGGGAACTGTTCCATAACTGAGATTTGGAGCTGTCGCCAAATACTTTGCTAAACTTGCCAAGAGTTGGGTTTATTATGAATTTGCCAATGCTTAACTTTGAAAAAAAATATAAAAGAATGCCTTTTCAAAACTGGCGATACGTGAATAATAATTCTGAAGATGTAACGAACACCTGTGGTTTTATTAGTATTGTATTCACAAAAAGTATTAAAATTTGGGACTTACCCATTGTTGAAACATCTTCCATAGAATTTCTTCAGGAACAAATAATTATTCACATTGAAAGAATGTGCACGAAAAACCAAGTCTGTTTTCCGTCGAAGCAACAATGTTGGTCGTATCCTTCCGCCCAAACGGGTGTGCAGCCACCCATCCAAGCGAGAGGACTTTCGGCTGGCCATATATTGAGATTGACCCCATGCCGCAAAGACACTATACATTTACAAACAGCCATGCCTTCTCTGGGATTTGAACTGTGACCTTCGGTTCGCAGTAGGTTCCCATAACCACTATACCGTCTGGGCGGTTACGAATGCATTTTTAGATACTTTACAGGATATCCGCAGTTTCATGCCTCCGCGTTAAACTTTGCCCTAAATTAATTGGCAAATTGTTTAATTTATACTAAAAATTTCTAATTTTACGAATTTCTGTTACGTTATTTTTTGGCCTTGGATTTTTTTTCAACTTAACCGCATCATAAATATTTTGGGCGTTTATTTTATGCTACGAACGTTTCGCCAGATTGTCAGCTTTTGATGCTAACTGAATCTAGTCCCGATTAACAGAACAATGGTTATTATTCCTACTCCTTATTTTGCACTTGACGAAAAGTTAAAAATGTCTAACATTTTAGAAGTAAAAAATTAATGAAAAAAAAAGCTGATTAATCAGTTGCAAAATAAAAGGGGTCTTAAGCTATCAATTAGTGAAATTATTACATTTGTTACATATGAACATATGCATCTATACAAATATTCGTAAGTATACAAGAAATATTTCCTGACTTAAGAATTACTCTTATAGCTTGCTTATAATCGGCCTCTATTCAACTGATCTACGCTATGGCTTGGATAATATGCAATTTAACTCAGGACCTTTCAATATTGAACTCTGCAATTCAAAATACGATATATCTGCCGCTCAGTGATCTTGCCAGATCAGCTTTCTCCACTAATTCTCCTTTCGTCAGCTATAATTCCTAAAAGCGCGGATTCGGCTTAATAGAGTTTCGCGTATTAACCGCAGTCCGGCACGCGTGTCCGGCTCCTGTCAATAGCATTAACGAGTCGGCCGGACTTCATTTGGAAATTATCCGGGGATTTTCGGTTGAAGATCAGTGAGCGGTAGGCGCAACGTAGCATGTGCCACTTTAACGCTAGCGGTGTACATATATGGGTGAGTTAGGAAGGGAAGGAGAGTAACGACCGTAATTCTCCCTGAGCCAGATTTCTCCCTGACATAGCAATTCTGACACGGATTGCCTCCCGCAGTGCCAGAAACGGTGACAGTCCGTACTTGAGTGCTAAAATGTGAAATAAGGGTTGGCAGTATGTATCCAGAAACGTTATTGTTTAAAATGGTTGTGAGTCGAAATAACAGTTTAAATTCTGATACACGAAGACGTGTAGTCATTTAAAAATCTCTAGCATTTTTAAAATTTAATAGGTTCAATTCTGATCTCATAAAAATGGTAAATATTTTATCACTTTCTTAAAGAAGTCAAAAGGTCAAATTACAAGCACATATCTCGTTTGCAAATTTCCAGGCGGGAGTTTATAAAATTATTTAATTTTGAAGAAAATAACTTACTAACGTCACTTATTAACATTCTATTTTTTGACGTCAGGAACGGTCTTCGTGAAGCACAAATTTTGAGATTGCTACGTTACGTTATGCTAAATGATTTCGTTTCAATTAGTGTCATCAGTGCGTGAAAGTGAAGGGATTTAATGATCTTCCACGTACTTAACTCACGACTGGTTTACAGTGTTGCCATTTATTTAAACGTAAAGGCCTTAATTTAATCTTTCAATACAATCAATTTGCAATAGCTTAACAGATTGAATGATTTAAAAGCAATAATCATATTTTAATACCATATTTCTGTGTTAACGTATTTAATTGACATAAATATAAACGCGAATTGGAAGAAAACAGACCACTTAGGATTTCAGTTTAAGTGAAAAAAACACTTTCGATTTCAAATTTGCGAAATAATGTTCGCTTCTGAAGGACGCCTTGTATCTCGCTTGAAATCGGATATTATTCAAAAACGTATTTTTTTCCCCATTGGTGAGCACTTAGCCGACTTAAGCTTGGCCCTTCGGTACCGCAGTATTCTCCCCAAATCATACCGTATAGGCGGTATTTATTCAAAAACTAAGCCAATCTAAGTTTCTCTTTTTATGTAATTTTAAACCTTAAAGTGTATTGGGATAGGATGATGTATTATGTAAAACTGAAGTTGAAAAAACACATTGACCGACATGATTTTTTAACACAGTTTTCAGCATTTAAGCACTATCGCATACTTTAATTACAACCGTGTGGATGACAGTACTGGTATAGATTTTATCACTAGTTTCGATTGCTTATAACCGTCGTAATCATTTTCTTGACACTTCAGAATACATAATTGCCGATTCCAAACACAAAAAAATGCAAAGTGCAGATTGAAGGGTACCCCTTGTATTATCGCGAAGTTGTTGTTTCATTTATCACCAAGTTGTTGTTTCAGTTATGGTAACCTGAGTAGTTGAATGTTCCGTAACTATACTTTTACCTAGAATTGGGTACTCCTTTGACTCTTTAAGTGAAAATAAATCGATGTGTACATGGACAAAGTCAATGCTGATATAAGCCAGTGAATTAAAATCAAACTCAAAAAGATCATTTATTACAGAAAAATCTACAACTGAGTTTTAGTACGCTGTTGGGTAACCTTTAGCATGAATTCACGAAACTATATGGGCTAAGAATCTAGATAATTAGCGACTTAACTTTCCTAGCTACTTGGAAAATTAAAGTCTATTTGTTCTACTTGTAATTATTAAGCAGTGAACCACATTTGTATTTTATTAGTTTGAAATTGTATTTTAGAAAATCGTTTTTTATGTAATCTTTATAAACATAAAAATACTATAGTTTTATCAGAAAATTTTCAGTTTTCTCTCAGTAATTATTTTATGTGATCGATTACTTTTAATTATATTTATTTATGTTATTTATTTGCACTAATTTTTGCTTGTATGAAATTTTCATTCACATTTGTTTTAGAAAGCTATAAGTTATTGTACGTGAGCATAAGCAATTCTAGGCGGGATATTGACACATGCGCTCTTCCAACGTGGTTAACGCATCATTTGCAACCGCAGAGTAGGTGTAGTGCAAAGAGAACAGAGGCTCCGTGGCGAGTTTGTTGTGGTTAGCAGTACGTCATTTCCACGACTGGCTTCTGATACTATATGTTCCATATGTCTTTGAACATTTTCAAATAAGTTGTCTGAACGACAAGTTTGTTGTTCTGTGTACTCCAAATTACTGAAAAATAGTATGAATAAAAGCATACTTTTAAGGAAGCTGTTAATGCACTCCACTTTCATCATTGTACAAAGAGTAGCAATAGGCGTACTGACGGACACGGACAATCGTAATATTATCTTAAGTTGTTTTATGTAATTACGGTAAAACCTCGAGGGCTATCTGCCTTAAGACAGGGATGCCTTCGTGGATGACTTTCTTAGGGAAACTGGCTCGTATACATGTTACACAAGGGGAAAACTACGAAGGCGGCCATGCAGCCAGCCCGCTCGTGGGATTCAAACCTCGGACCGAACAACCAGTGTTCAGCGACTTTACCGCTCGGCCGCTTGTGGGCCAAATTTGCCTTAAAAGAGTTAAATAAATGTAGTTAGTTCACACAGTTGCGAATCATCGAACTAGAGTCTTATTCCAAACAAATATCGTACACCAACAATGTTCATGTCCCAACAGAACGTATATTAAGTTGAACGAATTTTAAAGCGGACATATACCGATGTACCACTGTATTTTAGATGACAATACATGATAGCGCAGTATAGCTACTGCCCTTTTCTACTGCGAAAATGTATTGAAAATGCATCCGAAATCATAGCTTTTGGATTCAAACATTTTCCTTTGAAGTTCGTTCACCATCTACTAAATATCTGATGATATGAAAGTAAACGGCTCGTGTTACAGCTGTAAACAATGTTTTAATGATAAGGCAAGTGAAGAAAAACTTATAACAATACAAACACAAAAATTTTTCATCTCTTTTTTTCACCTACTGTTAAATGGCTTCTTCGTGTAATTTATAGATTTAAGCTCTCAAACAGTTTGACTGAAGGATTTTATCAGCACCCATGAGGGAAGGTGTCCTGGCCCCCCATTTTGAGAAGCACGGAATTAGAAGAACCCTCTGCACTAAAATGCGTCTTAAACTAACTCGTACATGATTATAAATGCTTTAGTGTTTTTTTTTTTTTTTTTTTTTTTTTTATAAAACAAAGGTATTTATAAAACTTTAAAAAGAATACTTAAGTTTAAACGCAAACACCTTGGAGCAGTCTGGGGACTTTTACAGATGAAAAGGTAAAGATTACAAGTTTACTCATCAGAGACAAGATTGTGATTTTCTCGATTTTTTTTTTTTTTTTTTTTTTTGTTTTGTTTTGTTTTTTGAAAAGACTGCCAGGCTATGAATATTTATTGTAAGCTGGCAAATATTATCAGCATATGAAAAGGAAGCATACTCTAACACTTTAAAATACCAAATTTTAAGTATTAAATAAGTATTCCGTGATACATTAAAAATAACACTCACTGCTGATAAATTGCACATACGCATGATTTAAAATTAAAGAATAAAAGACAATGGCTTGCTTATAGAAGTAGCTTGAACACAACATAAATAACGGATGCTATAATTGCGACGTTGCTTGACTGAAGAATTGTTATGAGCATGGTTGCCTGACGAATCGTCATGAGCCTGGTTGCTAGACTCTGGCACATCCTGACAATTTGGCGAGTTCTGCTAAAGTACGTGCGATAACACGTAAGTACCTTGTGTGTGTGTGTATTTAATTATGGCAAAGCACACTAGGGCTATCTGCCTAAGGGGAGGGATGCCTTTCGTGGAGGACTTTCTAAGGGAAACTGGCTCGTATACACGTTACACATGGGGAAAACCACGAAAACGCCCATGCAGCCAGCCCGTTCGCGGGATTCGAACCTCGGACCGAACTACCAGTGTTCAGCGTCTTTACCGCTCGGCCGCTGGTGGGCCCGTAAGTACCTTGAAAACGTTATTTAATTCGTTTTTAATTCTTACTTGCAAAACTCTGCTTTGTAATTCAGGTAATACTATTTTCATTTTCTTCAATTAACAATGTACTTATTTATTTATTTGTTGAACGCGAATTTTAGTAAGAGTTTAAGTTAAATGCTTATACCAAAATATAAAAATATGAATCTAGAAACTAAATAATTCTCCAATAAAATATGTAATGTAAACAGCTTTTATTATGTAAATAATAAAAGCTATATTAATAATGCTATATGCAATAATGCCATAGTAGCGCATAAAAATTATCATCTAAATCTCTACATATAATAAAAGGAAGCGTCGGTCTCTGTGTGTGTGTGTGTCTTTCGTTTGTGGTGAGCGTAAGCTAATAGACCCAAGGCTACGAAATTTGGTACATAGATGCATCTAGACAAGAGCCAAGCGAGGTTTTCAAAATTCGAATTAGATATTCTTATTTATGATTTTTGATAAAATTGCATCAAAACAATGGTACGCAGCCATTATTGCTGATATATCACTGTTGCCATTGTTGCTGATATATCACTGTTGTTACTCGGAAAAATGACGACGATAACTATGTGCAGTTTTCAAATTTAATGTTTCTCTTGGATACTGGACGTTTGCAGAGTTTGTAGAGAGGGCGTTTGTTTTCCGGAACATTTAACAGCCAGACGAGGGCTGGCCGTATAGCGGCTAGTATGTTACAAATTAAATACATTACAATTTATGTCAAATACTTTATTAAAAGGTAAGATAAAGTTTTAATCTAATAAGAAAGAAGCTAGTTGTATTCTAACTGTTCGTATTGCTAAACAGTCGAAAAAGTATTAAATTTGAAAGAAAAATTTAAAATATTATTTTGTACCAGCTGAAAGTATTCTGAGAATCGTCCATTTGCAAAGGGTATGGAAAAGATTAATTAGAGATTTTAAGGTTCGGCCAGTAGTCCTCTTTACGAAATCGCATGATGATAAATGAATCTTGTCGCTCAGACAGTATAGTAGTTAGGGTCTACACCGGTACCGAAGGGCCCGCTTCGAATCCAGGTGATGGCTTGTTTGTAGTATCGTCTCTTCATAGGAGGTCGCTTATTAATTGCCTTTAGAATAAAATGGTCACCCTTTCTGGCCTTAGGAGTGGCAATTTTGAATAGGCAAGTATTCTTCATTAGGTTAAAATAAATTAATCTTAACCCTTTGACTACGAATTTAACTTTTTTATCCAGTTTTTCTATCCAAGTAAACAAAATATTGTTACGTGCGTATGGGTTCGTAATACATTGAATGCACAAGTCCGAGAAAACGTTAATAACATTTGTTTACTTATCAAAAAAAATATGGCAAAACGCTGGACTTTTCCTTACAGATATTCGAGCCCACCAGCGGCCGAGCGGTAAAGACGCTGAACACTGGTAGTTCGGTCCGAGGTTCGAATCCCGCGAACGGGCTGGCTGCATGGGCGTTTCCGTGGTTTTTCCCATGTGTAACGTGTATACGAGCCAGTTTCCCTTAGAAAGTCCTCCACGAACGCATCCCTCCCTTTAGGCAGATAGCTCACGTGTGCTTTACCGTAATTGAATAATCCAATCCAATCCTGACAGATATTCGTACAATGTCACAATATCACCCTGAAGTTATATTTTAAACTACTAAAACGTTAAACAGAACGCAATCCAAAGCGCAGGGAAAGGTAATCCGATCTCGAAATTACAGAATCTAAGTAAACAACAACTATCTAAACAACTGAGCTGAGATGTTCTCTCTCTGGTTTTTCAAGCTTTTTTAAATCGGCCGTACGAGAGAGTTCTAGCAATTTCTGGAAAGCAAAAAGCGTAGAGTTACGGTTACAGTTAACATTGTAATCAATTACATTTATTCAAATTAAATATCAATTACGGAGATAAACTTTTATTAAATGTTAATCGCACGTTCTCTTGTATTTTTATTTTCCCGGCGTAGCTATCTCTTAAAATTCGTCACGGGCTGCATTGCACGGGGAAATAAAACAATTTTAATTTCAATTCTACTAAAAAACCAACTAAATAGAAAATCCTTAACAATATGTTGTCATAAATAAGGTAAATTTAGTATATGGGATTTTTATGACTACAGGTTTTCAATCCAAAGCATGGGAAACTTTTAACAATGGCTGGATATCCACCATTAAGTACAATGGTGGGATACATATGCCCAAACGTAGCGATCGACTTATTATTATGAGCACACCTATTATTATGGAAAACGTTATTATATGAAATGGATGGTACATCGTATGGTATACGGTAAAAGCGTGCATAATCCAGCATTACACACTGGGCAACTCATATTTGTTCTTTTCTATATATTCATTTGGGCCCACCAGCGGCCGATCGGTAAAGTCGCTGAACACTGGTAGTTCTGTTCGAGGTTCAAATCCCGCAAACGGGCTGGTATTTCGTGGTTTTCCCCATGTGTAACGTCTATACGAGCCAGTTTTCTTTAGAAAGTCCTCCACGAAGGCATCACTTCCCTTATACAGATAGCCTTGTGTGCTTTGCCATAATTAAATACATATACACCTATATTCATTTGTGTACAGCGAGCAGAGCGGCGTCTTCATTTTCCAACTAATGGAATCATTCCCCATGTATCCATAGCATTCAAGAGATTCTAAGCACTTTTTAACCCAACAGTAATTTGTAAACTTTTAACCGGACATTTATGTCCGGTTAATAATCAAAGGGTTATAGTAACGTAATGGGAAGTGGTGGTAAATGATAACTGAATGGTAGCATAACGTAATATAATGCAACTAATATTAGATTCAAATCGACTTAAAGAACTGATTACAAGCGGTTTTTTTTTTTTTTTTTTTTTTTTTTTTTTTTGTGTGTGTGTGTGTGATTTTACTCCATTTGATATATAAATATATAAATATGCACTGTTACGAAAGTTTTCACGAAGACACTTTTCCCCAAACAGGTAGCTCCTGTGTGAAATTAGTCATAACGATGCGAAGATAACGTGCAGTTTTTCGCCGATGCTCTCAGCATAAAGCATTGGAATGTTTGCGATTTATAAAATTCAATTCTTTAAACAACACTAAGAACACATCCCCTGAATAATAAATAACCACGTCTTTGATACTCTAAGATTAATAATGCAGCGGTGAAAGGGAATTCCGAAATAATTTATAGTAGACTGTCGGCGAACGAGGGATTTGGATAGTTTCTGTTGCGTGGAAGCAGGAATGTTCCGGAAGAAAGAACAAAAAGAAGAAAGGAATGAACTTAAAAATTATCAAGAATAATGGATGGAATTCATGGGAGATGCACTGTACAAACGGGAAATTCTCAAGCGATAAACTATTAACTGCCTTCAGAAATTTAAACAAAACAATGACAAAATTTATTCTGTATAGACTACGAAAAATAGTTCTGTATTTATAATCTTAACGTAGCACTTAATAAGCAAACACTCTTTACGGAAGACAAAGTACTGCCTCTCTTACTGCGAATTGCTATTAAAAGATAATTTAATGATATTATAAATATACAGAATAAAGAAAGTATCGTAACAGCGAAACACTTCGAGTTCCGAAGAGGGCATTGCTCATTTTTCACGTGTCCCGTATTAAAAAAAAAAAAAAAAAAAAAAAAAAAAAAAAAAAAAAAAAATCTGATGTGTACACCACATGACTTCTTTGGACGGAATATTAAATTATACGCATTTTTTTCTTGCATTTCATTTAAACTTATTGGATTGAATTAAATCTACTTCGCCGACAGCGCATAAACCACAATAGTATAGATGCATTCTTCATTCTAGTATTCACTCTAGTATTTGTTTACCATAGCGACACTCTGGCGCTAGATTAGCTTAACTGTATTATATTTCGTTCATATTATAACTCAGAATGCACAAAATTTATATCATTTAAAGAATAGAATTATCTAATCGTTGCCACGTGTTCTATTCAAATACTATAATAAAGCTAGAATGATGTATAAAAGAAATTAAGCAAACAAAAAAAAAAAAGAAACAGTTTTTCACAGACGATTGAGTATCTCTCATTCAATTAATTCAGTTCTCACTTCACGAGAAGGCAAAAACTCATAAAAACTCAAAATATCTATCTTAAGAATTACGAAGTAAATCTTAAACACTTATTTCCTCGAAAAAATTCCAGAAAGGATTAAACATGATTCAATTCGCAATAATAAATGAAGGCGTTATCTTTGTTGTTGCGAAGCTAAGTTTCTCTAGATTGGCAACAAATCCACTAGTCT
This sequence comes from Stegodyphus dumicola, assembly GCF_044657685.1. Lineage (NCBI taxonomy): Eukaryota > Metazoa > Arthropoda > Arachnida > Araneae > Eresidae > Stegodyphus > Stegodyphus dumicola. Next base: position 293,290,190 of record NC_140768.1, read on the forward strand.
CCTGTTTCAAATGTAAACATCAATGGCCGCCATAAAAAAAAAAAAGGCTTAGCGGCACTTAGACAACTTTAGAATTGTTGATAATTCTAAACATATTGCATACAGATTTACTAAAGGCACAAAAACCTTAACCGGAAGATAAAAACAACATAATACAATCATTTTTAAAGCAAAAAATGTACAATTTACAAACATATAAGAGTAAAGAACCTGAGATCACTCAGCCGGGTAACAGAGTGGATACATATATATAAATATATTTATATACGTTTGGTGCGGCCGATTGCAACCAAAATACGAGGTGCACATCTACATGTTATAGCAGTCCTATATACAAAATTTCAACGTTCTGAGGCTACTCGTTTTTGAGTTATGCGAGATACGTACGTACAGACGACACGAAAAATTCTCTTCAAAATTAATTTTAAAGCAGTTTTATAATTTTTCTGAAGGAAAAGAGTATTTTATTCTGTCTTTACGTACAGATATCACGCAAAAACATCGTTAAATTGAATTTAATAGCGGTCAAAATAGATATTTTAGTTGAAATTTGCTGCCTGAAACTTTTCGCGATTACAATACTTCCTTTTTACTTCGTACAAGGAAGTAAAAAGTGTACTTTTGTTTATTACCGAACGGAGACAAACTTTCTATCACAAATTAACAGTTTCAAACAGAACTGTATACAGTAAATACAGTGTGCGTGACGAATAACAGCAGTTGCAGCGGAAAATGTCAAAGTATTTGAAAGTAACATTTACTAACAACAATGTAATGCATTTACATGCAATTCAGAATAGTTAAACATTGTTAAACGTAAATAGCTCAATCGTAGAAAAAAATTAACTACACAAATACATATAAATTTTGTACTTCCTACTGAAAGGAGTTATCGTATATTCCGACGTATAAGGCGAAGTTTTAATACAAAAAAATAAGATCGAAATTTACGGGTGCACATAATATGCCGGATATAAAAATAATAGATTAAAAATAAGGAAAATTCAGCATACAAATTTGGATTTTTACATGTACTTAAACGCTGTTTATTTAAAAAGAAATAGCGTGCCTCATGAATTAAAAGATTTTCATTATCGGATAATATGAAACATTCGTCATGTTCGTCTTCCGTTATACCTTCAGGCACAATATCGAGTTCCATTTCACCTTCTTATCCACAAACAAATAATCATCATCCATTCCATCTTTTACAGACATCAAACATCCTTGCTGCGGCACTATTTCTGTTTTCTTTCGCAAACTAAATGACTGAGCACTGTTTTGTTTCGTTTGTCAGGAGTCATATTAGATACTAAAAGGATCACTAGATCAACTGTATTTCGACTAAATCAGATTCGATTTACTATAGCCTTCGATGTTCACTTCAGGATCACGGCTTCCAATTACTACTGAAAGAGCAAACATCTGTCTCTTAATTCTGTGAATTCAATCGGGTCGGATAGAGAAATTTTACCCCAAATTCTGTCACTCTTTTCTCGAAACCCTAGAATAACATTCTTGTGCACCCTGCACTGAACACAACTATCCCTCTTTGCATTCCCTTAGCTCTCGTCAATAATTGTAGGAACGAATGGGGAAATTCATCATCATTAAATGACTTCAAAAGTTAAGAGCGTCGCCTATGGATCTTCCACGTTTCTTCGTAGTGCGCGTTATACAGCGAATATATCTAAACATTAATAAATGCAGTTCGAAATTATACGTGCACGTTATTTACCGGAATATACGGTGTTTATTTTCTGTATTTTGCTACTACATTCCGTATAACTCTGATAAATCAAAAATAAACTTCTACGACGATATATATTAAAAAGTGGAATTTTCTATTTTAAACTTAAAATCATAGGACATTGACTTAATTTTCCTTACAGATATTACAGATGTAGGCTCGGAAATGTAACTTACTTTTGTTGTTCTTTGTTCAACTGGACGAAATCTGAATAGCAGGTTTTGCAATGTGGGCACGTCCCCTACGCCTGACTGAACCAAGTAAAAGGAAATGCTAATATAGCAAGTTACTTAGGTCTAATAATGCGAGACGACAGCCATCTAGTGGCCGATTTCAGCTTCTCTCAACTTAGTTGGTGCTGATCACAGCATATAAGTTGATAATTATCTCCTACACCGTAAGGGGTTTCTTTTTAACTCCTCTATTCTCAGCGGGCTAGAAACATGTCAATATAGTTAAAAGCTCTGAAAGTTGATTTTGAACAATAGTTGACTACTAGTTGAGTTTAGTTTCTGCTTGTACAGTATGTTTGGTAACAGAAGTTCAAGATTTTGTTTCTTTAAATATTGTTAACAGATGCAGAGTATAAACTTACCGAATTTCTCTTTTCAAAAGATTTACTAAAAATATAAGAGCAAATCAAAAAATAGACATAACTATTATTCAATTTGTAAGATATTTAATATACATAAAAATCATTATATGTATATATATATGTGATGTACCAGCTTTTGTCCGGAATAAATAGATTGGTGAAGAATCATATATGTAGTCGTAGCTTAAATTATCAGACGATAAGTTTACAAAACAGGATCCATTTATTTTATTTCAGGGGAAATAGCAATTATAAAAATATGATATCCAGAGTAAACAAAAAAGAATTACTAATAACTTTTTGTATGAAGTTTACTACAGCGTTACATTTAAGAAAAAGACCCCGATATTCCTTTGCGAGTTCTTTTATAGCCTCTGGAAAGGCGGAGCTTCCAAGAAATCACGTCAGCCATTCCAGTTCGCTTTAAATATCTCCAGAACATTATATAACTGTACGTGTAGAAAAGGCGGGAAAAACAACTTGACTACGGGTCTGTGAATTTAATTCCACGTACTTTTAAATAAGAGACCGTCGCCATTAAAAAATGAAAAGAATATACAGTTAGAATTTTAAGTATATTTTTGACTATGGAATTTTATTATTACATATATATAAATTCTAAATATTGTAAGTAGTAATTATTGTAAGTAGTATTTTAATAAGTAATTAAAAATAAATTAATAAGCCCATAACTTGCGCTAAAGATAATACCAATTTAAAATACTGTTTGAAAATTTATTTCTTATAATAACTATGGTTTTAATTGAATTTCAGTTCCTTGAAGATATTAAAAATTTTTCTAACTGACTGTACGCTGTGATTATGTGAACTCCTGTATGAGTATTTTTTCAAAAATATCCAGAACTTGTTTCATAAAATAAATTTTTACTAGCCTCTCATCGGATGAGTGTATTCAATCTGTTACTAACCCGTACGCACGCAACAATATGCTAACTAAAAGAAATATTACACATATACACTACGGTTCCCAATATGTTTTTTCAATTTTTATATTTATTATATCTAAATTTCAAACTCTTGTCTTATTAGATTGCAGTAGTTAATTTAGTAGTAGTTATTAGAGGCAGGAGTCAAAAATTAAGCGAACTATGATATAATATATATGATATAATATAACTATGATATAATATATATGATATTAAGCGAACTATGATACCCCTGGCAATTTGTATTTAGCTAAGTTCGATTCTTTGAAATTTGTGTCCTTTATAATACATATTTTACGTATCACATGGAAGTAAAATTGATAACAGAAGATCATATATACTTCAGGAAATTAAAAGACACTGAATTTACTACTTCAAATAGCTAGTAAGGTGAAATTAAGTTAAAAAACGTTTACCAACTGATGGAAATTCTTTCTGATAGAATTTGAACTTTCTGTACAGAAAGTAGACTTATTAAATATTTATTCTCCATATGCTGACACCTTTTAAAGCTAGCGCTTTTATGGCATTTCTGAGGGCGAGAAGGTCAGCCCCAAAGTACGTGACGCTTTGAAAGAGAAGTGTCACGTAAAAGTGCTTATGCGCCCGCATGCGGGTCATTTTTATTTTACTGCCGATGATTAAAATCCTCTACAAAATGATAACATAATATGAAATTCTTGCTGCGAATAAAGGTATTTTGTTAGTCTTTCATGTAAGTGATTCGTGTGACAGCCGTCTGGCAGATGTATATATATATATATATATATGTTTCATAATACTTAACTGCATTAGAGAATACTCAATTCGTAGAAGCTTTATTACAAAAATAGACTTTGCCATTTCTGAAAATATTTGAATGGAATAAATGTAAAGATCTGAAGAATTCATCATTTTGAAATTAAATTGTACTTGATATAATAAAACAATGACTGTGTTAAAAATCAGAGCATACAGATAAATTTGGTTTCACGTTCTTGCTTATTCTAAAAATCGCAATTTTTACTTCCCTGTATGAAGTAAAGGACGTACTGTAATCCTGTAATCACAAGAAATTCCGGGTATCATATTTCAACGAAAATATCCATTTTAACCGCAATCGAATGCAATTTAAAGATGTTTTCGCGTGGCATCTGTACGTAAAGACAGGATAAAGGATTCTTTTTCCCAAAACGAATTATAAAACTGATTTAAAAGGGATTCATATAGGTTTTTTGTTATACGTACGTACGTAATGTATCTCGCATAACTCAAAAACGAGCCGCCTCAGAACGTTGAAATTTTGTATATAGGACTGCTGTAACATGTAGTTGTGCTCCTCTCTTTTGGTTGCAATCGGTCTTACCAAAAAAATATATATATATATGATTGATAATAATTTAAATAAGGAAACTTTCCATATACCATTCCCAAGGAACACAAATTCAATTACACGCACTCTGTTACTCTGCTCAATGACTTCAGTTTTGTTCATTCTTATATGTTGGTAAATTGTGCATTTTTGGATTTAAAAATGATTGAATTACGTTGATCTTATCTTCCGGTTAAGATCTTTATGCCTTGAGTGAATCTACATGCAGTAGCTGTAGAATTATCAACAATTTAAAAGTTAAGACACAATAACACGCCGAATAAATACTAATTCAGAAGTCAAACAACAAAAATCAGCGTTAATTTACAAAATTGACTTCTGAATTAGTAATTTAAAAGTTGTTTATGTGCTGCTAAGCCTAATTATTCTTTTACCATATCAGCCATATTTGTTTACGTTTGAAAGTCAGCAGAATAGAGAATTAAGTCTTTTTTCAACTTGAGTGTCTTTTTGCCGAGTGGGACCAAAAGGAAATTTTTAGTTTCGTGCACCGAAAAATCTGCCTTCTCCCCTGTTGGCCGAATGGCTTTTTTTTTTTTTTTTTTTTTTTTTTTTTTTTGCGTAGAAACCGTAATTTTAATCATAAAAGTTGTTTTCTAAATTATCTTCCGGTTAAGATCTTTATGCCCTGAGTGAATCTGCATGCAGTAGCTGTAGAATTATCAACAATTTAAAAGTTGTTTATGTGCTGCTAAGCCTAATTATTCTTTTACCATAGCAGCCATATTTGTTTTACGTTTGAAAGTCAGCAGAATAGAGAATTAAGTCTTTTTTCAACTTGAGTATCTTTTTGCCGAGTGGGACCAAAAGGAAATTTTTAGTTTCGTGCACCGAAAAATCTGCCTTCTCCCCTGTTGGCCGAATGGCTTTTTTTTTTTTTTTTTTTTTTTTTTTTTTTTTTTTGCGTAGAAACCGTAATTTTAATCGTAAAAGTTGTTTTTATAAATTGTTTTAACAGTATTTGGTATTTTATGTTTTACTATGTCTTTCAAATGTTAAGAAGATATTTTGAGATTTTATGTATTTTTGCCTTTCCTCGAAGTGAGAACTGAATTAACTGAATACAAGAAAAAATGTTTATAATTGAATATTCCGTACAAGGGAGTCTGTACCTATCATATTTTATATATCTATATGTATGTATCCAAATACAAAAGAAGCAATGCTATCCATGATGAAGGGAAAATACCTGTTAGTTATTGCTTTTACATAGAAAGGCGCAAAGCTAAACTCCATTTATGAACACAATAACTGCACTTTTCCGTAACACATTTTACTGCAGAAGATGATTAACTACAACATCTGTTTTCTTCTGTCTAACTTCAATTCAGAGCACCTAAAAATCGACTACAACTCCCAGTTTTTTATTCGATTCTTGTCAATAATTTCCATAAATACTCAATACCTATCTTTTCAATCATTTAGAATGATAAAAAATATATGAAAAAGGGTGAGAACTATCACCATTTTATTTTTATCAATGATTCCTACATTAACTATTCAAATTACCAAATAATTTCCGTGTTTTATTTTAATATTTAATATTTCGTTTTTTCTTAACAGTTTAGCTCATTAAAAAAAACTGAAAGGTTTCAGATTTTAACGGTCGCCAAGAAGGGTTTGTTAAGATATTTTACTCTCGCTGGCAGACTACCAGTCTCGTGTTACAGTGACTCCTACTAATCCATTATTTTGTTTGTATTTTAGGCTTTTATTATTAAGCATCGTTTTTATCACACTTGGGCCATATACAATTCAACAGCAAGATTACAAAAATTCTAAAAACAACATAGCATTATATGTTTACAATTTCCGATGCAGTGTTAACTGTTGGCAGACATTTTTTTTCAGTGTGTTCTCAGTTCAACATATAAATATTCAGTTTTCTTTCTGAGATGGATTTACAAAACTTTTTTTTGTCCTTTTGTTATTAATTTTTGTGTGTTTACTTTATTTATTAAATATCACATTCTTGGCCCTTACGCGAAATAAAATTCGTTCCTACTGCAAAATCACAAAATACTTAAAAACAGCATATCTTGAAAATGTCTGATGGACAATCTCGTGCGCTGGAGATTCAATTTTTTTTTCATACAGTGTTCCAACTGCTCGCTTAGAAATAGTAGAGTTTATTAATAGAAATTTCGTTAAAATTTACAAAATATAAAACAGATAATATATCTAGCTCGAAATTCAAAATTTGAGCTTGCATGTGCCCGCTGTGATGCTTCTTTGGTGAAATGAAGCAACTCCAGTGATGGAACACAGCAATAACTTTTATTTAACACTAAAAAAAAATGGCGACATACAAACAAGAAGAGAAAACATATTCTATCATTTAAAAATAAATTACATTCTTCGTGCGATAGTCGCACGTGGCGCTCGAGTCTGGTTTCAAATATTGCCATTCACAAATACCTTAATGTTCATCTATTTAAATTATTTAAATTACAAGATTTTAATACTATTTAAAGCTGTTACAACCTCTTCCCCAACGGAGAGACTTTTTCCGAAGGGAAAAGTTCTGTAAAATTCGACAGTTTAATAAGCTCGGCTTGCTCATTTGCTTAAAGAGAAAAGGTAACTTCTCTGATAAGTTTCCAACTTCAGGCCAAAACTTTTAAGTTTTAAACAAATATTTTTACATCACATTTAAAGAGGAAAAAAATGGACAGTGTTCAAATTAATCTTCGTTTTTTTTTTTTTTTTTTTTTTTTTTTTGACGGCCCCAGATCTCTTCCAAGTTGATGTTCTAGATCTCTTCCATGTTGGACCAGTTCCTCGGCTATAATTCACAGCAAAGCCTTTCCTCAGTTCCTCTGTGCCTTTCCGATAATATTCAATTGCCATTTGCTTTCGGCAATTGTTTTCTTCGTCTATTAGTAGAGGCCTTGATATTAAATCGAAAGACGAAAGATGATGATAACGCTGCGTTGCAAAATGATTCTCAATATTAATTTCTTTATCGTTTTTCAAATTTTCGTGAAAATCTTCCACGTTTAATTCCGATGATTTAACTTTTTCTTCAAAGATATCTCTGGATGCTTTCCTTCATCGGTTTCAAGATCTACTCTTCAGCTATTTTTCTTTTCCTTTCAGCTCTAGTAAAAACGGCATTAAAATAGTATCGCTAAGTTTACGTTCAAGTGATGAACTAATAAAATAAGGCAATTCAATATTAACAGGAAGTTATGTTCAGTGATGAACTAAAAAAATAAAGCAATTCAATATCAACAGGAAGTTACGTTCAGTGATGAACTAATAAATTAAGGCAATTTAATATCAACAGGAAGGAAGAATCTGGTATCACTAATATTACGTTCAGTGATGAATTACTAAAATAAAAATACGCACGATTATTCGATCTCGCCGGTGCCTCCAAAATAATTAAGACTGTGATGCTTCTTTGGCGAAATGAAGCAACTCCAATGATGGAACACAGCAATAACTTTTATTTAACACTAAAAAAAAATGGCGACATACAAACAAGAAGAGAAAACATATTCTATCATTTAAAAATAAATTACATTCTTCGTGCGATAGTCGCACGTGGCGCTCGAGTCTGGTTTCAAATATTGCCATTCACAAATACCTTAATGTTCATCTATTTAAATTATTTAAATTACAAGATTTTAATACTATTTAAAGCTGTTACACCGCGTTCGGGAGGAGGATTAAATTATTCAATATTTGATAGCTCTAGATTCCGTGTTCTTTCCATAGTGCGAGAAGCATTCATACATTCATGCAAATTATTCATTATTTAATTTTTTTTTTAATTTAACACAGGTGGATAATATTTGGCGGTAACAATTTGAAAAGTGACTCATCCTTTTACGGTGATTCAACTCCAAATCCCGTTTCGAGACTAATAGCTCTTTCGTGACTATCGTCTCATTTGGGCTAAAATTGAGTAACTGTTAACTAAATGAGATCTTTAGAGATATCTATAAAATTTAATCGTAATAAAGAAGGAAAGTAGTATTTTATCGAGGGCAGCGAAATTGCGACCTCAATAGTTATAGTGGTTTGAACAAGCCAAACAGTAAAACGACTGTACAAAGATGATAATGAGGATAATTGCCTCTTATAAATTAAAACATTTATTACTTGAGTTAAATTCCTGTGAAACTTTGTTTGGAAAGCGGAAATTACCGTAAATTCAAATTCAATACCGTCATTCGTACGTTCAGTTCAATTCAAATGCGACGAAAATAAATGTATTGAAGAAAAATTATCTCGAATAATCTGCATGCCAAAGACCACCCTGAGGAGATAAAAATATTTTTGAAAACAACTGATAATACTTGTAGAGACGCTAGGTAATTTCGAAGCAGGAAATATTAAAAATATGAGCAATGCCCTCGCTGGGGCTCGAAACACGGACTTCTCCATACGCAACGAGTTTTCTGACCGCTGCACCATGAAGGCATGCTAAGAAGGTGGGAGAAATACCTTATATGCTCCCCCTTTCAAAGGGAGACTGGGGATTAGGGGTCCCAATCGCCAAATCCTGGTGGCGCAGAATCATCATCCACTACCTTTTTTTTTATTTCGGTCGCAACTGTAGAGACATTAGTTATTTCGAAAGAGGAGAGCATGCAAATTGAGCAAAGCCCTCGCCGGGATTCGAGCCTCGACCTCTCGAATACGCACCGAGTGTGCTAACCATTACACTACGAAGGCATGCTAAGAAGGCCGGAGAAATAGCTTATACACTATTACTTGTAAAGGGCAGACGTACACTAATAAAAGTACCTAGTATGCTTGTTCGACTTATAGCACAAATTATTTACGTAAATTATATAGATCAAAAATTGACTTCTTTCGGGGGGGATAATTCACGTATTTTATTTTATTTGGATAGGAAAAAATAAATAATAATAATGAAATTATATGAGCTAAATTTATAAATAAACAATGAAAATAGGAAAGACTTTATGACCACTAAATTGAATTTTCGATCAAAGGAAAAACTATCGAAGGAATACGAAATGTATTACTATAAATTCTTGCGAATAACATGAAAGTTAAAAAAGACTTATCTTATAAATCAAGACTCTTCAAATTTTGTCCACTCAAGAAATCCATAAAACTGTACTGTTTTTTTCGGCAGAACTCCTAACGTCCTTAGGAAAGTAAATATTAAAACAGTACTGACAATATATCAATATTTTGCATATATTATGTAAAAAAATAAAAGCAAAATCCTTACTTCATTGTATTGTTGCGTTTTGTGTTGGATTTGGAGTGATTAACGACACTCCTTGATTAACTTGATGAAGAATGAAAATACAATTTATTAGCTACTATTACTCAAGCAAGCTCCAAAAACACATTTATAGTCGTCGAAAAACGACGACAAACACACTTAAACAATTAACAACATAGCCTTCAGGCAATTAGACTATAACGGTGAAGATAGATTTAAGGCAAGGCAGTAGAGTTCAGTTCCCGACTCGGTTCGGTCGTTCTCGGAACTCAACGTACTCTCGAGACTTTCCACGCTACAACTCGCGATGCACTCGGCGATACACTCGATAGCCTCAACGATGCACCAACTCGCGATACATTGACGAGACACCTAGATACTAGACTGCTACCCCGCGTACAAGCAGGGTTTATATAGCTTTTGGCCTGCTTTCGAGAACATTCTGGGTCAAACTGGTAAAAATTCGTTCTAGAATGGTCTCAATCCGTCTATGGCATACTTCCAATTTTGTCGAAAAATGGCGAATTCGCACCAAATATGGAAACCCTGCCTTCCCTTGACATTTTCTGGTAACCCTAAACCCACATTGCGGGGAAGCTATCTTATCCGTGTAGGCATTTCGTAACAGTATTATAAAAAATCATCTGTTTTAAAATTCTGTTGCGTGCATACGGGTTCGTAATGGATCGAATGCACACAGAATCGATGATTGATATTTTTTCCCCAAAATAAACAGTTTACACTTCTTCCACAAATGTACTCGTGCATCTCTTCTCAGTATAACAGAGCACGTAATTAGCTACCACTTCGAACTACTTATAACTTTAAACACAACACAATGTAAATCGCAACCAAACAGCGAAGCACGTCAGCTTTAAACTAAAAACTTAGAACTGATGCTTAAATAGCTTTCCCCCGGCTTTCGAGAAATCTCTAGTACCTTCAATTTCTCGAAATTACTGGAAGGCATGTAGGATTGAAATTATATATATGTTATATATAGCGATCAATTACAGTTATTCAATTACACCAACACTTATATATAGTTATATAATATATAACACTTATATATCATATAACTTATAGAGTTATACAGGGACTGGGCAAAATGTCGCCAGCTCGGCGACATCTCGCCAAGTTAACGAGGTAGCTATTTACTTTAATGTTAAATATACTTGCCCTTGTAATCTTATTTTTCTGAGCTTCGATTTCTTCAAGCATTTCATGTTACATTAGACAAAAGATACTTGAATTTTACATATATTTTCGCTAAAAGTATTTACTTATATACAAAATTCGTAACAATACTTTAGGTAACAATTACACTAGATGTAATAAATCGATTTGCGATTCGTATGATTGACTTGCGGAAGCCTCACAGATGCGGCATGCAATCCTTCTAGGTTTCTATCAAACCAAGTTTGAACATATTTGTTAAGGACATGGGGGATTGGGATTGGGAATTATTCAATTATGGCAAAGCACAAGAGGGCTATCTGCCTAAAGGGAGGGGTGCCTTCGTGGAGGACTTTCTAAGGGAAACTGGCTCGTATACACTTTACACATAGGAAAAACCACGAAAACGCCCATGCAGTTCGCGGGATTCGAACCTCGGGATGAACTTCCAGTGTTCAGCGCCTTTATCGCTCGACTGCTGTTGGGCTAGGGACATGTGGAGCATGTGTAATATAAACATTGTCACGCTTGTATGCATAGTATAAACGTATGTATAGAGTGAATGTATCTCAATCTGTGTAATGCAAAGATTATTTTTTATACCTTAGAAAGTCTGAAAATTCTTGTGATTCTATTCACCCCATTATCCAGTCTATTGTGATTCATAAGAAATGAACTCATATATGTATCTGCTTGCATTAATTGTAATTTAAAAAGAGAGGTTAAATATTGCAATAATAAAAATATAAGATATGATACAATCGTCATGACACAGCTACATATTTGAATGCAGCAACTTGGTAAGATGATATTCTTAATTCTAATTTCAAACAAATATCAAGAATCGCCTTATACTGTGTTCTATACATCCCATCCCAACCATTACCTTTGCGCTTTTCTTATTCATAAAATTCTTTAAAACAATGAATCTTCCATTCGATAATATTTCAAAGTTTAAAATAAAAGCACTCCAAGGAATTTCTACTTTCATCGAAAATGTTGTTATCTCAGCAATGACATTTCAAAATTCCATATTTTCCCATTTCAAAAGACATAAAATAATACAGAGCAAGACTTGTTACAGAATTACTGTTTTAACGTATTTGATATGGAAATATTTCCATTTCAAAAGCACGTATACTTTCATATCAGTCAAATCACCCCACGGAAGCTAATTTTTCAAAATTAAACTTTCCAAATGAAGGATTCGTATTGAAAGACTAAAGCAAAGGCTAAAGAAAGTTGGTCTCGATTCATTTGGATAAGAATTTGGGGAAAGCAAATGAACCTAAATTTCATATAGCATTTCCGTGCGAATAGTTCAAAGTAAAGACTTCAAAGTAAAGATTATATTCCTTTTTCGAGATTTGATCAATTCGTAATTACTTACCCGTGATAAACAAATATTAGAAATGTATGCTTCATGAGGAGCTTGCGATAATATTAGTACCCTGGTATTTCTTTACAATTTTCATTAACCTTTCTATTTGAGATTATATATCATATTTGGCTATAAAATTTTATTAGACGATACAAATATATTTAATACAACAGTTTAATTATTACTTCCTAGGAACAATATTTCAATTTGAATTCAAAATGTTCGAGAATAAACATACTCATGAAACACAAACACCAAGATTTAATGGACTGTAGCTTTATTACTTTTAACTTCTGTTTGGATGGACACTCTTGCCATCGCATAAGTGCACCACCCAGCACGCCGTCAAGAACAATAATAATGACCCCTAGCTAACCACGTTGTCGTTTTCTCTCATCGTGGTTGCCAGATCACTTCTGCCTTAACACAACTCAAATAAAGAAATTTACATTAAAATACAACTTGAATAATTTAATGATGTATAATATAAAATTAAAGATGCACTGATGTATATTCAGGGCTGTGGACTCGGTAGGGAAAATGACCGACTCCGACTCCTGGAATTTTAATGACTAGGACTCAACTCCGACTTCCTCATATATATATATGTTACGGTGAAACACCGAAATCTGAAGAATGTCGACTTTCACCGGTGAATGTCAACATTCACATAGTCTCTTGGTGTATATCCGAAATATTTTCCAAATACTCTTATTTTTGACTTACATCGGTCAATGTCGACATTCACCATGTACTAATGGTGAATGTGGAACATATAACAATATTATATTTTCTTCTCCGTAATTCAGTCGCGAATAAACGCACTTAAGACTTGAAATAAGAACTTAAGAACATGAGAACCTAAAACACACAATACATTCAAAATGAGAAAGGAAAATAATAGAAGTTAAAAACTTACTTAATTATACAGTACGTTCTAAATGAGAAAATAAAATAACAGTAATAAAAAACTTACTAAATTATGGGATTCAAATCTTATTTATTGCAATAACTTAAACTATTATGGCACTTTATGACATCTCTTTTCGACTTTGACCAGAGCATATCTGTGATTGTCGACATACACCGGTGAGGGTCCGAATGTACAAGAATGTAGTGAAATATTCGGTCTTTCACCGACGTATTTGGTGAATGTTGATATTCTCCGGTGAGAGTCGACATTCTCCAATTTCGGTCTTTCACGGTAACATATATATATATATATATATATATATATATATATATATATATGATATTATATATTTTTATAATTATGGAATGCTACCTGGGAAAGGAACGGAGGGCATTCCAAGTACCTGTTATAAAATTCTCTCAACTACTGACGAAATAATACATCAGTCAGTTAATGAGAAGTTGTTCAGTTTTGATATAAAACTATTTGTTTTATAGAATTATAGAACCTTAAGTTTGTAGAAAATTCGGAAACGAATGTTAGATGTAAATAAGAATGAAAACCATCATTTGAGTAGAATTTTACTATATTTATGAATATGAAATTTCCATTATAACTATGAAAATTTGAAAGTTATACACGTTTGTAATTTTTTCTAATATGCTAGAATAAGATAATAAGAAAATTCATAATGTTTTGATAGTTGTTCATAAAAGAGAAATTTCTGAAATTCATTAAAAAATCCTTAAGTGTTTTGAATGTGAAAAATAATTTTTTTAATTGGACATAGAATTGAAATTTCAATATAACTTTTAGATTTGCATTTATTTTCAAAAATAATACGCTAAATATGCATATTCTGGCATTATTTTAAAATTATTTACTCCAAATTGCAGGACTTATGTACGTGATATGTTTCTTCATTTTTGAACGGGTTAACGCCTTTTATCTAAAAAGAACTTTTCTGCCGCTAACCCTACGTCAGATTAAAAAGTAGGTTAGGAAAAATACTAATTTGAAATTGAAATAGCCTCTCAGCTCTTTTACTAATTTATCGTTTCTTTTTTTGTCCCACTGTAGAGACATTAGGACATTTTTGAATGCAGGAGTTGTGAAAAATGAGCAATGCCTTCACCGAGACTCGAGCCTCGGACTTCTCGAATATGCACTGAGTGTGCTGACCACTACACCACGAAGGCATGCTAGGATGGCAGGAAAAATATTTTATATACTCCCTCTTTTAATGGGGGACTGAGGGTTAGGGAACATAATCGCCAAATCCTGGTGGTGGAGAATTATCGTCCACCACCTTTTTTAGTTCGGGGGCTAGTGTAGAGATATTAGGATTTTTGATGCTGAGAGACGTGAAAAATGTGCAATGCCCTCACCGAGACTCGAACCTCGGATCTCTCGAATATGCACCGAGTGCGCTGACCACTACGCCACGAATGCATGCTAGGAAGGCGGGAGAATAATAATAATTATTTAAATAAATTACACTAAATTGAATGATTTTAGAATTAATCCTTCTCACAAGATTTTTATCATACCGCTAACGACGCAGGCACTCATAAAACACTTCAGCCAATAGCAATTTTAAGTTGAGAATTAACTCCAAGAACCAACCAAAATGAAGCAGAACCAAAACTAATTTATTCTGAACATCTTAGACCTGTGTCATTTCTTCTCTAATTTCCCATGCTTCTAGGCTTAGTGTCAGCTGCTGTTCTTTTTGTCCAGTTGCAAAGCTGAATACGTTAAACCTACATTTCAAAAGTACTAAAGAACGGGCGCCAAAGCAAAATCAAGATTTCTTCATGTATTCGCGATTAGTATAAATGGAAAAGAAAAATTCACGAACCAATTGTATCTGCAGAACCCCTCTATATCTTTTGGAATAGTGGGGTAAAAAAATAATTTAGTTAATGACTGCTTCAAAGATGCAGTGTATTAGCGATTCCAAGGGCAATTATGATGTTTACAATAACGCGCTTCCAACTACCTACACGGAATATCATTCATCTACTCCAGATTTCTAAAATTTACGTTAGGGTTGATTGCTGCCTATCCATAACAGAACCATTTAAATGTATTCTTTCGTTCAGAGAGAGTTAAATTATGGTCTCTTGAGTGAAGTAAATCTGATGCAGGTGCAATGGGGTTTAAAGGTTTCAGAAAGTGTTTGTGCGGTGCCTGTAAATTTTAATTTGGTTGCTTTGGTTATGTTAGATATAAATAAATAAGATGTTTCCTTTAGGCACAATAATGTTAATTTAATATATAAGGAAAAGCTATAAAAGCAAGGAACTAGATACCATCCAAGGAACGGCACAATAAAATGCAGCCAACAGCAATTACTGCTACTAAGATAATTACTAAGATCATCCTACTGGACTAATTGTGTTCTTGTTTATATATATGTAGAACTCTGGAACTCCCCGAATCAACCAGTTAGTCTCGGTAGAGTCCTAGATGTGACCTAGAGATATTTATTATCTTACTTTAGCAACTAAAATAAAGTTAAGAATTAAATACAGAGTGTGTGATTAAGTCCACAACAGGCTGAGTCTACAAACTTAGAAGGTTTTCCTTTCCCTCCTTTCGCATGCCTTTGTGGCGTAATTGGAAGCATACTCGGGGCGTACTCGAAAGGCCAAGGTTCGAGTATTGGCGAGGGCATTGCACATTTTTCAAGTCTTTAAGAACAAAAATAACCTAATGATTCTACAGTGGCACCCGAACTGAAAGGTGGTGGATGATGATTCTTCACCACCAGGGAAACAATACAAGGTATTTTCTTTTTTCTCCTTTTTACATACTTTCGTGGTGTATCGTGGTAGCATGCTCGGTGCATATTTGAAAGGTACAGGTTCGAATCCCGGCGAGGGCACTGTTCATTTTTCATGTCTCCTGCTTCAAAATAATAACCCAATGACTCTACAAACTGATTAAAAAACAAATTAAAGTAGTTTAAGACAATTATGTTTTTGTTGTTGTGACTAATTTTACGTGTTTGTTACAACATTCAGATCAAACCCACGAATTTTATATCTTAGAAAGGAGAACATGACTGCGTTTGCCGGTGGCAAGAGCCTTGAGCAGTCCGACTTTGCTGAGTTCCTCCCCACTTTTGAAGAAGAGCACCCCGACGGGACGGATCCGAGGGTCTGCCATCTCCCCCCCCATATGACAACCTCCCCAGAAATATTTCTGCTGGCCGTATATTTTGAGTGCCCCCATGCCACATAAACACTATACCACATTTATCCGATGACACATTTACAGCCATCTATGCATTCTACGAGATTCGAACCTTGGCGCTGTGGTACGGCAATCAGAATCACTAACCACTTTCCCGTCTGGAGGAGTGATGTTCTTATATTTATTTAATGGTTTGGCATGTATTAATTTTGTTGGTTCATGTAAATTTGTATTTTTATTAACAGAATATTGTTGCGTGTGTACGGGTTCGTAATAGATTGAATACGCAACTCCGGTAATAAGTAATAAAAATTTATTTTTTTTAAAAGAAATATTTCAGACCTCTGGAATTTTCCACAGAAATTTTCGTACAAGTGTTCACAGCATCACACCGTATAATCAGCAATTACGCTACAAACTACTAAGAACGTTAAAAACAATGCGATGCAAAGCGCATCTAATGAGAAAGCTAATCCTATCTCACTCTGAACTCGCAAGAACAATAATAGCAGCTAACTAAACAACTGAGAGCAGGTGCTCTCTCTTTGGCCTTAAATAGCTCTCAACCGGTCACGAGATTTTTCTAGTACTTACTGCTTCTCGAAATGACTGCAAAGCAACAAGAGACTGGTATTACGTTTACAGCTAACATAGTGGTCAATTACATTTATTCAGTTTTAATACAAATTACCGAAATACCCATTTACTCAATGTTAAATGCACGTGCCCCTGTATTCTTATTCTCTTGAACATTTGCCTCGAGCTACGTTGAACAGAAAAATACAACGATTTTATTCGTAACAATATTTCAAATTTCTTTATTACGGTAATTTAATTAATTAGCGCATCTAACAGTTTTTGTATTCATTAAATAAAAATTTATAATCATATTACCTCTTTTGAAACTTTGAATATGGAGTGTGTTTTTTTTTTGGGGGGGGGGAAATGATGAATTTAAAGGTACTTGTATTAGCAATTTACTTTTCAGTATTCGTGTTGAATACATTAAGCAACGAAGTCAAAAAATATAAAATTTTAATTTAGTGAAGGTTATTAAAATTTAACGAAATATTATTAAAACTTTGAATTATTTTAAAAACATATTGAATTATTTTGAGAATGATATAAATAATAATGAAAGACTGTAATAATGTATGCAATAATGAAATAGTTAATGAGATAAATAATAGTAAAACATAAATAATAATGAAATAGTGTTGATTGCTAGTATAGAAGCTAACATAAAAACTGCGTTTTTGATTATTTATGTAAAATATTGTTGTAATGAGTAAACAAATGTTAGCTATTTATAAAACTGAATAATAGTAACAAAATCGGATATAGGTAATTTAGTTTAAAAGTGAAACATATAAAAAGTTATATCTGAATTTTCTAATATTTACGATGTTGAAATGTATAAAAAGCTATATCTGAATTTTCTAATATTTACGATGTTGAAATGTAGATTATAAATGTAAAAAAAAATTAGAATGTTATACATTTTTGCAATTTGTCAAAATGTATTAAAGTAAGTTTATTTAAAAAAGATTTTATGCTTACAAGCACTGATAAAAGGGAGAAAAATTTGAAAACTTTTTTTTGGAGAATCCTGCTAATTACTTGTATTCTAAAAGGAAGGCGTTTTGAAATTGGATTGAGGTCTGAAATTTCAATAGATATCTAAGTGTTGGATTTATGTAAAAATGTTTATGTCTCAAAGTTAATATTCTGAATGTGGTCAGAAATTATTTACCTCAAAATTTCATCCTATACATTTCCATTTAGTATTATTAATTTAGTATTTTCTATCCTAAAAGTGGCAACTGCTTATTATGCATCGCTCTAAACTGTACCATTTCAAAACTAATCTCTCCCACATAGTTTTTAACGCTAATAAGTAGACACTTACATAACGCTTCAGCCAATAATAATGTTATGTTTGCAAACTGCAACTTCAAATTTGGAAGTAAGGTAAAAGTAGAATTATAATTTTTCCAAACTTCCATTTGGAAACTGCGCATTTCCTTCTCTATATCTATCGCTTGCAAGCTTACTGTCCGCTGCTGCACTTCTTTTTTCCCAAATTAAAAATGTAAAAATATAGTCTTTAGAGTGAGTTTACCTTGTAGCTGCATTACTAGAAAGTCCTCCATGAAGGCATCCATCTTCTTCGGCAGATAGCCCTGGAATGCTTTCTAAATAAATTAAATCAAATCTGTAGTCGCATTAAAACATAACTTTAAGAATAAAAAGTGTCCGAAGTGCCACAACTGCATGAAGTTCTTTAATGAGTCGACTGACATCATTAACAACCACGCCGAGAACACTGCAACAAAATGTTTGGGTAAAATCCCAGTATACGGTACGACCTTGGCGTGATTTCAAAAATTGTCCCCAACACCAAAATGACGCATTTACGGCTCATCATAAATGTCGCGTTTACTGATCATCGTAATGTCTCGAAAGGCGCCAATTCCCGTGTGTACTGCATACTCGAATTAAACCAATATTTGTTATTCTTCATTTTTGACGTCTCTAGAAAGTAAAGTACAAAATAAAAAAGAAATTGAAATAGAATTGTGATAATGCAAAAATAGAAGAATTAAGTAAATTTGTAGACTACAATTTCAGACCATCAGCCACTCATCTGAATTTATTTATTATAAGAATTTGTTGAGTTTCGTCTTCTTTGATGGCATACATGGGAACTCGAAGATGACTAGTGATTTATCACTCTAACTTTGAAAATTACGTCAGAAATGTATAAACGATGTACATCATTTTATTTAAATCAAATTAAAGTTAACAAAAGCTCGTACTTGAACAACAGCCAGCATTTATGGATTAAATCAAAAGTAATGTAAGTTGGAGTGATAAGCCAAATAACAAGAACAACGCAACGCCGCAGAATACTGCTCTCAAGAGAATCAGTTAGCAAACGTGGCCTTCAGCAGGCGGAACACGCTCTAAGTCTACTATCTAACACCTTCCTTTAAATGATATTTGCATTCTGCCAGAAAAATGAAATAAGGAAAGACAGCTTAGCAAGTTAACATAAAATAACTGGTTAGTGAAACTAAACAAATCTTTAATAAATTTTAAAAGCTATGAATAATATTTCAGAAAATGTTAAACGACAATAATTAAAAATGAAACCTAAAAATTCATTTCCGAAACGCATCTGTCTTAATATAATCAGCCGTCTTAATATATCTGTCTTTCTGGTGAAGAAATATAATCAGCCGGCCAACTGGGACAGTGGTTAGCGACGCTGACTGTAGTACCGAAGGTCCGGGTTCGAATCCCGGAGATGGCATGGATGTTTGTTAATGTATAGTGTCGAGGCAGTATGGAGGCACTCTAAATATGCAACGAGCCGAAAGTTCTCTCGAGAGGTGGGGGTAGGGAAGAAGGGTGTGAGACCCTTGGACACTTCCCCCCCCTCTGGGTGCTCTCTATCAAAACTGGGAGTGGAGCAGAGCAAAGTAGTACTGTCACCTGTGTGGTGTTCAAGGCTCCTGCCAGAAGACAGGTACGATCTTGGCGTCCTTCCTACGATGAATTCCGTGGGCTTTATCTGATGTTACTGTCAGACAAGTGAGATAAGTCACAGCAACAACAACAAATGTAATTAAATTTAACTAAGAATGAATAAACAATCAAACAGAGAACTGCAACAACGACCAAATCATAATGAACCAATAAAGAAGGTGCAATTTTTAAAATTTTTAAAGAAGGTGCTTATTTAAAATCGAACAAAAATTATATTTATTTATAAAATTATAAAAAACGCCTCCACCTCCACCAAAAAACAGTTCATCATGGTGATAGTTGATAAAATAATAGCTTTCTTTGCAAAACCAAATGAATTTTTAACAGTATAGTCCAAAATAGCCCAGTGGATAAGTCTGTTGGTAGCTCGCAGGTCGCCTCGTGCTGGAGGCTCCGCGAATGAGCAGTCTGCCTAGGCGTGTTTATAACCTTTTTCGTATGCGAAGTGAATATCAGCCAGTTTCCTGTCGAAACGCTTCCACTAATATGTTCGTTCATTTAGCAAATAGCCTTAACGAGAATTTTGCCTTAATCAATTAACTAATGACCTTTTACCCCCCCTCAAAGAAAGAAACTGCGAGCTTTTAGTTTCTTTAGAAAAAGAAGTTATTTATGTTCTTAGACAAATAATCCATTTGGATTTACTACAACAGACTTCAAGTCAAATGAACGGACAAGATATTAAAGCAGTTCCTATTTCTGAGTTTCAGTCTTTTCAATACAGAATTTAATCGAAAGTAGAATTGTCTCTTCCTGCTTATTTAAACTCTAAAATAATAATTTTATAAGATAAATTTAAATTTTATGCGTTATTTGTCCTAGCAACAAGTGTTTCCTTATATTCCCAAAGGAGAACGAGAACAAAGATTCTCCCATTATTTGTTTGTAACAGGAATAGAGTAAATATACTTTCCATAGTTTAAGTACTTTAAATATGCAAACGAACGAGAAATTGTTATGTAGATATCTTCTATCAATTTATTTCTATGCACTGTTGATACAGGCAGTCGTAAAATCTCGATGTCTGCATCAATATGTGCACATCAGCGCTATAAATTAGGAAGCGCTGTTTGGTCCATTGCTTAATAATCGAGGATGCTTGAATCGAAATTTTCATTAAAGAGTTAGCTTAAAGTATCTCAGTGTTGTTACTTCATTAAATATTGATATTTATTTTCATTAATATTAATTATTATTATAATTCCTCTGAGAGTGAGCAGACGCAATTCGCTTAAAGAGAATTTGTTTGACAGGCAACTTGCTTATTACACCCGTCTAATGCCACTAAATTTGAATGTCATTGATATTAAACGAAACGAACGGAATTAATGAATATTAGATAATACGACGGGAGAAAACTAATCAAGTAAATTGAACGACCGCAATGAAACAACGGTTGCAAAACTGCCTTCAGTGAAGCGCAACACGTAAAAATCTTTCGCAATTGGAATTCCTGATGGAAATCACGAGCACTTTTCTTCTCTGAATTTCTACTTATGCATTATGAATTTTCATACGTTTACGTTTTTCAATACACTCAGATTTTTTCTTCCTAATTATATATATATGACGAAAACGAAATCTCATCTTATCTTACTAAATTACTATGGAAACACTGCGAAGATTAACAAAAAGTTCTTATATTATAGAAGCCAGAATTGTTCAGTGTTAATCAAAGATTGATTATTCTGTAGAACTAAGTAACAGTAAGTTTATAATTTGACTAATGATTAGATTATCTTGTAATACAGTAAGAATTTTACATAGACAGAAAATCTTTGTATATATTGTTGCGTGCGTACGGGATCGTAATGAATTAAATGCACGGTCCGATGAAAACAAAATTGATTCTTATCCCAAGAATGAATGCAAAATGCTTAAATTTCCTCAGAGATAATCATACAGTATCGCAATATCTCACAGTAGTTATATTTTAAATTACTGAACTGTTTTACAGAACACAATTCAAAACTGAGAAAGCTAATCCGATTTCACCGCGAATTCGCTACAGTAAACATCAACAGTTTTCTAAACAACTGAATTGAGATGTTTTCCTCCAGCTTTTATAAGCTTTTTAATCTCGCACTAGCATATTCTGGTATTTTCTCGATTTTTCTGGATAACAAAAGAGTATAATTAGGAGATATCTATTTATTAAAATGTTAAATACGCGTGCTTCTGTATTTTAATTTTTCCGGCGTGGCATTTCTCTTGAAATAAGTCTCCTGCTGCATTACACGGGAACATAAAACAACTTTAATTACAAATTATACTAAAAATAGCTAAATAAATACAAAAACTTTTACAATATTATTTGTTATAAAGTATTTTTTTTAATAACGGTCACAAGTCATGTAGGCTTTCGCTACTCCTAAGGCAATAGGTGGTGGTCGTTTTATTATGGAGACACCTAATAGGCAGCAACTGTTACTTTCTGTGAGGGGACATGCATTTCCATGCCTTCTCTGGGATTCGAACCTGGGCCCTTCGGTATAGCAGTCGGCTCCCCTAACCACTATGCCGTCTGAGCGGCTATAAAGTATGTTCGTAAATATGATTATGTAATTACTAATAGAAATGTTTAATAATTATGTTATTATCTTACTTGTTGTCTGTCTGTCAATATAACTGCTTACATTGTAATTTTAATTATTTAGGCCCTAAAGAAATGAATGACACAAATGCTGCCACAGAACGGAATACAATTTATTAACAAAAACTGATAGTGCATAAGTTAGAAATAATCCCCGCTTATGTCAATACACTTCTGCCATCTGGTTGGGAAGTCCAGAAGGGCTTTGGTAAACCAGTCTGTGGGGGGTGTTGGTGCACCATCTATGGACAACTGCATGCATTTCGGCAGAAGATTCAATATGTTGGCCCTTGACTGCGTCCTTATCTTGTCAAGCAAGGCGTTGTCAGAGGTCCATCCACTTTGCGCGCACATTTGTCATTTCCGAATCACCATGCACAATCGCCTGCAATGTTCCTTGCGCAAGCTCTGTTTCTTCTTGCATCTTGTTGAACGTTATGAACCCAGGTGGGAACTACCAGTATTCAGAGATTTTTACCGCTCGGCCCCTAGTGGGATGAAAGTTTACAAGAGATGATATGTAAGATCTTACATTTACTCAGCAATATATTGTTTATCAAACTAAAACTTCACCTATTTAAAAAACAAAAAGCCCTAAAAATTTTCGTAACATTTTCCAAATGAAAACAAATTTCGTGAACATTTATATCGATAATGCAGTTTCAGATACGCACCAAGTACGAAATGTGAAATTAATTTGACTTCTTCATCTTAATCCGACAAGAAATTCTATCAACAATGAGTGAAGCAAACTGGATGCTCAGAGGAAGAATCTTTTGGAGGGTTCGAGATAATACCTATTTTGTTTCGATCTCGCCTACGTCTCATACTGTAACTTACTAGCTAATCAAATAAAGATGTAGAGTCGTTAGGCTATTTTAAAGCAGGAGAAGTAAAAAATGTGCAGTACCGTCACCGGTATTCAAACCTCGACCTCTCGAATACGCGTCGAGTATGCTACCGTTACACCACGAAGGCATCACTGCATGCGCCTTATATACACCCTTTTAAAGTCTCCAAATCTTGGTGGTGACGAATAATCGTCCAACGATTTTTAGTTCGAGTCATGAAGTTACTGCAGAGTCATGAAGTTATTTTGAAGCAGGAGACGTGAATAATGTGCAATTCCCTCGCCGGGACTCGATCCTGGACTTCTGGAATACGCGCTGAGTGTGCTACCGTTACACCACAAAGGCATGCTGGAAGGAGGGAGAAAATACATTATAAGACAATTGATAAAAACAATTCAATGCGTCGTATAAAATACATTATAAGACAATTGATAAAAACAATTCAATGCGTCGTATATTATTTACAGAACTTTTCACTCATCTGTATCAAAAATAAAATTTAAGAATATATTTAAAATTCTACGCCAGCGGACTTCCACACTCCCTTTCATACTCCATTCCAGTTAACAAAGGGACTTTCTTAATTCGCTTTTAATATCTGGCACTCTTCTAATAGCCAGCTTAAAATATATACTGAAATATATTTTATCCTTTCGTAATATCAGTAGGTATTTAAAAGTAATATTCTGTTGCAATTTAAAATGATCAAATGAAAACGTGTTTCCTTTCCACGTGTAGTTAGCGGAGAATAATGTATAAATGGAACAAATGATAGCATGGTTCCTGAAATATATCATTGGGAGGAAATGTAGCTCGCGCAAAGAGCGTCCGAAGGACGTTTGAAGGCAAGTGAGAAATCATCGATGATGATTATTTAATAACATACGAACATAATTACAGGATGCCGATTTTGCACATTCTCTGTCGTCTTTGATGTCCGGTGTATGGCGGTAGAAATGAAGACATCTCGGAGGAAACGGATAAAGGAAATGTCTACGTATCAGCCGTTCAATATTAGCTTGAATCGAGTCGATGGAGAGAGTTAGAAATTTCAGTTATTCTACAAGAACTGAAATTAAATGTTTTCAAAACTATTTGTGTTTAGGTTTATGATCCAGTTCCAAAAGTTCTAAGTATGGAATAATCTAATATGTAAAAGAATAACAAAAATAATAGTATGCATATGATTAAACACATTTTTAGAATGTAACATTTAAGTCATTATCTCAGAAAGAGAAAAGGAATTTTAACATGAAAAATTAATTTTAATAAAAAGCAAAAGCTGATGTGCTCACCACGTGACTTCCTTGCACTGAATATTAAATTATACGCATTTTTTCCTGCACTTCATTTAAATTAATTTCTTCGAATTTCTTTAAACTAATTTCCTCGAGACACAATTATCATTCAGTTCTCACTTCGCGACAAGGCAAAAATCCATAAAAACTCAAAATATCTTTATTAAAAATTGAAAAATATAGAAAAGTATAAAACATAAATACAGTTAAAGACAATTTTGACAATTAAAATTAGCGTTTTTATGCAAAAACAAGCAATTCGGCCAGCGAGCAAAAAGGCAGATTTTTTGGTGCACAAAAGTGAGAGTTACTTTCGGTCTAACTCGGCAAAATGACACTGAAAACGTACTAACTGACTTAATTTGTTGTGGAGGCAATGCTGAGTCAATATATGAGATAATTTAATAACTTAAATGATAATTCCAGAATGAATTAAGCAGAATTTAATTCGCAATGTATCTTTATTGATGCAAAACTTAGTATCTCTAGCAACAAATCCACTATTCTAAGTTTCAAATGTAAACAAATAGGGCTGCTATCGTATTAAACTAGGCTTAGCTGCATTTACACAACTTTGGAATTGTCGATAATTCTACAAATATTGCATGCAGATTTACTAGAGGTATAAAAAACTTAACCGGAAGAAAAGAAAAACATCACTCAATCATTTTTAAAAGCAAAAAAGCCATTTACGAACATATAAGAATAAATACTGAGCTCACAGAGTCGAGTAACAGAGTTGGTATATATATATATGTGTGTGTGTGTGTGTATAGATATATATACATGTATAATTTTGGCGCAGCGGAATACCACGAAAAAGGGAGGTGCAGAACTACACGCTTTATAGCAGTCCTATACCAAACTTTCAAGGTTCTGAGACCATTCGTTTTTCTGTTATGCAAGATACGTGCATACATACGTACGTACAGACGCCACAAACAAAATTGCTTCTTTATCCATTTTAAATTAGTTCTATAATCAGTTTTGAGAAAAATAGTCCTTTTCTCTGTCCTTACGTACAGATGTCACGCAAAAATATAGTTAAATTGCATTCAATAACGGTCGAAATGGATATGTTCTTTGAAATATGGTATTTTTCGTGATTACAATACTTGCTTTACTTCGTACAAGGAAGTAAAAACAAAGACTCTTAATGGTTCAAATAAGCAATGGAAAAGGAAACTTGAAAAAACAAATTTGATGTTCTTATGTATTTGTTGTTTTTATCAAGAAGCAGCCAAAACAAAAAGTAGTCAAGAAATAAAACCATGTTCCAGAATCCTACTCTGAATGAACTTTCCTCAGTAACTAAACACTGAAATAAAATTTTAATTAGTACACGCAATATATATATATATATATATATATATATATATAAACTTTTAATTTTAATTGGCAATAGTCCCTTTCATTCTTCATTTTAATTTGCGTACTTCCCCTTTCTGGTCCAAAATAGTTCCTGTTTATAATACATCAATCGAATCTGTGTTATTTTAGAATTTATCTGCATCATTACCCACGCCATTGCTGTCATTATGGAAAGGTTGTTGATCCTTGAATCGTTGCTAAACATGCTTGTTCGGAAGAAGAGAGATCAGTATCTTATTGCTCTCGAAATCTGTTTCATTTGATTTTTTTTTCCTAATTTAAAATTTGACACTGGTGTCTTTCTATTCCAGATTGGAGATTACTAGATTTCTATTCCAGATTGGAGATTACTAGATTTCTATTCCAGATTGGAGATTCACGGATTCGGTGTCATTTTTCTGCAGGAGTTTGGCTCAGGAAAGTTATGCCGCTATGTTAGCTGAGTTTTATTATAACACTACATTGATGAACGTTTTTATTTGATATCGAAAAAATGAATAACAGCATTAATTTCTGATTAAAAATAACATGTTGAAATAGATTTACCAGTTTGTTACTCTTTTTAAAATGTTTTTCGTGTTTTGCTTACTGTATGCAACATTACTAAATTAGGGAGACAAGATTTACCACTAAAAGTATTTCTTTAGTTAAATGTTGCCGAAAAAGAGCATTTGTTTAGTAATTCAGCTAATAGCACTTTTTATACAGTATTACCACATATGGTCAAAATAAATCTCGAGAAACAGGAGTAATGATGCCCCGAGGAGTAGTTTAGTAAAGTCACGTGTTGCAATAAATATTTTTACCTTCCTTTAAAAAGGAAACTTTAAAAAGGAAAAAAAAAAAAAAAATAAGCGATGTTATTCTTAGTTTTTATGACGCATTTCATCAAAAACTACTATTAGTAAACAGCTTCAAAAGTTGATACGTGGTTTATTGTGATTTAAATTTTCACTTCAGTAAAATATGCAGGAATTTTAATGGCATTTTTTGCAAAAGTTTCAATTGCAAGACTGCATGCATTGTAGAAAGCTATGCGAACTTGAGTATAATAAGCAGTCTCATCAACAGCTATATACACACACTTTCGCCATAATTAAAATAATTATAAACACAAAATCAATATTTTATTAGACCACCTTTCGCGCAGATAACCGGTCTGATTCGTTTGAGCATCGAGTTTGCATGCTTCTAGAGCATTTACGTACAGAGAATACCATGCATTGGCTATGCAGCTTTTTAGATCTTGTAAATTAGATGGAATAGGAGAGGGCTGTCGGATGCGTATAATTAATTAAGGTATATGTACTAGTACTGGTTTATAAGGCATATCTTTTGTTTTTATATTGCATTGTAAGTATTTAATGTTCTAATGATGTAATGTGCTTGTGGGTCAAGTAAATGCAACAGTAATACTATATTGCCTTATTATTCTAATGCAAATTAAGGAAATGTCACATAAGTATTTGGAAAGTGTATGTATATAAACAGTATATGTGCATGCATAAGAATTGTACCAATGTATAAATGTAAATATTTTAATGTGTCAATCATGCCCTAAATGATTTAATGGACCTTTTGCGTCAATCAATTCTTGAAGATAGGCTTATACGTGTGTATGCTATTATTAGTTAAATGCAACACATTTAAAACGCGCAGGCATTGTAAGTATTTATTGTAAATATTGTGTATATACGCACACTCTACAATTTTTTCTACGTATGTAAGTAGTTTGGTCTGCTCCAGGAACGTAGACAGAGTATAGTATTGTGAATATTTAATAAGGTATGTGCATCAGTACTGGTTTACAAGGTACGTATGTCTTTTTTTTTTTTTTTTTTTTTTTTTTTGTATATAGCATCGTAAGTATTTGCTAAGGAATATGTATGAAATAGAACAGGTGTATAAAATATATGTACATATGTATGTAACAGAACTGGTCAGTATGTCAGCTAATTTCAATGTAAATCAGTATCATTCAAACATAAGTAATCTTGATATGTCTGCGATGTGTGTATGTAGTGTAAGCAAGCGTGTTCTAATGTATGTTATTTTTTTATTGTGCTCGGTGTATATACTAGCTCTGTCTTATTATTCCAAAGCAAATTAAGGTAATGTCATGTAGGTATTTAGAAAGTATGTGTATGTAACAGAACTGGATTGTATGTCAGTAAATATGTATTAACAGAAGCATGTAAATAACTACTAATGTATATCTGCCCTTGTTTAGCCATGTACAATGCTATTTTTGAAAATTCAATAATTACTGGACCCGGGCACTTTGGACGGGAGTCTACCCGGTGGCATTTGGTTCGCGAAACTGAAAACCGGATGGTCCAGGCGTTGGGTTTTGGACGCCTTGTGCAAGTCTCCCATGTGGCCTCTCTGGCTTTACTCTGGATAAGGGAGGACGTGGCCCTATATGCTAATTAACTTAATAGTAAAGGGGTGGTGGCCACGTCCTCCGTCACTATCACTATGACTATGGGGATAAGATCCGGGCTACGTGGTGGCCAGAGAAGGTGTTGGAAGTCACACTGATGTTCAGCGAACCCATTTTGAACACTTCTGGCACGATGTATTGTTGCATTTTTGTCCATGAAATATCCGTAGGCATCAGGTTAAAATTGCAACACTGCAGGGTGCACTTGATCTGCCAGTATATCTAGGTATCTCATGGCTGTTTGTTTACCCTCGAGGAACACCAGGGCCCCCTCCCATGCCAGTAGAACATGGTGACCCTTGCACAACGCGAAATCTGGCGAATGCGAAATCTGTCTACAAATGTAACCGATATCAGATATTTTCTGAGCTAGAAATGTGATAAATTAATAGTGGGAGATCCTCGCGGATTTAACACCACGGATATTTATTATTTGAATGTATTAACGAATTACACCGCAAGAATATAATTCTATATATGTTTATGCAAGAACAATTAACAGCATATAAAATACTTCAGGGCAGATTTTCTGGTTGTTTATAGTTTCGTCCCTTGTTGCCGAGGGAATATTTCGATAAAGCAGGGATAATCTTTGAGAGTTATGCAAATAACCCGGAGTTCTTACAAACTAGATATTTCCTGTTTGCATTAATATTAAATTTCATAAGCACAAACTCTTTGAGCGTATCACTAATATTTTAAAATAATGTATTTTGAAAGGATAAAATAAAATTCTTTATATTCATATGAGTCCTTCAGAGATAAAAATAAAAATTTTGCAAACCTGCTTTATTCCGCTTCAAGCGAAAAATAAAAAAAAAAAAAAAAAAAAGTAGGAAAGTAGCTCTAAATTTATTCATGAAAATGATCGCGCAGAGTTTGAAAGCAATACTTTATCAGAATCTTGTCTAGTTTTTATCCATTTTTAGAATAAATGGTTAGTTCTCACTGTTTTTTCGCTTCTGTAAGAGAACACATTTTCCAAAATAACTTGAATTATAGATCAAAATTATTACATGGCAGATTTCTAAAATGAAAGGAAGCAAGAGGTAATGTTTATTCATCGTTTTTCTTTTCTTTTCTTATGTACACAGAAATTCCTTGCAAATCACCGATAGTTGCTATGAATAATAGTGTACCTATACCATTAGTATAAAACGCTCTTCTTATTGCATGAGCATACATTAACGTGACAAAATAAAAAAGTAATAATTTATAATAAATTATGCCATTATGAGTTTCACATAAGTTTCTCCTGTACCTATAATTAGCCAATTTTTCAAAGGAACAAAAAAGGAAAAAAACATAATAATCAAAATCTGAAAACTTTCAGCTTTTATATTGCGAACAAAAGAACGTTTTTCAACATTTTGTGTGTTGCTTTTATTTATTAAATATCACGTTCTTCGCAATTAAACCATAAAATTCGATTCAACAGTAATATCATAAAATATTTAAAAGAACATATCTTTAGAATTTCCGATACGCAGTGTCACGCGCTGGAGATATTTTTTTTCCTGCGCAGTGTTGCCATTGCTTGCTTTGATATCGTTGAGTTTATAGACAAAAACTTATAAATTCTTAACAAAATATAAAATAGATAATGAAACAGATTACAAATTTGGGCTTCCAGATACCCATATTCGGGTGAAAACGTGCGTTATTCAAAATTGGATGGCTCTAGGTACCGTTGTTTTATCACAATACGAGAAACATACATACATTTATACAGATTTTTCATTATTTAATTTCTTTAAATATAATACAGGGCTCTAATATTTGCTTGCTTTGATATCGTTAAGTTCATAGTCAAAAACTTATAAATTCTTAACAAAATATAAAATAGATAATGAAACAGATTCCAAATTTGGGCTTCCAGATACCCATATTCGCGTGAAAACGTGCGTTATTCAAAATTGGATGGCTCTAGGTACCGTTGTTTTATCACAATGCAAGAAACATACATACATTTATACAGATTTTTCATTATTTAATTTCTCTAAATATAATACAGGGCTCTAATATTTGCTTGCTTTGATATCGTTAAGTTCATAGTCAAAAACTTATAAATTCTTAACAAAATATAAAATAGATAATGAAACAGATTCCAAATTTGGGCTTCCAGATACCCATATTCGGGTGAAAACGTGCGTTATTCAAAATTGGATGGCTCTAGGTACCGTTGTTTTATCACAATGCGAGAAACATACATACATTTATACAGATTTTTCATTATTTAATTTCTTTAAATATAATACAGTGCTCTAATATTTGGTAGCAACAATTTGGAAAGTGAACCGACATTTATAGTGAATCAACTCAAAACGACATTGTTAATCCTTCTGGGCAAATTGCCCCTTTGGACTAATAAGAAACTTCTGCTTCTCTCGTTATGCAGTTATATGTCTAACGTCTGTAGAGACCAAAGACAGGGGATAAAACTGTTGTGATCAGAGTTTTCAATGCACTAAAAATTGCAATGAAGTGGTACACATATTGATGTCCTAATTAAGACATGTGCTAATAGAAGATCAACGCTGTACTATCTGTATTCTTGTATGATTTTGGCCATTATTATTGAACAAAATCTACTTAAAAAGATATATCGTTGTACTGTGTTACTCTTGAGTACTTCCAATGGACACAAAGTTATCATCCTATTGCACGACAAAGCCTTTCCTCGTCTAAATCAGACAAAAATGCAAACATAGTTTGAAAGAGAATTTAAATAAACCCTCATCGGTTTCGGCGACGATCAGATTCAGGTCCGTCTTCTTGACTGGCAAACTATTTTGTGCAAACTTGTCGAATGGGGTAACGGGAACGAAGTTCTCTTTGCTCCGTATGAGTTACAAAGTAGGCATTAAAAGTTCATCAGTTGAATAGCAAGAACGCATTTAAGGGAAACTGCTAAAGAAATTTACCTAAGGAGGTCCGATTGAAAATGTGTAATATTTAAACAGAGGCTGTGTTAGAGAAAGAACTCGAAAAGCATAAGAGGTCGAAAAGAAAATTAAATGATCAGAGTGTTAGCAGGATAATCGTATTTTTCCAGTGGAAAAGGACTGTGTTTTTGATTGGAGATAATTGTATGTTGATGATGTTTTACTGCAAAGTGGAACTTAATGGCATTTTTTTCTAATGTAGTCATTGATATATTAAATTTTAAGTTCTTGGTGGATGACTCCTGATATACCAAGAGGGGTTAAAGATCATTCGCAGAATCTTGTTTTGAAGAATCTGTAGCTAGTGAAGATCGAATTC
Source organism: Stegodyphus dumicola (assembly GCF_044657685.1). NCBI lineage: Eukaryota > Metazoa > Arthropoda > Arachnida > Araneae > Eresidae > Stegodyphus > Stegodyphus dumicola. The sequence continues at coordinate 293,322,109 of NC_140768.1, forward strand.
ATCAGCTTGGCCTCAAATAGAAGATGCGCAGCGGAGGGCAGGACGAAGGATAGACTTGTACAATATAACCTTGTTTTTGATGAAGTTCTTCCTGTGGTGTGCAAGAAGATATTGCAAATAGTGAAATTAAATTTTTCATGACTTTCTTGAAATTGTTTTTGAAGGGGAGCTTGCTACCGAGATTTACTCCAAAATAGGGCGTTGCTAGTCCATTCTATTGGTTAGCCAAACAGGAGGAGAATATCAAGAGTTCTTTTGGAATTTCCTTTTCGGAAGATAACTGCGACAGATTTTTGTGTGTTGACAGTACAACGCCATTTAGTATACCAGTCTTCAAAAGTTAGAATGTAGCTCTGTCCGAAAGCAATAGGCGAAGCAAAGAGGGCACAAACGTAGTGTCATCTGTCGAGGAAAATAGTCATGAAGTATGAAAATCTAAAACATTAGAATTCCGAAAGCGTAATAAAGGACTAAAGAAGGTAAACTTTTGTAAATGTGAAACCTTTAATCAAGTCCAATTCACTCGTTGAAGAATCTTTGTGGATAATTATTGCAACAGCAAAGTCAAAATTGCGATCAAGGATCCAACTATGGTTACCTACAAAAAGCTTTTTATTTCTCCTTTTCGAACATAAAATTCGTATTCCTGGATGATTAATTTTAATGCTCTTCCAATTTATCCAGTGAATGAAAGCCACACTGACAACATATATTATAAATTCTTCGAGAGTAAAAATCAGACGTGGAATCTTTAAGAATCGAACGTTAAATTTTATCGTTAGTTGAGAAAATGACCTCAAAGTTGAACGTTTGGAGAAATCGAGCAATTTAATAACTGATAGACACATTTTATTCCGTGAGCTAAATGATCAGACGGCAATCCATTAGATGGGGGTACTGTAATTAATCGCGATAACCTAACAGTCCAGACAGGCGACATTATGAATTGGTGCATTTAAGCCAAATCTCTGAACAGCATCCGATACATGAAATCAGCAACCTAATCTGGAAATTAGACGACATTATCACTGAAATCAGGGCCTGATTAAGGCTTTTAGAGATCCTAAGCACTTAAAAGATTAGGTTCCCTCACATTTGTTTACGTCAACCTTAATTCCTTCTCTTTTTATCTTGATTGTTATTTTAATTGCAACATGCATTCCATGGTAAGACCGGCAATGGACAAATTTGTGGTGCCCTTTTTTCTGATTCCCTAAGGACATTTTTGTGGTGCCCTGAGCATGTGCGTATATTGTTTAGTAGTTAATCCAACCTTGACAACTACACTCTGCATTCAGTGACAATTGCAAAAACATTCTTACTAATCAAAGATGGAAAATTCGTGTCATTAAGGACCTCATAAAATTAAGGCAGCTAGCATATTTTGCAAAAATCTAGACGCCCAGAAGACCTTTTCTTCTTCGCACCACTGACTGGATGGCTTACGTGCTGTTATGCCTCAAGCTAATTGTCCAGCTATTGCGAAGCCATGTACAAATTAATGCCGACAACAGCCAAAAGCAGGGTCAGCAAGTTAAGCGAGCAATTATTTCTGCGCTTTAGTAGAATCACATTAACATTTTACAGGTACAGTCTCGTACACATTATATAGAACTGAATCTCCTAGGCAAACGAATTTTATAAATTTTGAAAATGGAATTTTACAGGTATTTACAATGAGGTTTTGATAGTCGCATTTCCGGAAGATAGACTTCAAAGGTGTATCCTGGCATTTTTGGACAGAATTTGGAACTGTGTTACTAACAGTTACAGTTTCTAAAATGTTTCACAGTTATTATTGAATTACCTATATCGTTCTATTTAGAGCTTTGTAACTATCCAGGAGCATTTCGCACCCTCCCTTCAATCTTACCGTTATCTGAAAGGCGTGTAGATAGTGGTGAGGTCATCCATTTAGTACCTCAGCAGAATATGTCCATTTCTCTTATGTAAACTCTATGGAGATATGTAGAGGAAGGATAATGAGCTGTGTAAAGCTGTGTGGCATAACGGCAGTTAGTCTTAATTTCTGTGGAGGCATGCGGGAAATATTTATAGGTCAGTAGACTACATCTGTGCCGCCCATATTTCCTCGCCATTCTGATATGGCCTGGGCTTTGGTTTTGTTCTTGAGGTAGGAGGCTGGATTTGCAATGTAGATGTTACGTCTACCAGGATCTGCTATTGCTGCTTAGTTACTTTATCCGTGAACTCATTTTCCTGTATTCCGATGTGGGCTTATTCCATGCTAGTTTAATCTTTCCAGATTATCAGCGGCTGACCGGTAAAATCGCTTAATATTGGTAGTTCTTACCTGGGTTCGATTCCAGGCGAATGGACTTGCTGCATGTGTGTTTTCGGAGATCTTCCCATGTGTAACGTGCATACGAGCCAGTTTCAATTATAGAGGTCCTCCACGAAAGCAGCCCTTCCCTTAGGAAGATAGCCGTAGTGTGCTTTGTCATAATCTATTAAAACCGAAATCGAAACCTTGGATTTTACATACATATGCTGTCGCTATATGTGCTGTCGTATGTATGCTGTCACATATGCTGTCGCTATATATGTTGCCGTATGTATGCTATGTATGCTGTCGCTATGGTGATTTATACAGACGAACAAATATTCATTTGTAAATTTCGTAATGACTAGGATCTATGTACACTGCTCAATATCTCCCGTTCTACTGGGCCGATTGACGAAATTCAAATTGCGTTTTTCATGTCTCGAAAGCGCGCATTCGAGTATATATTAGATTTATATATAGCAGTGTTCTAACATAGGTATTTTGACAGAAAATCGGGTTTTTTCTGAAATAATATACCAATTTATTTTACATATTTCGATTCAAATTATGCATAAATATTAAGTTTTTTAAAATTTAGTGCGAAATTTGGGGGAAAATTTAAAACCTTATCTTGGCGACTTTTTTTTCAATTTGCGCCAAGAATAATTCATTTGGCGAACTTCTTAGTATATGGCAACCTATCTTCCTTCCCCATTCATTATGCGAGAGCGTAAAAAAAATTCACTTCGTTCCTGCCTTTTTACATTGTGCCTAAGCGGGGAAAAAGTCACATCGTTCCTACTTTCAAATCATTTTAACAAAGTGCGTAAACCACAGTTGATGTAATTATCGCTTTTAAACATGTATGCCAAATTTCAAACGCGTCAATATGTAAATTCACGTATATCTTCAGAAATTTTGAAAAAAAAAAAAAAAAACGTTTCGCAGGTATACTTAGAAATACATCTACTTTAAGATGATGGTAAAAAATTTATAGGTTACAATTCAAGATTGTTTTCGAAAAATTTATAAAAATTGTTTAAAAATACATATTTTAAACGTAAATCTTAAAAAAATGAGCGAATGCGATTTGTAATGAACCTAAATTTCGAAATGTGAAAGGAAGAATCAAATAAGTTTAATAATGAAAGATATATTAATAAATATATAACAAACTCAATTAACATGGAGGAGCGAAAATTTTGAAAGCTAATTTTTTAAAAACTACTCGTGCGATTTTTACAAAACTTGGCGTTTGGCGTAATTTGAGTCGTAGAATAGAAATATGGAAAATCAATTCACATGTCAAAAGTCTGAATTTGTGTTAAAATACCTATATTAGAACAATTATATATATATATATATATATATGAAATAATAAGAGCACAAGGAAAAGTCGGAGCAGTGTCGACAGTGACTATTGCTTCTGCGTTTAATGCCATTGTTGTTTTGGATCTTGCATTCATACTTTTTGAAGCACGAATAATCAATTTACAAAAAATATTGAAGTACCAATAACTTTTTTTCACCAATCACTTTACGCGTAACGGATAATCACAGCACACTTGAAAAACACTTCATTTTTGTATCCGAGGGAAAGCAGCAAAGCACAGGGATATTCTGTCTGCAGATGATTTGACGCTCTATGCAATGTTCTTGACCCACTCGCTGTACACGATGAAGGTTAAAAGCGCATTAAATAATCCACAAGAGAGTTTCTTCCCACGTAGTTACATCCTCTCGACTAGATAAATAACGGTGATATTTTGGCAGTCATGATGAAGCTTGGCAAGTTCAGGCATTGTTTTTTTAGAGTGGTAAGGCGAAATCCAAATGACAAGATAAGATGATTTAGTTTTTAATTATACATCTTTATTCCATAGCTTTAATTTAATTTTCAGAAGCAGATTACTATTGTTACTAAATAAGATTATTTTAAATTTACTGCGTCATAGAGGAAAGGAAGATGGAACAGCAGCTTAGCTCTTAACAGCACAGGGAGAGGGAAGCTTCTGACGCAAAATGGTGCGCATTCGTTATTTATCGTAGCGGTTACATAATAGGCTAGAATGTTCTCGAAGGTATTGATCTAGGAGAGAGATCCTAAATTATGGAAAGTTAATTGGAGGTTGCGTGTTCGCGTAGAGCAAAACCATCGCATTTTTTTATATTTTACATATATATATATATATATATAGGGTGATCAAAAGTCAGTATAAATTTGAAAACTTAATAAATCACGGAATAATGTAGATAGAGAGGTAAAAATTGACACACATACTTATAATAACATGGGGTTTTATTAGAAAAGCAATAATCAGAAAAGCAATAATTAGCATAACAAATTAAGACAAAGCAAAGATGATGTTCTTTACAGGAAATGCTCAATATGTTCACCATCATTCCTCAACAATAGCTGTAGTCGAGGAATAATGTTGTGAACAGCACTGTAAAGCATGTCCGGAGTTATGGTGAGGCATTGGCGTCGGATGTTGTCTTTCAGCATCCCTAGAGATGTCGGTCGATCACGATACACTTGCGACTTCAGGTAACCCCAAAGCCAATAATCGCACGGACTCAGGTCTGGAGATCTAGGAGGCCAAGCATCACGAAAGTGGCTGCTGAGCACACGATCATCACCAAACGACGCGCGCAAGAGATCTTTCACGCGTCTAGCAATATGGGGTGGAGCGCCATCCTGCATAAAAATCGTACGTTCCAGCAGGTGTTTATCAGCCAGGCTGGGGACGATGCGATTCTGTAACATATCGGCGTACCTCTCACCCGTCACGGTAGCAGTTACAAAACCAGAATCACGCATTTTCTCGAAAAAAAAAGGCCCGATAACAGTATTTTTTTTTTTTTTTTGGTTCTAATAAAACCCCATGTCATTCTAAGTATGTGTGTCAATTTTTACCTCTCTATCTACATTATTCCGTGATTTATTAAATTTTCAAATTTATACTGACTTTTTGATCACCCGGTATATATATATATATATACATTTCCTAAGTCGCGCTTTCGAGATATGAAAAACGCAAGCTGATTTGCTGATTTTCATCAATCGACCCGGTTGAACGGGAGATATAGAACTGTTCCATTTTTCTTTCTCCAGTTTACCTTGGTACCTACGATACATCTGTTATACGCATGTTCTGCGCACTCATTCATAGATTGCCATCCCAGTAACGTATGGTCTTGTTCTGTCTTTCAGAATGACTAGAACTACACTAGAAATGCTCACAAATGCTTCTGAACGAGTCGTTTTTGCACGATTCAGTAATAGTTGGAAATATAGTTTGGCAATTGTGAGGATGATGTCTGAGGGAGGATTTTTAAAGAGAACTGCGTCAGTTGAACCCCGCCAAATATACAGCATCAATTTATGCTCGTGAATCCTTCTTTCGGCTCAGACATGTGCGGGTTCAGAGTCATGCAAGATCAAACGGTTACGTTGACAAAGATTCCATTCTTTACCCCCTTTGACGATCGAATAAAGCTATTCCTCGGTGCAGAGGTAATATAACAAAGAAGCAGAGGCTACCAGTTGCCACTGGGAAGATAACTCGATACCTAAAACTCGGTCCCTAAGATAAATGCTAGTAGGAGATCAACCACAATCAAGTGCTGCTAAAACTATAAGGAATTACCGCATTCCCCCTTTCGTGCTACTATAGTGCAAATGCTGAGTGCAGGCAGTCGGAAGGCCTGTGATTTGAATCATGGTGAGGCTGCTGTTTATTTTTCAGGTTCTTTTCCATGTAAAAAACTTAATAATTTGTGCAAGATAAGCTTTAACTCCATGCATGTTTGGTGCATCTCGACTGTGATACACAGTTAAAGGTCACATTGAACGGAGCGTTACTTCAAATTTGATACTGCCGCGAAAGCGCACAAAGCAATACTTTGTATTGCATTCTTCCATCGACCTTCATTGAGGGTGATGTTAAAGTGATAACCTAACTCGAAAACACTGAATCCATACTTGAAACAGTAAAGATAACATACTAGAAATAAAGGCTCATTCGAAGCTATATCATACCTCAGGCTTAAATCATATTTAAAGAACGAATCCATTTATGTGCCGTTCCATATTTCCTCTTTACGTATCTTACAGTAGGTTATAAGGTATTTCTCCCACCTTCTTAACGTGCCTTCGTGCTGTAGTGGTCTGAACACTGGGCCGGTATTCCACAGATCCGCGGTTCGATTCCCGAGAAGGCTTTGTTAATTTTTCATCTCTCTTGCTCCCAAAAAATCCTAATGTCTCGACAGTGGCGCCCGAACTAAAAGGGTGTTGGATGATGATTCTCCTCACTTATTATTTGGTGACTGGGTTTCCTAAAAACCCCAGTCGCCCTTTAAAAGGGGGGATATATAAGGTATTTCTCCCACCTTCTTGGCGTACCTTCGTGATGGGGTGGTCTGCACACTGGGCGGGTATTCCAGAGGTCGCGATTCGATTCCCGCGAAGGCTTTGTCAATTTTTCATCTCTCTTGCTTCCAAATAATCCTGATATCTCTACAAGGTATTTGAGAGTGTTTACAGCAGTACAGTTTTCCTAGCAACCGAATGTTTGTATATTAAGGTATGTTTATAAGATATTTTCTCCCTCCTCTCAGCATGCCTTCGTGGTGTAATGGTTAGCACACTCGGCGAGTATTCGAGAGGTAAAAGGTCGAGTCCTGGCGAGGGCATTATTCATTTTTCAAGTCTTCAGCATCAAAATAACCTAATGTCTCTGCAGTGGCGTCAGAATAAAAAAGATGATGGATTTGGCGACTGGGTCGCCTAATCCCCAGTCACCTTTAATAGGAGGAGTATATAAAATATTTTCTGCGTGCTTTCTGCATGCTTTCGTGGTGTAACGGTTAGCACACTTGGCGCATATTCGTGAGCTTCAGGTTCACGTCCCGGCAAGGACATTGCTCATTCTTACGTCTGCAGCATCAAAATAACCTATGACTCTATTATATATTTTCCAGATAAAGAGGATTTGAGAAAAAAGACATTTTAAGTAAACGTATACAATTTTTTAAAGGTATGGAAATAAGTTAGGACTTGAATATTATCCTCGTGGAAGGACAATCACTACATGTGTGATACTGATGACAGCAGCCAGTTTGGCATTATTTATGTGATGATTATGATTTAAATATTCATGTCAGTAAATAAAATATGTACCATTTATTTCTGTTGCTTGGTAAGTCTACCCAGTTTGAAATACACTCGGTGCACAAACCCCAATCTAATTTTTTTTCTTTTTTTTTTTTTGGTGAGAAGTAGACAAAATGATTAATATTACTCCCGAATACCCCAGGTACTTTTCTTTTAGTTGGACACCAATATTAAGATTTCCACTTTGAATTGGTCGTGAACACCAAAACATTTTTATGACAGTGAGCACTTAAACAACGAAGGAGCCAAACCAACTTCTGATAAATGTATTTGATTCATGTAATTTTACTGCAAGTGGATATGCACCTGGATATGCGCCTGGATTGCGATCTGCTCGTATAAAAAAGACCATTACAAAAATAGTTGACATCACTGAATATTTTATGTATAAATGAAATCGCAGCAGAAAATTCTCAACTTAGATTCTAAAATTTCACGAAGTAATAGTTGCGATTAAATGAAAAATAATTTGAAATGTAAAATTTCCAAGAAAATGTAATTTTTATCCACAAGTTATATTATATTTCATACAATTACAGACAACGAGTGGGCAAGTGAAATATAATTACGAGAGTTATTTGTATTAGATTAAAAATATTCCACAGATTATATTGGATTTCATGCAGTAGCGGTTGGAGTTTGGGTTGGTTTGTTATTTTGCAATTTTATATTTTATATTAAGACTAAATATATAATTTCTCATGAAAAGGGAATTCAAAACCAATTTCTTTAAATGTAAATGGCATTTAGAAATTTAATATTAAATACGTTGAAGTTTTGGAAGCTTAAAGGCAAATATTTTTTTGGGGCAACTAAGGAGTTTTGGAAGAGGTCAAAATGCATAGCATGCGTATTTTCTCCGTCCTTTCCGCATACCTTCGTAATGTAACGGTAGCACACTTGGCGTCTGTTTGAGAGACCCAGGGTTCGATTCCCAGCGAAGGCAGTGCTCAATTTTCACATCTCTTGCTTCATAATAACTTAAGACATTATAGTATCGCCCGAACTAAAAGTTAGTGGATGATGATTTTTCATCATCAGGTTTTGGCGATTGGGTCCCTAATCTCTAGTCGTTCTTTAAAAGGGTGAGTATATAAGGAATTTTCTTCCTCCTTTCATCGTGCCTTCGTGGTGTAACGTTAAGCACACTCGGCGCGTATTCGAGAGGCCCACGTTCGATTCCTGGCAAGGACATTGTTCTTTTTTCACCTTTCCAGCTTTAAATAAATCTAATAACTCCGTAACCATCTTACAGTTGCACCAGGAAATGGAATTTTATGTCAATTAAATCATATTTAAATAAAATCAAAATATTTCAATAACATTAAATAAAATCTAGGAAATGAGAGAAGAGGTTTCATCAATGTAAATCAACTAACATCGCAAAAGAAAGGAATTTCAAAGTATAAGCTCTTTTATAATTATATATTACGGTGTATTTAAGTACACCATTCCATGCTAAAGGAAGATTCCGCTTTTTAAAAATTGCAAAGACAAAAAAACTGATTTGGCAGTTTATTCCGAGATTAAATTTTGTTCGGATAAATCTGTTTTATTAGATTCTCGCGAGTTACTTAAGGGAGATCGAGCAGAATGTTTCCAACTGAGTCCCTATTTCCATCGGTAAAATATCTGAGTCGCCTTGGGGCTCCTCTGCAAGCGTAATCTAATGACACAAAACCACCACACGCACACGTACACATCCCGATAAAAGTGGTGTGTTTAACAAAACAACATTCTGGCATCGATACATAAGGAATCAGAAATCGATACCCATTTGTAACCAAGATCAAAAAATTCTTTACCCGATACCGAAACGAACACAGGGTCCAACCGGTTAATCAGCACGCGTGGTCTCCTTTATTGACCTCCTTTTCCGGTTCTGAACCAGTCTCCTTTAAGATCAATAAATCAAGACCTCGGTTAATCTGGGAAGTAAGTTAATTTAAGAGAAGCTTTACTAGTACCATGCTTTTCTAGAGATTGATTATTCTTTTGGGGGTTTCAAATTGTTACTTACGCTCTTTGTGCAAAGACTTCGGTAGATCGTTAGGAAAGGACAGAAGAATTAAATTAGTTTACTCCGCCACGTTAGGCTTAGCTTCGCTTAAATTACCCCACTGATGAAGTGCATTTTCGCGACAGGTCCGGAAGCCCGAAGAATTATAAACTGCGGGTCTTCGCAAGAACATTAGTTTGGGAGTCATTCTGTAACGACGATATCTTGTTATGAAATCGCGCAACCATCATATCGCTAATAGAACATTAATATGAAGCGACGTATCCGGATATCGCGACGTGGTTTTAGGATCGCACTTCGAACATTAATGATTCTCATTCGCTGATAATAACGTAATGAATGATTCTGCGTTATAAAAGCTCAGATTGTACAGAAGTACGTACATCTGTATTTACATTGCTTTGACGGATTTCTTGTTGCCACTCATGGGTGATTAATGACAAACGCAAAATATGACATGGGACATTTCAGGGAGTGGGGGGGGGGAGAGGAAACTAATTTATATAATAAAGTAAATTCCAAATAAACTCATACTGGGCTTACTGAGAAGCAAAATTATTATTATGAGAATGAATATCGGAAATATAAAATTTTATTTCCATGCAGAGAGTAAAGCTAATCTGAAAGCTGATAGCAAAAAGAAAATTACAAGCTATATACCTTCAAAATGTAACACATTTCTCAGCTGTATATTAAAATATCATTTCTGCCCGTATCCATATTATGACACCATTCCAGTCTAGATCAATATAATTACTTCATTTAAATTCTTTTATAACATAGATCTGTTTGCGAAGATGTGTATAAGATTACAGTATAGTAATCATTCATTCAGCCTCGTTTTCCTAGCTTCACTGAGAATATAGTTTTCACCATTTTAAAGTGAATACGGGTTAATTTTTCTCAGCCTGTTATCTGCAAAAGCATTTTTCCCTGTACTGTCGTCCTTCAAGTTTCGGTTCTTTTAGCTGGATCTTCATTGTGGTAGGGATGCGCAGTTACATAGAGAGGTAAGCAATTATCAGGACATTTAAGTGAACAGACTGAAGAATAAATAAATAGATAAAGAGATAGAGAGGTAGATATACTCCTGACGCTGCTAGATTAAAAGAGACACTGTTTGACATTAATTAATTTATTATTTACAGATATCTCTCTCATAATAATGGAACTTTCTCATACTTTGTTTTTTAGCAGTTACCCTATAAGGTATTTCTCCCGCCTTCTGAACATAATAACTACCTACCACATTAGAACACACGTGGAAGAAAGCAGTAATTCCTTACAATCTCCCAAGCGCAGAGATAAAAGAGAAAATGCAGGATACTTAGCTAACTAATTGTAGATGACGTCGCATTATCATTTACCACGTTTTATTTTGGGAGCCAATGTATGAGGTATTTCTCCCGCTTTCCTAGCGTGCCTTCGTGATGTAGTGGTCTGCACGCTGGGAGCATATTCCAGAGGCCGTGGTTCGATTCAGAGCGAAGGTTGCTCATTTTTCAAGTCTCCTGCTTCCAAAAAAAAATTAATGTCTCTACAATCTTACATTAGTTTTCAAACAAAATCCAAGAAAGAAGAGGATTCAGTATTCAGATACAGGTTCGCAAACAGAAACGCAATTGCGCTTAACTTGCAGGCATACCTACAACGATTCTGATGAAGGAGAATAAGAAGAATGGATGCAATGCTCAATTTACGAAGTGTGGGCCCACGTTAATAGAGTCAGAGGAAATAATCCAGCATTTCTCTGTGTTAACTATAGTTTTTATAAAAACTCACTTGATTGATTAAATAATTTTATCTTTTACTAAAAGCCACTAAATATCATTCACCGTCACCGTACCAAGTAATAATAATTACTAAATAGTTTCTGAATACTCTCGTTTTCATTTTTACTCTTTGCCCCAGGTCTGTTACAATTTCCCCTAATTCCGGGACAAATTGTAACAGAGATTAGTTTCAGCAATATATTTCTCGGGCTAAAAACAATAAAATTGCCAATGTTTGTTTCGTGCATATGATGAATGAACATAGTTATACTGTAGGAAGAAGAAGCAGTTGTAAGGATTTATTTATTTTTAACTAACCAGTTATTACCTCCCCGGGGGTCGACGCAGAGAACTCTGTGAAGCTACTAGCTAGGATCCGTACCTAGTACTGGCTAGTAGTATCTGTACTCAGCCAGGTGGTTGGCTAACCGGAGGGGGGCGGTCGCTCTGGTGTGGTGAGAGGTAAGAACTCCACCCGGTGTGTGTAACAGGGAATATGGTTCGATCCCGCGTAGTACTGGCAGCAGCACTTAAACGACCAGTCAGATGTCCAGACGTGCATGTTCCCCTCCGCTGTGAAACCTGGGATTCGGGAGTGGTGATCGCAAGAGTACAAGAGGTAGCAGTGGTTATAAAGGAACTTTTAAAGTCTGCCACCTCGGATTGGGGCTTCGGGGTGGTAGCAGGATTAGCGACATTTATCCTCTTTGGGAACTATGACTGGCGACACACACCTTGACTGGTATGGGGACCTTTCTGTTGGGACCGGTCCGTGCAGTGTCAAATAAGACGGAGTACTTTAGACAAATATTCTTACTCCAAAGGGCTTTGTCCCTGAAGGACTATTGTTTTCTTTTTGCGATTTTGCGTTGAATCACTATAAATGTCCGTTTTCTCTTTTCAAACTGTTGCCACCAAATGTTAGAGTCCTGCATTATATTTGAAGAAATTAAATAATGAAATATCTGCATAAATGTAGGTTCAGATCATGTCGCAATATTTTGTGGTGCCCAAATCTGGCGGCCTACCATACCCCCGACATGCTCAATTGGTGAAAGGTCTGGGGACCATTCTGGCCAAGGAAGAGAATCAACCGCATGAAGACAGTCCAAAGATATGCGAGCGGTATGTGGCCTGGCATTACCTTGTTGGAAAATGGCCCCAGGATGACGTCCCATGAAGGGTAATACAACAGGCCGCAGGATGGTATCAACATATCGTTCAGCTGTTAAAGAAGTACGGAGGATGACTAAAGTTGACCTGCTGTTATACGAAATAGCGCCCCACACCATCACACCAGGCTGTATGATTTTGTAAAACAAAGGCTGATTGAAACCTCTGGCGCCGTCCTCTCCAGACACGAACACTGTGGTCATCTCCTTCAAGAATCAACTAATCGAACAATGTTTGAATTATTATCTTTAAAATTGTTACCATAAAGTATAGATATGGATATGGAGAAGTGTGGTGGACACCCATTGCTTAACCATTGGCAATGTGGGTGTTCTCCAGCCACACTAGATATCCAGATAATTACAACCCACAGGACTTATAGGAGACCCTGCCAGGCGTTGCTTGCAATGCTTTGTATTTTACCACACAGCGGGCAGTGCCTTTCATTCTTTCCTTAAATATACATTGATGTTTTCACAGTTCGTGCCTTTCGCACTTAGGTGTTTTGGAGGACTGCTCCAGGTCTGCTTACATTCAGCGTTTTAAGTGATAGCTTTGCTATATTATTCTAGGTTGTATCACATAGATCAGTGCCTCTTGTGAACAGGAAGTTCATTATAATTATGACTTTTTTTCGGAGATGGTTGTTCTTGGTAGCTTATCTAATAAAGTGAGTTACTTCGCTTTCTGAATTCGGGACTTTTAGATAATGTTCAGCTGTCAGGAGGCATTTGAATAGATAATGTTCAGGAATGCCTCTTTCTCCACATGCACACTGATCAGATGTTGCTAACTTCCTTGCATAAAAGTACGCGGAAAAAGGGCCATTCTCTGGTAAGAACCACGTTATTTCTTTTTATTAAACTGGGTGCTGTGCCTACTTTTGGGAACAACTGATAAGTCCTTCTTCTTTGTTCGGCGTTGTCCCACCAGTTCTGCCATTCAGCTTTAGATTTATTAATTATGATTTTTTAAGGTGCGAGCCAGGCCATGGTACTGATAAATTTTGTGCATTTTGACCCCTATCTGCTTCTTTGGCTCCTCCTCGTTGCCTTTTGTCCCTGCATGTGCCTTCAGCCAAGTGACAAAGAAGTGTTGATTTTGTGATGTTGAAGTTCTTTCTGTAATCTCCTGAATTAATTCTGATCGGTGGTGCGGGTTTGCGATGGCATGCATCGCTGAAAGACTGTCTGTAAAGTTATGTGCTGCTTTTAGAGATTTTGTTATGCTGTATTTTATTGCTCGAAGGAGTGCTACTGATTCCGCTTGGACTTACTATTTTGTTGATCTAGGTGGAACTTCTGTTCTGTCGTCGAATTGGGACCTAAGTAGATTTTGATTGCGCTGCATTTACCTTCTTCTAGTCTGGAACCGTTTGTACAGAGTTGGGTGAATTTCTTTTCCCTTGCTTCTTTTTTCATGCTTTAATGTGATATTACTTTTCTTTTCTGGGTGGTGCTCATATGGATGTGCTGGCGTCTCGTAATTCTCTGCTAAAAGTTCTAATGATTTGTAATGGCTCTTCTTTCGTAGTTGTAGTACTGTTGTCTTATGGAATTCTTGTTCAGCGCCCATAAAAAGTGGAGTGTTGTTAGCGATTTGGAACAGTGCCGCATTTCATGTTGTTCTTTTTCATGTTTTTGCTTTCTTTTTGTCATTGGTTCTGACCATATGCCTGCGCCGTATAGGGCAATCTTCTCGATTACTGTATGGTAGATCAGGTTTTTGATTAGTCTGCTCATTCCCCATCCTATTCCGTTCATTCGCGTTAGGTTGGTTGCTATTTTGGAAGTCTTGCTTTTAATATAGTCTAGATGGTCTATAGAGTTAAGTTTTTTTATCAATGATGACACCCAGGTATTTTAGGGAGTTAACAATTTTTATTTTAATTCCTTTTATTTCGAATCTTGGAAGTCTTGTTATCTTTTGTGAGGGTTTGTGGATAATTAAAGAACGTAATTTTTCTTGAGAAATTAGTAGTTTTCGTTGTTTGCAAAGAGAGTTAAAAATTTCTATTGTGCTGTTTACATTTCTTTCTAACTCATCTCTGGAGCTACCACTTACAACAAAAGCTACATCTTCCGCAAAAGCGATGCATTTTGAGTTGTTGGGGCCATTTGTACTTTATGACTTTGTCAAACGTTAGGTTCCAAAAATCTGCACTTCAGCATGACTCCTGCGGGCAGCCTCTGACTTGTACTTTTTCTACCGTACGGTTGTTACATATAATGACGCTGCGTCTGTTGGTGAAGTAGTCTTGAAGATGTATTTCTAGATATGCCTGAAAAAAAGTAGCAGTGTTTTATTCAAAATTTCTTAAGATACATGTGAATTTATATATTGGCGAGTTTTGAAATTTAGCATATTTGTTATCAGCGATAATAACGCCAATCATACTATACGCACTTTGTTAAATTTGTTTGAAAGAATGAACAGTGCACCTTTTTTTCCGTTCGTGCACAATGAAAAAAGGGAAAGGAAAATATGTTACTATAAATTAAGAATTTCGCAAAGTGACTTATTCTTGGCGAAACTGAAAAGAACTGTTCCAAGATAAATTTTATTTAAAATTTGAGCATAAGTTGAGTGGTGGATTCGAAATCTGGAAACCAAATGGGTGTGTCACCTCAGAAAAAGTCCGATTTTGTATGGAAATACCTATCTTAAAAACAATGCTATTAGTAAACCTAGTACATATCCCAAGTCGCACTTTCGAGGTATGAAGTTAAATTTCGTTAATCGGCCTACTAGAACGGGAGCTATAGAATCGTCTCACGTTTTTTCTATGTGTAAGGTGTGCATATACATCATTTAGGAAAATAATGAAACGTTTAGCAAAACAAAATACAACAGCAAATTTTTTATTTTCTTGAATCAATTCAAAAAGTGGGATGACAGATTTTATTTAAGAAATCAGGAAATTGCGTAACTAATACAAAAGACATCCTTTTACGAATAATTAAGAGATTATTTAGAAAAAAATATTCATGTAATTTATTTAAAATTAGATGAACCGATAAGTACAAAGTGATCTCATAAATCCTCACCGAATAACATTTAAAAAAATAATATCAAAAACCCTTTATACATTTTTTGCTCTCAAAAACATAAAGCTTTATCTATGTAATCAGAACTTTTTTTTTTACCTTATAAAATATTGACGAGCATTAACCGCTGATCTCTTTATAAATTGATTTCTAAGGCTTAATCTACTACATGACGCAATTTTGAAAAATGCTGCTCTGAATAAATACATCTCGGTCTCAAAGATAAGGAAATTAATTTTCAAATTCCCTTCCTTTCTAGCAAGAAAGAAAGAAAAGTATAACTCGATTTAAAAATGGAGTTTTCGGAACAGATAAAAATGTAAAACGTGTTTCTGAAAGCTTTTAAAATATTCAAAAGTATCTTTTGATGAAATGCCTGATGAGTTTATCCATCATTAAATGACATTTGTTCAATCTAACTCAAATTCATTTGGTTAAAAGAAACCAGCTTATTAGTCTTGGATGCCCCATGCAATAAAAAGCGATTACTACAAGCTAAACCGATTAGGATTCTTTTACTTCGTCTTTCCTAATCCCTCTAAGACTCAAGCATGTTTTAAAAATATTCCAATTTATTCAGTTCGAGGAAATAACATGTATACCAAAACATAAAATAGTCGATGAATTTAAAAACTTCAGTGAATCATAATGATAAGAGCTAATTTGTCTTGAAAATTCGAAAGGATATCCATCTGTTTGCGTCTTTTCTCTTTAAATGAAGATAAGATAATGAATATATGAAAACGCAGAAAAGATTATAATGAACTCCCTGTGGTTGCAGGTTGCAGTTTATTTGCATGCTAACTCCGTATTATTAGTATAGAAAAGAAACTTTCTTAATTGTATCTGTGTGCTTAGTGGAACAACTGAGAAAAAAATGTAGGCAATTGGATCCGCTTTTCTAAGGTACTACTCTCAAATTCTACTAGTATAATAATTTTTACTTAAGAGAATAAATTTATTCCGATATGCATCCATCCAACTTCCTCATTAAAATTGGAGAGACATTTATTATAAAAGTATTCTATTCAACATGGCCGATAAAGAAACAGTCAAAAGAATAAGCTGAATGGATTCGGCTACACTTTGTACAATTCAAGTAGGAGAATTATTTCTTCCTCTCTTACAGTTTATCTCGTAGTTTTTAATTATTTCCACGCTTTGTGGAAGAGAATGTTGTTTTAAATGTAAAATGACTGAACGAGCGTTGGATATAAAATCACTCCATTTTTTCCTTCTTTGTGCAAGTATTGTAATAGCGAAAAATTTCCGGTACCGTATTTCAACGAAAATATCTATTTCGAATTCTCTCGAATCCATTTGAACGGCGTTTTTGCGTGACATCTGTACGTACGGACAAAACAAATTATTATTTCCTCCAAAACGAATTATTAAAATGGATTTAGAATGTCTTCGAAAGAGAATTTTTCTTGACGTCCGTTCGTACGTACGTCTGAATATATCTCGCATAGCTCAAAAATGAATAGACAGAGAACGTTGAAATTTTGCAAAGCACATTTTGGAAGCATTGTTGTAAGAACACTGAAATTTAGATGCGTACAAGTACTGTTATGGCATAGATACTTGTTGCTTAGAGCGTCCATCCATTTTGAAGAAGAAACCGTTAAACCGGATTAAATTCCATTATTTGTTTAAATTTACTTGTGGCCACAATCAGTTGGCACTCTACTCGTACCTATTAAAGAACATTTAAAATTTTTATACTTTGGGGATAAAAGCGTGATTGCAGCAGCGTTACAACAGCGTGAAAGCTGAAGCGAGAAGAGAGACTCGCAGTACTTCAGAGGAAGAAGGGAGGAGGTCAAATTTCAGTTTGAGTTAGTTTTGGTTTACAATTATTTTAATTGGTCAAGAGACATCTGCATTGAGCATTACGTAAGATTGCATGATTACTTTGAATGACGCAATTTAAATTCATGGCGCTATTTTTAGACAGAGAGAGGAAGTCCCCATATTAAATAAAACTAAAAGAGGTTATAGAGAATTAAATTTAGAAGTTTGCTTCCATATTTTTTATCTTACACATTACCCCCTTTCAAAAAGAAAAAGGCGATAGAGAAGCCTTTTTGAGAGAAAAAAAGTATTAAAGCAAGCAAAATATGAGAAACATAATTTTGAAAGCACAAAATATAAATTTATCTTTTGAACAATTAAAAAATTGCAATACGTCAAATTTTTAGTTCACTAATAATTTTAAGCACTATCGCACATTTTTAGAGTTCTATTAAAATTTGAGTTCAATCTGTAAAATGTTCTTGTTTCTGGCGCATTCACATCACAATTTTGATACTTCAGGGAAGGATTTTCAAAAATGTTTTCGCACAATATCACAATTATAAAAATTTTATATACTCATTAATTATTACGAATAATCATAAATCTTAAAATTTTACACCATACTAATTTTCATTTTTATAAGTAATATTTTATCATTTGTAATAGCATTATTGAAATTATGGTTTTTACTTTTATTTCTACATTTTACAATTTTCGTATTTTACGCAAACTAGAAGGCCCCACACCTTTCTCGTAGTACACACCAGTCATTATAAAAGGAAAGGCCTCCAATCATTATATAAGGTAACTGGCCTTTGTGAAGTGCATTACAACATTCGATTATATTAAAAAATTCACACTCCATTATATGAAAAAATAAAAATCCTATATATAAATTCAATAAAGGTGGGAGCCTTTTCAAGGTTTGTATTATACGAGGAGGGCAAAAAGAACAATTATACAGAGGTAAAACAGGCCTCTATTTCTGAACCAGTACTCCCTCAACATATTTTATACCTAACATACTAATATAAATACCATAATTTCACTTACCATAACATTGACTTACCATAATTTCAAACAAATTTTAACACATTTCACCCTTAATTAAAGTCTCATATAAATTGTATTTACGATTATTCTGTTTCTTAAATCTTTGGTATTTTTATATTAATTTTAACAATATTTAATATTCTCCCATTTAATAATTATTTCATTTATATTTTATATACGCATCATTCTGAAAATAATTAGAAAATTCTTAAAATTAAAAATTTTAAACAATATTCTTATTTACAAAATAACTCCAAAATTCTTATCCTGTCGGCAAAAACAATTCCATAATTCTTAACATTGATTCAAAGTTTTTCACAAAACTTATACTTACTAATAACAATAAAATTTAATAATCTTCCCTAAATAAAATTATAGAATACTTATACATTTTAATTTTATATGTTCAGGAAGTAGCGCCACATTACATTTTCGGATTTTAAAATATAACCAATTATTGAGTAAGTTATTTAAAATGAGAGAAACTCAAAAGCCCTTTTTATCACGTAACAATCAAACACATTTTCTGAATATTGGCAACTGATTTTCCGGATGGAAACAACTTTAAACAATTAATCTGGAACCGAAGCAATAAATCCCATTTCAATAGTACTTCTTATATTTCATTTACTAAATAAGATAAGCACTTTTGATGACGCCGTTAAATCAGTATCATACTTGTTGAAAAAACACATTGCCTATAACGCTATTAAAAAAAATCGGGCACCATAGTTCGAAGTTACAGTGACCTTGGCCTGATTTGAAATTCGTGTAACAATAAACAGTTTATTTTATTCATTAGTTAAACGATCATAGAATAGTTGAATAAACTCGGCACTGGAATTTCTAACATACTTGGAGCCACAATTACTTGGCGCTCGACTCGTGCCCGTTAAAGAACATTTACAATTTTGATACTCTGGCCAAAGTGTCGCAGCAGTATTGCAGAGGAAGAAGGGAAGGAGACAAAAGTTTCAGTTTTAAGTTTTGGTTTACAACTTGGAGATTGGTAAAGACACATCTGCATTAAGCAATACGTAAGATTGCATAATTACTTTGAATGACACAGTTTAGACTCATGGCGCTATTTTTAGAAAGAGAGAGCAAGTCTCCAAATTAAATAAAACTAAAAGAGGTTATAGACAATTAAATTTAAAAGTTTGTTTTCATATTTTAGCTGTGCACCTCCCTTTTTCGTTGAACCGACCGCACTACAACCTTACTTATAATAATACCTATAAATATATATATATACATATTGCTATTCTGTTACCCGGCTAGGTGAGCTCAAGTTTTATTCTTATATGTTGGTAAAATGTGCATTTTTCCCTTTAAAAGTGATTAATTTATGCTGTTCTTATGTGTTCCGGTTAAGGTTTTTATGCCTTTAGTTAATGTGGATGGCAAAGTTGTAGAATTATCAACAGTTTAAAAATTTCAGTGGCACTAGGCCCAACGAGGCCGCCATTTGTTTACATTTGAAACTCTACTAGAATAATGAATTAACTCAGTTTTTGAAGCCACTTCAGTGTCGTTTTTCTAAGTGTGACCAAAAGTTAACATTCAATTAGAATTCCGAAACTGTTTGTCAGGGAAATTTTGTCTTCTAGCCAAAATTTGTCGTGCACCGAAAATTTTGTCTTCTAGCCCGCTGGCCTAATTGCTTTTTTTTTGCATAGCATCTCTAATTATAATTGTAAAGATTTTTTTCTAAACTGCTTTTAGTTGCATTTTGTGTTTTACATTCTGCTGTATTTTACAATTTATTTTAAAGAAAACTAAGATTTTAAACATTTTTGCTTTGCCGTGAAGTGAGAACTGAATTAATGAATAAAAATATATCTCTAATTAAATTCGAGGTAATAAGGTTAAATGAAGAGCAACAAAAACATGTAAAATTTAATAGGCAGCAGAAGGAAGTCCTGTGGTGTCTGCGTCACATATTTATTTAATATTTAGGGTTTTATTCTCTAAATAAACCAAATGAATCTGTTATAATTATGCCACAGAGATGCCAAAAAAACTAATTAGGTGATCTGACTTGTATTGGAATAAATATCATGCCTCTGAATATTCGAATTGATTAAATCTAGTAGAATAGAATATATATTAAAGAATGGAAAAAATGATGCATTATTAAAATATATATTGGCGAAGATAATTTTAGTATCTTGATGTGATATGAAAAGAGTTCTTGAATTATGAAAGTCTTTGCTTTAATTCTATATACTGTGGAAATAATAAAATTACAGTAAAGGAAATGAGTATATGTGTTAAAAGAAGTTTCGAAATCTCATGGTCATATTTCACTTGGCGAACTTCTTAATTTATAGAAACCTGTTTTTCTTTCCTTTTTCATAACAAATCATAACAAATGGATAAATTTTATTTGGAATGAACCTAAATTTCGAATTCTGGAAGAAGGAATCAAGTGAGTTTAATGCAAAAAGAGATATTAATAAATATATATCAAATTCAATTAACATTGAGAACCTAAAACTTTGAGACTAAAGTTTAAAAAACTACTCGCGCGATTTTTACAAAACTTAGCAATTGGGCATAATTTGAGTCGTAGAATCGAAATAT